>NC_066869.1:17770452-18100452 GCF_022985175.1 Labeo rohita
TAAGGGAGAACGTGAGATGGGAGTTTTTTGACATACCCTAACTGTCATGAACTGGAAAAAAATAGTTTAGGCAGAGTGAGACAAAATGAGCATTTGACATTAAAAAAGTATATATTGTAATATTTTTATGAAAATAACTGATCGTTATGCTAGACCCTTCTTCCTCGGGTGGGATCATTTACAACCACATTTGGGATCGTTTGAAGCCACATTTAAACTGCATTTTGGAAGTTCAAAATCGGGGCACCACATCAGTCCATTATATGGAGAAAAATGCTGAAATGTTTCCTTCAAAAAACATAATTTCTTTACGGCTGAAGAAAGAAAGACCTGAACATCTTGGATCACAAGGGGTGAGTACATTATCTGTCAATTTTTGTTCTGGAAGTGGACTTCTCCTTTAACATCAATTTGTTAGGCTTAAAATCACAAAATGACTTTTAATGCAGTCTCAGACTCCACTGTACAGAAATGACATATTTAGCAAAGCCATATGACTCTCAGGACTCACATTGCTGAGCAAAGAGGAAACTGACAATGCATCGACATAAGACAGCGCCGGTTACTTTAAGTATAAAACAAAGTCTTATCTTTCAAATGTTGTAATTTTTTAAGAAATTCAAACAATAAATATCGTTTGTGTCTCTTCAATGTGTCGTGACAGATCGGTGTAGCGCCTCAGTTCAAACAGCACGATCATCTCTTCCTCTTTACTAGTGTATAGCACAACATAAATATAATTAAACATAAGAAGGTATTGTGTTTCAACAGCGGAATGACGTCAATACACACAGTTTTTCATTGTTTAAATCCACTGTCGTTAATCTACTCTACCGTCAGGTTTGTTTGTTGGACAAAAATGGCAGATTCGGCGTTATGATTGTTTAGATCGCCTGTCAATCAAACTCCCCACGATGGGTCAGTTAGTCAAAGAGATGATATTAAAATAACCAGAAAATGGACGTGTAAAGAAAAAAATGGAAGTGGAAGAGTTCATGAAAATGAAATGCATAATAGTCACATGACTTCATTATTTTTGACAAAGTTTGAAAAAAGAATGAATGAATGTAATTTAAACGAATACTATATATTTCAATATAATAGTATATTGAAATAATTAAAATAATTGATTAAAATTTTTATATTATACATATATATATATATATATATATATATATATATATATATATATATATATATATATATATGACCACAAAAGTTGACATACATCTTCCAGAATTTGCAAAATGTCAATTATTTTACCAAAATAAGAGGGATCTTTCAAAATGCATGTTATTTAGTACTGACCTGAATAAGATATTTCACATAAAAGACGTTTACATATAGTCCATAAAAGAAAATGATACTTTAATTTATAAAAATGACCCAATTCAAAAGTTTACATACTTGATTCTTAATACTGTTTTTATTTGAATTAACCACAGCTGAGTTTTTTTGTTTAGTGATAGTTGTTTATGAGTTTGTCCTGAACAGTTAAACTGCCTACTGTTTTTCAGAAAAATGTGTATTTGAACCCTTTCCAACAATGACTGTATGATGAGATCCATCTTTTCACACTGAGGACAACTGAGGGACTCATAAGCAACTATTACAGAAGGTTCAAACACTCACTGATGCTCCAGAAGGAAAAACGATGCATTAAGAGCCGGGGGATGAAAATCTTTTGAATTTTAAGATCGGAGTAAATTTAACTTATTTTATCCTCTGGGAAACACATGAGTATTTTCTGTAGCTTCTGAAGGGCAGTAGTAAATGAAAAAAAAAAAAAAAAAAAAAGATATTTAGGTAAATTAAGACAAATGTACACTTCATTCTGTTCAAAAGTTTTCACCCCAGGCTCTTAATGCATCGTGTTTCCTTCTGGAGCATCAGTGAGTGTTATATATTCAACTATTATTTTCTCTTGTGGACTATATGTAAACACCTTTTTTGTCAAATAACATAATAACATGTAACAAATAACAAAAATAACATGCATTTTGTATGATCCCTCTTATTTTGGTAAAATAATTAACATTTTGCAGATTCTGCAGGGTGTATGTAAACTTTTGACCTCAACTGTATATCATTCTCAACACTTCCACTTTTTTGCCCTTTGCACATTTTGACTTTTTTTTTTTTTTTTTTTACTTTAATGATCTTTGCATTTTCTTTTTGGCATTATAATCTTCCCTAAAACTAATTACACATTATGATTTTTTTAAATTCTTATTGTGATACATATTATCACACGAGCAACTTATCTAATAAATGAATTAAAGACTGAATTAAATATGCATGTGACTGTATTTGGAATAACTGCAAATCAAAGTGTATCATTTAAAGTTTTTTAAAAATATTTTTATTGACGAAGAACAATGTTTTAACCTGTATATTTACAGTAATTTAAAATGCCTATATAAAAAGTCACAGACAATACGTTCAATACAGTAAGGAAAAAATCCAAATACAGAATACAGTACAGAAAGCTTCATTGTTCGTTCCTTACAATAGCTGAGCTGTAGGGAGGGGTCAAATGTGCGGTTTTTGGAGTTTAATGAAATCACCGTTGTTTTCGGTCCCGATTGCTCCTGTTTTTCCGGACTCCATAAATGAACAATTCCCTTTCATTCACCTCTCAGGTTTAATTCATGTGTTTATTTTTGTTTCGGGACCTAAGGATGAAAGCCTGGAGGGGGAGGGTGGGCCTGCTTCAATTTCCACTGATTCATTTACGTATCCGCCTTCATTCACAGACTTAAAGAGTGTTGCACAATACCAGCCAACTGTATTGTTGATGAAAACCATAAAGGAGGCATTTAATTGGGCTATTTATCCTCTACTTAAGTCCTGCACTGTGCCCGGTCTGTTTGGGATTGTGTTCACACATACACACACACACACACACACACACACACACACGGCCTTCTCCTGTTGCACCGGCTGTCTCCTGCGGAAAGTGCGGGGCCAAATAATTACAGCTGCTCATGATCAAAGCTAGAACAATGTCCAAGACAAATACAATCGCGGCATCGAATAGCACCACAGCAGATGATATATGGGAAATCAAGATTGCCAACCAGGTGCTCAGCCAACAAGCCCCGGCTGAAACAGAGCCACTATGTATTACTAATAAAAACACATGGCTAAATGCCAAGCAGATGTAACTACACGCTCACATTTCCTTTATCAGTTATTAATTACACGAACAAAGCTGCAGTGGCCTGAAATGTGAGATTTTCTTCAAGCTGTAGGTAATGGTACAAAAAAACCCCAAAAAAACACAATGTGTGTCAAGATGAGCATGTATTTATGACCTTACAAAGCTCCCACTCCATTTGCATGTTGTCAGGATAATATCTCCAATTTGAATGCAAATGCCAGTTTGGTCATATATCATCAGCTTGTGTTTATTTATAGCCAAATATCGTGAGAGAGAGAACACAAACCAACACAGATGACCCCGCAACATCATTTTTAGAAAGGTTAAACCTCAGACAACCCATAGTATTATAAAGCTGCATGCGTATTTAGGTGTTTATTCCCATTACCAGACAGTAAGTCACATTGCTGATATGCTTTCTTATAAGTAAGGGTGATGTGTGAATTTTTTCAATGCTAAAATACTTGTTTATATATGAAGAGCTAAAAGCCATCTCGGTCAAAAATGAGATAATGATACTGAGTGAATACTCCTGACACATAGTATACGTCCATCAAATACTTTTACTTCAAACTCGCTAAATTCAAGCCTCAGCCCAATCAGAAGTGCCAGTACTTACATAGAAACCCATACAAAGTAGCCAGAAAGAAATGCTCATTTTAAAGAAATACGTCAGATGGATTTAGAGGCTTTTGCATCTGAACTCTTCATATGTTATTTCTAATGTTTTATTGTCTGTATTTTTATAATGTAAAAATACACATTGCATATTGAATATGCAGAGAAGTCATTCAAAAATTGATTTCTTGACTTTTTTTGTTGTGCATCTCCACCAGCACGACTAACGAACGCTGGATCAACAAAACTGCATAAATTTGGAGCAGGATTAGGATGTTTGTTAGTCCAACTAAAAGAAGAGCATTTAAGGGACCTACTTGAAAACAACTGAATGAATTATTCATACTTATACAAACAGGACAACTTTCCACTTTTTCTTTTTGCCAAATTTACAACCCTATCATTATATAGCTACATAAGCATATTTACGCATCTCAAGCTACAGCACACATTTTCTGTATATCATGAAATATATAGAATATAAAGATGATTTATCTGTGTATAACATTATATATTATATTATATTTTTATAATTTTTTTTTTATTATTATAATTTAAGTTTTTTTTTTTTTTTTAATTTTTAAAAAAAAAAAAAAAAAAAAATTGTACTTAGCACATTTATAAAATTATCCAGAGTATGTGATTTGTGCTTACACATGGTTTCAGTTATTCCAACATTTTTTTGGAAATGTAAAAAAATAATTTAGTAATGAAATTATCTATGAATCATGATTTTTTCGTGAAAAAGTTCATACACAGATTTCATGCACAATTTTTGTTAATGCATGGTTAGTAAATAAGATCCAATAATTTTTTTTGTAAATAAATAAATATATATATTAAAAATTACAATAAAAGGGGATTCAGTCTAGCAAAATTTTTATAGCAAAAATGTTAAAATCTACTGATAAATAAAGAATGTGAATCAGGTATGTTTTTTTCTTTTTCTGAATAACTGAATCGTTATATACTATAATAGCTTTTTATGCATGCAACTTAACTAGTTTACTGTAAACTAAAATAAAATTACATTTCATCAAAATACAGTATACACTATCAAAATGGCTTTAATATCCTTATTACCACCTTATTTTTCCGTACGAGCAGGCCATTTGTAACATTTATGGGTCTGGCTTCTGATCTCATCAGCGTCCAGCTATTTTTAGCTGTACACAACAGCTTGTTTTGCTGCTTGATATTGCAAATGAGTGTGTCTTGCCATATTATTTTAATGCATTATCCTACTTATGAAATTACCGGTTTGTAATGCAAAGACTTTTCTCTATAGCGGCTAATGAACCGGAAGTCTCACCCATAGGCTTAACTTCTGCAATCTAACTTTAGCTATAATTAAAAACATTTATGAAAGCAACAAAGAATATCTAAAACTTGGGCAACTTTAAAAGTAACTTTAGCTCTACAGAATTTATCTTTTACCAGATACACCAGCAAATAATCAGTGACGCTATATGTGTTTATTTTAAGAGGTACTGGTACCCCCTCAAGGGTGGTCCATAACTAGTAGTGATGAGCAAATAAACTCCGGGATTAGCGCGTGTTTCTCTTCTCATTGATAACATCTCGGTCTCCTGATTGAGGAAGAACAGATAAAGCAGAACAGTGTAGCATCAGGACTCATTCAGATGGTGCTGACGCAAGAGGCTGCTCCAAACAAGCCATTGCATTTGAATACAGTAGCGTGTCAGCGAACGCTAATGTCTTATTAACGATCATTATGACCTGTAAGGCATACACAGCAGATGATAGCATCAGTGTTACCTTCGTCATCAACTCGTGGCCAAAAGGCATTAAGAAGTGTTGACAGCTTTCAATTAGATGGACAGATTCACTCAAACTTCCCTGTCGCAAATATTGTGACTGGGTGAAGAGCACTACCTGAGAAAAAAAAAAACACAAGGAAATGAGCATCAAGTCTGGTGCATGTTGTTGCTTTTTCTAGGCATGACTTAAACACTTAAACATGAGGAGGCCATCTGAGTGGCTTGCAAAGCTGGAGTCTGTGCTAACACAATAAAAGATGCATTTACACTGACAGTCATTTGAAGCAGAAAATGGTCTGGAAATCAGTATTAATGAGAGTCAGAAATCTGAAACAATGTGGGCGACACCACGTATGAAAATAAGCAGGTGAATACCAATGTGCATGAAGGCAACAGAACTTGTGATTCGCCTCCTAATAAAATCACCTAATGTTTATTTGGAGTGCTTAATAGTCACTAATAACGGGACAATTTGGCAAGGCCAGTCAACTTAATTCACTGGCAGAATAGACTACTGGATTGAAAAAATAATACTTTTTTCAGCAAGGACATATTAAATTGATAAAAAAACAAGAGTAAAGGCATTTATAATGTTACAAAAGATTTCATTTTTAAATAAAAGCTCTTCTTTTGAACTTTTAATTCATTGATATTAATAATAAAGGTTTCTTGAGCAGTAAATCAGCATATTAGAATGATTTCTGGAGGATTGTGGCACTGAAGACTGGAATTATGATACTGAAAAAATACAAAAGAATTATTTTAATTTGCAATATTTTATTAAATTGCTGTTTTAATTGTAGTTTAATAGCATAAGATATTTTTCAGAAATATTTTAAAAATCTTACATTAAAAATGTAGCTTAAGAAATACATAAATAAAATAAAATAAACACTGATCTTTAGAATTTATAATGTTACCAAAAATTTTGCTTTCAAATAAAAGCTGTTCTTTTGAACTTTCAATTCATTGGTAATAATAAGAAATATTTCTAGAGCAGCAAATCAGCATATTAGAATCATTTCTGAAAAATGACACTGAAGACTGGAGTAATGATGCTGCAAATGTGAATATTATTAAAATACAAAACATTTATTTTAAATTGCAATATTTTACTATAGTTTTAACTGTAGTTTATAGCATTAAAGACTTTTCAGAAATATTTTAAAAATCTTACAATAAAAATGTAGCTTAAGAAATAAAATCAAAATAAAATCAAAATAAAATAAAATAAAATAAAATAAAATAAAATAAAATAAAATAAAATAAAATAAAATAAAATAAAATAAAATAAAAATAATAATAAAACACCGAAATCTCTATTTCACATAAAAGCTGATTTTTAAACTTTCTATTCATTGGTGATAATAATAAATACTTCTTGAGCAGCAAATCAGCATATTAGAATAATTCCTGAAGGATCACGTGACACTGAAGACTGGAGAACTGATGCTGAAAATGTAAATAATATTAACAGTTATTTTAAATTGCAATACTTTACTATATTACAGTTTTAATTGTTGTTTTATAGCATAAGAGACTTTTCAAAAATATTTGTAAATACATTAAAAATTAGCGGTATCAAGAGGTACATAAAAAATAAAAAATAAAAATAAATAATTTTTAGCATTTATAATGTTTTATAAAATTTTACGTTCAAATAAAAACTGTAATAATAATAAATCAAACATTTTAATAGAATAAAATATAAAATAAAAGTAAAAGTAAAATGATCTTCAGCTCCATATATTGAATTGTTGAAAATTTTAGTGCTGGCAAAAATTAATTAATTAATTAATAAATACATATTAATACGCATTAGAACTTATTAGAACTATTATTAGAGCTTTTTAGAACGTATTAGAACCAAAATGGGGGAAAATTTTCTCAAAAATTTATGTGATGGCTCATGATGCTGAAAATATGAGCACAATTATTTAAAATGATTAAAACAAACACTCACACACACATTATACAACTCACCAGACTCTTTGTGGCCTTGTTGAACTTGTACAGGTGAAATACGGCAGGACCTTTAAGACAGACTTTCTCACTGACTGATTTTATATGACAGTATTGAGGTAAAGACACAGCTGTGAAACCTTAAAAGAGAAACTGTATTAAAACGAACCCCTGTCAGGACATAGTGGCAATGTATATATACACACATCCTGAATATCTTGTTTACTTATAACTGGGTCACCACTTGACTCCTGGAAAAACAGCCTTCAGGTGTGCCGTCTGATACTGAGACGACTGCGTTTGAATCTTTTCGTAATGACAAAGATCACTTTCACTAAGCCAGGTAGGTGGCATGAGGTTGGAGCGCTGCCATGTAGCATGAAGACACTCAGACGGCGAAACAAGGACAAGATGAGGAGTGCGAGAGGGTCGACTGTCATGTCCTCCTCCTCGCTGACTCATGGGACTGGAATACTATGTCTTGAGTCCACATCATGTCACGAAACAGATGCGTCTCTTTGATGTGAACATGCCAGGCTGTAGCATTTGATGTATGATACCCCTCTATTCCATGTGATCTCTTCATCTCAAACCCCTCACATCTGAGGTAATGCCCTATATCTGAGATTTTAATATCTGTAGATATGCCAAACTGGATGGAAGCAGATTAAAAGGAAAAGGATGTAGGAAATCACGAATGTTTGTGACTGACGTCTCAAGTATCAGACGTTGCAGGAAAAGACATGTGGAACCAAGCAAATATGCATGTAGGCTATGGAAATCACATGGGAATGACAGCAAATGTACAAGCACCTGAGAAAAAAATACAGGTAATATTCAGGTGGATTTTAAAGACTAACAGCAAGTTGGTATAGAACTTGTAATGTGTATCTAAATTTATTTCACTTTTAATTTTAATTTAGTTTAGTCATTTATTTCCAGTCAGTAATTTTAGTTTAAGTATTTGTTTATTTCAGAATAATTCCAATTAGCAAGAAATGTTTAATTCGTTCTACTTGCAGTTAAAGATAATAACCTAGCTTCATTGTCCTTTTATAGGATGCAGATTTTGTCATGGACGGCTTTGAATGGAAGTAAAAGCAGATGCAGAGGAAATGGAGGGGGAAATGTGGCCGGGCTTCATGTAACAGTTTAATCTACCGGTACAGCCGATGATGTCACATGATGGAGTGGTGACACTAATTATTGAGGATGTGCAGTAACGCATGTGTTATCGGCCGCTTTCCACACATGGGTACAAAATGGGACTTGAAACTTTCAAGCGAAATTTTAGTTCAGAAAATGTTCATCCACATCATATATACAGTGGCATGCAAAAGTTTAGGAACCCCTTGCAGAAACTGTGAAAATTTTAATTTTAACAAAATAAGAGAGATCATACAAAATGCATGTTATTTTTTATTTTGCACTGTCCTGATCCTTAACATAAAAGATGTTTACATATAGTCCACAAGACAAAAAATTAGCTGAAATTATTAAAACAACCCCCTTCAAAACTTTAAGAATCCTTGGTTCTTACTATGTGTTGTTAATTGGATGATCTGACGACCTTTTTTTTGTTTAGTGATAGTTGTTCATGAGTCCCTTGAACAGTCAAACTGCCCGCTGTTCTTCAGAAAAATCCTCCATGTCCTGCAGATTCTTGGTTTTCCAGCATCTTTTGCACATTTGAACCCTTTCCAGCAGTGACTGTATGATTTTGAGACCATTTTTTCACACTAAGGATAACTGAGGGACTCAAACACAATATTTAAAAAAAAAAAAAAAAAAAAAAAAAAAGTTCAAACATTCACTGATGCTCCAGGAGGAAACATGACAGGGGGTGAAAACCAACAGAAGATACATGTTTCCTGGACGACAAATTATGTACAATTTACCTTGATCTTCAAATTCAAGAAGTTTTCACCCCCCAGATCTAAATGCATTGTGCTTCCTTCTGGAGCATCACTGAATGTTTGAACCTTTTTTAATAGTTGTGTCTGAGTCCCTCAGTTGTCCTCAGTGTGAAAAGACAGATCTCAAAGTCATACAGTCACTGCTGGAAAGGGTTTAAATATGCAAAAGATGCTGGAAAACCAAAGAATCTGCAGTACATTACAGTAGATTTTTCTGAAGAACAGTGCTTAGTTTAACTGTTCAGAACAAACAAGGGACTCGTGAACAACCATCAAAAAAAAAAAAAAAAAAAAAAAAAAAAACAGTCATAGATCATCCAGGTAACCACACACAGAATTACGAACCAAGGGTTCCCAAACTTTTGAAGGGGGTTATTTTAATAATGTGTATGTACACATCTACCCTATAATGATAAAAATCTATGCAGTGGTTTTTAATTAATCTATAAAAATAATATCCCCTTTTTTCAAATCAAGCCATTCTCAGATGCCTGTCGGTGTGGCGTCACACCGGTTCAACACTGCAGCTGGATTTGCTTGTCAGTAAGTGCTGAACAGGGTAAGGATCTGTTCGCCATGTTTAAGAGAAGTCCGAAAGCACACTCTTCAGTGACCAAACCTCTCATCAGCAGAAAGAATCAAAAGACTAAGCTTATCTTTGCTGAGGAGCATGTTGTGTTGAGAGAGGAGAACTGGTCCAAGTTCAGGTTAGTGACGAGAGCAACATTTTGTTTGGTGTCAAACTGAAGAAAGACTGAAGTCCAAGTGTTTAAAGAAGTCAGTGGAAGGAGTCATGGTTTGGGGAATGTTTTCTGCAGCAGGAGTTGGGCCTGTTATAGAGATACATGGCAGGGTGAATGCAAATGTTTTTCAGAACCACCTTCTCCACCATGCAGCTCCTTCTCCCTATCAGCCTGAGATTTTCATGCAAGGCAATGCCCCCGTCGCACTGCAAAATGGGTAAAGCAGTTCCTTGAAGCGAAGAACACTGAAAAAAATGATCTGATCTAAACCCAACTGAAAATCTCTGGAAAATCCTTGGCGGCAAAGTTATGGCTAAGAAACACTACAGTTACCAAACTATGGAAGAAGGTGGAAGAAA
The DNA here is from genome assembly GCF_022985175.1 of Labeo rohita. NCBI lineage: Eukaryota > Metazoa > Chordata > Actinopteri > Cypriniformes > Cyprinidae > Labeo > Labeo rohita. The sequence goes on from NC_066869.1 coordinate 17,780,995, forward strand.
AGTGGACAAAGAGCACATCAGTGAAGTCTGAGAAACTAATTTTGTCCTGAGGCCCCAAATGTGCTGAAGTCATTCAAAGCAGGAGTTTCTACATTCCTATTCATTTCTGGCAGCTGTAACCCTCCAGAATTTTAGTTATAATCTTCCTTCATGCTACAGTGGTTACTGTTCTCTAATTCTCTAACTTTTCCACAAAATAAAGTTGTTGTTTTTTTTAAATGCCTTGGATATTTTGTCAAACATGTTTGTAGAACAGTGGTAAACCTACAGCTAATATTCTGTCAGATTTTGAGAGATGAAGAATAACAGTATTTTATAAAATATCAAGTATCAACTATAGATGGTAGCAGTGGGTCGGTACTTCTGCAGCAATGTAGGACGATTTTGAAGTTGGAGGAAAAAAATGAGATGGAGTTTTTCGACCTACCCTAAATGTATTGACACAGAGCTAGACAAGAGGAGCTTATGAGGTTAAAAAGTATATAAATTGGTTATTTTCTATATATATATATAAAAAAAAGACAATTGTTTCACTAGATAAGACCTTTCTTCCTAGGCTGGGATCATTTAGAGCACTTTGAAGCTGCATTTAAACCACATTTTGTACGTTCAAACTCGTGGGCACCATAGAAGTCCACTATATTGAGAGAAATCTTGAAATGTTTTCCTCAAAAAACAATTTTTTTTATGACTGAAGAAAAAAAGACATGAACAGGATGGAAAGGGGGTGAGTACATTATCTGTACATTTTTGTTTTGGAAATGAACTTCTCCTTTAAATGTCTAAAGAAACTTATATTGCATTGAAGGTATACAGTTTTTTTAAATCATGCATTTCCTATGAACCGAATCCATAACCTCGGCATTGCTAAAAACCATATAATACTATACTGTATAAAATTATATAAAATTAAAAAGTCACATTTTTTCTTACAGTGACATTGATTCTATTGAATGGCTAAGCTTGACATCGGCAGTCAAGACTAAAATTTGTGTAAAATTAAAAAGTAAATAGAATCAGATTACCAACTTGCCTTCCCACCACAACGCAGAAAGTGTCCAAATTATGTCACTTCCTGTGTGTCACAATTTTATGAAATGTTCCATTTTTTAAAAAGAGGACATTTTAATAATTATTTTTGTTCTTCAATGAACTTGACAATTAAGCAACATTTTTGACTTGATGTTGTATGATTTATATTGTCAGATGCAGTCAAGAAGGTCAAGACCTATGAGCTGGAAACATCTGAGATATGCTGTACGACCTGAGTCTGGAGTTTGTATACTTGGAAATAAACTCCAACATATATTTACTTGTCAGGAAAACACACATTGTCCTGACAAAGTCAACTATTGTCAACAACAACAAATATTTGTACCTCAATAATTCTTTCCCCATCACCTTTCAAAACAACTCCACTAACCCGTTGCTGTGTGTTAAAAATATTGTAATGTTTTCCACATGATGCATTTACCTTTATGGTGGTTTGCATTTTCAGCACTGGAGGGAAGGTCAAATGGGCCGAGGCTCTTACCACGGAGCGGCAAAGACAAGAACCAGGTGCTACCGAGAGCTGCTTCCCTGTCTGTCAGTATTAATAAAGCTTGTGTTAAAAGACAAAGCTGAAGAAAAAAAAAAACAGTTGGCAGAAACATTTACAAACATCATTTATCACACACATACACACTTACGAGATTGACTGAACGCTATAAGAACCAAGATGAATTGAGCGGCCTTGTATTGAAATTGTTCTGGCACATTTAATAAAGACATAAGGCTTGTCTTGCATCTTCAATCAAAAATATAGGTGAACAGATGAAGAGGGAAAACGTAACTTTATACCCAGGCAAACATTCACCGCATGTTCACATCGAAGTGCTATTCACTCACGCTGAAGGCCCCACTCAATGCAGATCACAGATCGAACAAGATCTGGCAGAGGACATATGGAGAAAAACATGACGGCTGGCACGTTTTGACGTTTCATCTCTAAGCGGGAATCAAAGCAGAGGGCAGGGTATTCCTGACAGAGTCTGGATTAACCCTAGGTGTCCCACTTTCACAGGGGCGCGACTGCATCTGGAGGCCAGCTGCCTCTCTGTGTGTATTTTCTGATATATTTCATTGACCTTGTACAGCAGTTGCACACGGCACCGTTTAATAACTGCGAAAACTGGGGGGAAAGTATACACTACGATCGGGGATTTTCTTTTCCTATTTTTGATGTGCGAGGGCACAGACTTTTAATATCAATTAAAGCAGATATTTGGGATTTTTAGTGGAATGGTTTATTAAAGACACTGAGGTAAGAAGGACAATGCTGTTAAAAATAAACAGGACAATCGTGAATTGTAAACGGAAGAACGTCTACATGATAGGCTTTCTATTCTAATACAATAAACACGAGAAGTCATAAAAATAAATACTACAAAAAAAGCACCTAAAGATAAAGCTAAATAACAGTTCAACAAAACACTATATATTCAAACAAAGGAATATCAAAACACTATGTTTAGAAATGTTAAAGACCAGACAGATGCTATTAAAGTTATGCCAGTAAATGTTATGTTTGGCTGCTTTGCAAGCAGTTCCTGAAACAAATGTCTAGATTTAAGAATAAAATGCTGCTAAAACGAACACAAAGAATATACTGTTGTTGTCACCACACATTTTTTTACATCGTTGAATAAAACGACAGGCTTTTTTCAAATTATATCAACCATCAAATATTAACCGTCACAATAAATGCATACAGTCCCATTCAGGCACACATTTTGGCTCCAAGGATTGTTCACTGCTCAATACATTAAAGGAGAAATTCACTTTTTACTCACCCAAGACGTTTATGTCTTTCTTTCTTCACTCGTAAAGAAATTATGTTTTTTGAGGAAAACATTTCAAGATTTCTCTCCATATAGTGAACTTCTAAGGTGCACGCAAGTTTGAACTTACAAAACGCAGTTTAAATACAATCCGAGCAATCTGAACTGAGGAAGAAGGGTCTTGTCTAGTGAAACGATCTGTTATTTTCTTAAAAAAAAAAAAAAAAAAAAAACAATTTATATACGTGTGTTTATTATAAGTGTGTCTTGTCTAGCCCTGCGTGTACTCTGTGTATTCCGGTTCAAGAATGTTTGGGTATGTCGAAAAACTCCCAATCTTATTTTGTTCTCCAACTTCAAAATCGTCCAACATTGCGGTTTTAGCTTTTTTGTAAAGGGTGTTTGAGCCTTTTCGCATGTTCACTTTGTAAACAGTGGTTCGGCACTTCTGCAGCGATGTAGGATGATTTTAAAGTTGGAGGAGAAAATGAGATGGGAGTTTTTCGACCTACCCCAACTGTATTGAACCGGAGTGCACAGAGTTCACGCAGTGCTAGACAAGATGAGCATTTGAGGTTAAAAAGTATATAAAATGTACATGTTTTTGTTTTTAGAAAATAACTGATTGTTTAGAGCCCTTTGAAGCTGCATTGAAACTGTATTTTGGAAGTTCAAACTCGCGGGCACCATAGAAGTCCACTATATGGAGAAAATTCCTGAAATGTTTTCCTCAAAAACAATTTCTTAACTAAAGAAAGAAAGACATGAACATCTTGGATGACAAGGGGGTGAGTACATTATCGGTCAATTTTTATTCCCCTTTAAGCTCTATCAACAGCATTGTTGGCATAATGTTCATTATAAAATAAATGAGTTGAAATTACTTCAGTGGAAAAAAAGGTTTGCATTAGTGTATGTGTGTATTTTTGCATTTAGAATTTTCTAAATCATCACTTTTGCAATGAGACGACTGTTCTAGACAGATAAACATCCAATTTCCTGTCATAATTTGATATTTCTTTATGCAAAAAGCCTATTCTTGCACATATTTTGCAAAACATTTCAGCTTTGCTTATGTTACTGACTTTTTGCTGTTCAAAAAAAAATAAAACAAGTCAAAATTTGTTTTCTCTTGTACTTCTGTTGGCATAATATGCCATAAATGCTGTCGATAGAGCTCAACGTGTATTAAAGCCAGAACAATGCTGTAAATGTAACAGTTTCCATAAAAGCTCTTTAAGGCAAGAAGGGCAATTTTCAAATTACACATCATCTTTCATCCAATTGTAACAGCAATTATGGAGCGTACAAGAATAGAGATGGCATAATTTGCTAATAAAACGGTTTAGTTTTCTATCTTTACAGTATTGGATAGTTAAAACGTACCTTTCACAAGTTAACTCGTTTTTTTTTTTTAAAACCGAACATATAAAAATGCTGTCGTAAGACTCAGAACCATGAAACCGACAGTGATTTAATGAGGAACGACATCCAAAACTGTTCAATAAGTCCTTTGGGTGGTCCCAGTGTTCAATCATTATGTGTGTTTTGTTTTTTACCAACCAAGATCTCCTCCTCCTCCTCCTCCTCCTTTTTCCTTCTTTCACTGTAACAGAATTGCTTCCACCTCTCGCCGCACCTGGAAAACGGCTTAGGCCTTCTCCAAAGACTGGTAGTATTCCTTCAAGGACATTCCAGGCTTTGGGTGCCATGAAGCCTTCTGGAGGGTTCTGGCCTTCGCGAGCCATCCTCCGCATGCGGGTTCCTGAGATGAAGTCATAGTCCTGGTGTCTGGGTAAAACGAGACGGTAGAGGGAATGTTAAGATGTGCACGGAAAAGGGACAGCGCGGTACCCAACGTGATAAGAAAATGAAAAAGAAACATAATCTCAGGGTTTGCGTCAGAGATAATAACTAGGTGTTGTACACTGCTCCTTTGTTCGGAACGTTTCGCTCTGGAGGGAACGACGTATTGTGTTCTGAAAAGAGCACTATGATAAAATATGTTCTCTCAAGTGGCTCTTCAAGCCACATAATTCCCTTCGACGGCGCAAGGGCGACGAGGTAAACAGGCTGACTTGACTTGTAGACAAAAATAAATTAGCAAGAAACAGAAATCTAAACTTCAGACCCATGTCATTAAATCCAAACTTACGGCTACACTTTTTCATTTAAACAAATGCTTCGAAAATAAACAGAGTGCAAAACGCCTGATAAATAGAGTTAATTAGTCTCCAAATGCATGAATAAAACACGAATGCTAGTCTAAATACAATCCTCAATGGCTCCTACGGATAGGGTTTATTTGTTACGGATTAGTTGTTCTTCAATTAAGACGAAGACCTTAGGAAAACAAATTCACACAGCGCAATGAATTTATAAGCATACACTGTTGCACTGCGCTTTCACTGTCGTAACCATGTTCATTAAATGGTGTCGTTCACAGCGGCTTTTCAGTCTAGACAAGCAGAGCGTTTCATTAGCGCTTATAATGTGGAACGCCGAATAATGGATTTGAACAAACCTCTGACCCTAAGTATTTTAAATCAATTTTAAGTAATTTTTTATGGTTGTTTTTTTAAGGCATTGTTTAAAAGGATTATTTTATTGTTTACATTTGTGGTACAGTATATAAATACACTGCTACCGTTCAAAAGTTTGGGGTCAGTAAGTTTCTATTTTTATTAAATGAATACTTTAATTGATCAAGAATGCATTAAATTGATCAAGAGACAATTATAATGTAGAAAAATATCTTGAAAATAATTTATTTCCATTTAAATCTGGATACAGGGCTAATTATTTGACAACTCATGCTCTTCCAAAGCTAATGATGTCTATTCAGCATTATTTAATGGTCATCTACAGGGGCTATTTTTAATCGATCTTAAAGGAGAAGTCCACTTCCAAAACAAACAAACCAAAAAAAAAAAAGTCCGTTCTGAAAGCGGACTTCTCCTCTAAGAAGGCATTTGATACCTATTATTAGACTGTTGTATGCAGATGTTTTTTCTCTCAAAATTCTTTATTGTGGTTTAATTGTTATTTACGTAACAGAAAAAAAGTGCAGTTATCCAAGAGAAACAATTTGATTTAGAGGTGTACCACAGGGCTCAATATTGGGTCCTCTTCTTTTTTCTATTTTATTAATAATCTTCCTATAGTGCTTGTAATCTTCATGCAGACTTTAATGCTTTGCAAGATTAGTATACCATAGCACAGCATAAATCTCATATCATAGTCTTTGGTACAAAGTGTTTAAATTAAAATCTAATAATCTAACAATAATGTGTACGGGAAGTAGAGTAGATCAAATTAAATATCTAGGCTTATGACTGAATCATGAACTTTCTTTTAACCCTTAGACAGTCTATACACTACCAGTCAAAAGTTTTTGAACAGTAAGATTTTAATTTTTTTTTAATGCATTTATTTGATCCAAAATACAGCAAAAACAGTACATTTCTGAAATATTTTTACTATATAAAAAAAATGACTGTTTTCTCTTTGAATATATTTTAAAATGTAATTTATTCCTGTGATTTCAAAGCTGAATTTTTGCAGCATTACTCCAGTCACATGATCCTTCAGAAATCACTCTAATATACAGATCTGTTGCTCAAAAGACATTTATTATGTTGAAAACAGCCGAGTAGAATTTTTTCAGGCTTCTTTGATTAATAGAAATTTCAAAACAGCATTTATTTGAAATAGAAATCTTTTGTAACATTATGTCTTTATCATCACTTTTGATCAATTTAAAGCATCCTTGCTAAATAAAAGTATTAATTTCTATAATTAGGTATTTTAACAGTTATTTTAAATAGTTAAAATATTTCAAAATTGTACTGTTTTGCTGTACTTTAGATCAAATTAATACAGGCTTGATGAGCAGAAGAGATTTCTTTAAAAAAAAAAAAAAAATCTTACTGTTCAAAAACTTTTGACTGGTGGTGTATACTTTGTTAATTTCTGAACCAGTTTATTGTATCAATCTAAAAACGATTTTACTCATATTGAAGTTCGAAAAACTTGCTTTGCAACTTTGCAATTTTGCAACTAAGGGAAAATTATTAATATAAACAGAAAAAAGAAGAGGACCCAAAATTATTATATTAAAATATATTAAAATATATAACATCCCAGAACACTAGTAAAAACCTTGCAACTTCCTAGCATCCACTCAGAACACCTTAGCAACACCTTAATAAGAATTTGGAATATGAAACCACATAGCAGCACCCTAGTAACCACCTAAAACAAAGCAATCCCCTAACAAGCATCCAGAACACCCTTGCAACAGCCTAATAACCCCCCCATCAACCACCTATCAATGTCCTAACAAGAATAGTAATAGACAGATATGATGCATCAAACTATTGGACGGACCCCCAAATGATGGTTTATGGAATATTATCACCATTCCACCTGGTAGTCACTTCAATGGGGTGACGGGGTGGAACACATAAACTCCAACTCCATAGAGAACAGTTAATATGCATTTAAATGAGAAACAGCTTGGACTGATTTGAGGCATTTTAGAAGAGGACTTTAAGGGGGATGGCTGGCAATTAGACTCAGCATCCATATTCGTCTCGAATTTGGCCAGGCCCAACACCCTGCTCAAGGAGCAGACGGAACGCCATAAATTTACTAAGGCGCCAAGCGGGGCCCTTTGAAAGTCAGACGGAGTGTGAGTCTGCCACCCCAACCGGCCCCCCACCCCCCTCCCCAACCAATTGCTGGGTTGCTGGGATGAAGGAGAGAAGCGATGCCAGTAACCTCCAGCCCCACTGTCACCATGCCGCTCGACTTTACATATCAAGGTATGCAACGATCTCAGTACTTAATCATAATAGTTATAATTGCACCACTTGAAGCATAATAGAGGAATAGTAATCCATGAAATCTGTCTCGTATAACTTTATTTCTTTTGAGACTGTCCAACCTGCTCTTTTCTGTGAATGGAATATTGACTTTATCAAAAGTTAATATTCTTTTACACTTGAACATGAAGTGACCTATTTTCATAGTGTTTTTTTTTTTCTTGACAGATGAAAGACCTATTTGAAGATCTGCCTTTCTTCTGTTGTTGTTGTTGTTCTTCAAAGGAAAAAAACAGCCATACATTGTGTTGGAATGACCTGAGGCTAAGTAATGGATACAATTTTCATTTCTTTGGTAAGTTATTCCTTTAAACTCAGTGTGGGATGTGCATTTGCATAAAGATCACCCAACATTAAAAGTCCCCTGTTTTTCTCCAAGTCAGTTTTGCTGCATGTTGACATGCTACATGGTCTTCATCAGGAGTGACTAAAAAGCCTGTTAACTCGATAGCAGAGAGAGCTATTAATTGCAAGACGAGACGCAGCGAAAACGCATGATTTTCGTTAGTCATCTTCCGCAGCAATTGCACAGCGCCAGAGGAGTAATGGCAGATATCCACTTTCAAATGACTTCAAAGAACGAAGCAAAGCCGTAGAATTTGGTAAAAGCACACAACAACAAAACATTTCCTGTTATTCTTGGCAAAAAACTAGGAATCGAGGAAGCCTGACATGGAGGGAAGTTTGTACAGTGATAGATTGTTTGAACATGTATAGAAGATAAACGTTCATGAAGTAAATTCATGCCTAAAGCAGTTGGTTTTAATTTACTTTCACTGTCAGTAAGCCCAAGTCTCAAATTTGATGGAATTAGACACTTGTCTTACTCAATTTGTCTAGTTAATTAGCAAATTTAACAGACATAAACTTACTTTTTGGGGTCATAAAAATCCATGGCCTTCTTGACTTTATTGTAGGCTGCCACTTTGAAAGGCACGATTTCCAGAGATATAAGTCCAGGGGCCATGGTGAGTACTTTAGCTCCGTGGGAGGGCTCGTAGAGGTCTTTACCTGTGTCTGGGTGAGGCATTCCTGCGGGGTCACGGCCTACTATGTAAAAGTTGGCCCCAGCCACCATCCGGGCCCTACAGTGCCACTGCACCTGTTGGAAACAGTTCAAATTTAGTCTATGGTCAACCAGTTCACTTCTGTGGGACAATGAACGTGAATGAGAATTGGAGTTGTTGAGCTTTGTGCAAAGCGAAAAAAGGCGAAAATTAAACTTCAAACTAAATTTGCTTAAAACCTTTCTCTCTGCCACAGCTTTCAAATGTCATTCACATTTATGTATATTTAAATATGGCATTACAAAATGGTCTTGTAACCAAATGCGTGCAAATGAGTTTCAACTTCAATTCTGGTCTTTGAGACAAAACTGAAGTTTGGTTTTAGACTTGGAATGTAACGCACAAGTCAAGTCAAACAGATCTGGTACAATCTGTGCTGAACATTTTATTTTATTTTCTTTTATGTTGTTCACGAAAGACAGAAAGAAAGGTTTGGAACAACATGAAGGTGAATAGATAGAGGGTGACAGATTTCGTTTTATTTTATTTACAATCCTATGCTTGAAATAAGAAGATCGATGATAATGTAAACCAAATGAAATTTTGTTCAGTGGCACAGATAGGAACAATTAAAAAAGAAACAAAAAAAAAAAAAAAAAAAAAAACTGTCAAAATGTATCATTTCAAGACAAATGAAATGGAAACGTATGATTAGAATTGGCCTACACCACCTAAGCTAATTCTGTGGAGTCAGCATGTCCCCGACTTCCTCCTCATAAGTCAATGAGGCGACGAGTGCTTCCTGTGGGCTGCTTTAGTCTTACAGACTCTGTCTGCTCCCAATAAATTTTTTAATGTCCCCGGCCACATGATTAAAGAACAAGAGACTTCAAAATAGCCATGGAACACTACACCAGCAACAATTTTTGTCAGAAGAAAGCTCCCCATTTGTGCTCATTCTGCGTGTGTGTGTGTGTGTATGTATGGATTGTAGAGGGACGCCACTGGCCTCCAAACAATTTGGTTGTTTACATCCACTTCAGGAGACACAAATCAATTCCTACTGGAAAGTCCAGAGATGCGTGATGCCCACAAGAGGAGACTGTCCCTGCTGTCTTCAGCCTCCAGCACAGGTTAGGTGGAACGGATCAGAAATCCAGTGCACCATCGACGATTTATGAAGGAATGTGCCCTGTGCGAGCTTTCTCACCACTAACTTTCCATACAACAGTCCACTGGCTTCAATGCTGTTTTAATTATCATTCTTAGCACAAAGCACATTTTGCTTCCTTTTCTAAAATATTACACATGTCAAACAATGTGCAAGTCATAAAGTATGCAAGTATGGGATACTTTAAAAATTACATATCGAGGAAGATCTCAAAGGCTACTTTAAATTAGTGTTTCAAAACAAGGAGCTACCAACTGCAATAAAAATGATATTTGGGGGGGATTTCAGTTTTCATTTTTTTTATTTAGTTGAGGTCAAAAGTTTACATATACCCTGTAGAATCTGCAAAATGTTAACTATTTGACTCAAATAAGAAGGATCATACAAAATGCATGTTATTTTTTTATTTAGTACTGACCTGAATAAGATATTTCACATAAAAGATGTTTACATAGTTCACAAGAAAAAATAATAGTTGAATTTATAGAAATGACCACTTTCAAATGTTTACATACACTTGATTCTTAACTGTGTTGTCACCTGAATGATCCACAGCTCAGCACTAAATAAAAAAAATAACATGCCTCCTATTTTGGTAAAATATTTGACATTTTGCAGATACATGGCTAGATGATCAAGAGTCTCCACTTAAAGCAAGAATACAGAAAAAATTATAATGACCAGCTGACCGTAAGTTATTATTTAAATGGTGTGCCCCAGGTGTCTGTTCTCGGTCCGTTTTCATTTCACACTAACCTCTGTTGGGCCGGCGTACATCATCGGTGAAGGAAAAATGGCCACTATGGTGGAGTTAGGGTCAAGCAGCCCCTCCTCTAGCACAGCTGCGTGCTGTTTCATGCGCCAGGCCAGCGGCACATCATCGTCTTTGGTCCAGCCGCCCAGTGGGTGAAGCAGAAGCACAGGTCGGCGGTAGCCACGTTCGATTAGACGCCGCTGCGTGTCCTGCATGAGCAGCGCGTGGCCGTTATGTACTGGGTTCCGCAGTTGGAAAGCAAAGACAGCATCTTAAAATGAAAGAAGAGAGTTTAATACATCATAACTTGCAATAAAATAGCATTGCAGCAATATACAGAACAAAGCAAGTCTATGACAATTCCATAAAAGATTAAAGCTGCAAGGAGCGTTAAAAGGGCCCTTTTAGCATGTCAAATGGCCTGCCACCCAGTGGCTTTAGGAAAACAGCAAACGGTGGGCAATAAAGTGTTAGTGTTAAAGAAAGGAGGAATATATCAAAGTCATTTACATGTGCCAAACTTCCTGCCTCGGGCTGGTGGTGCTGACTATAGCTGAATATTGGCATGTAGATGTCCTCAGGCCAGGACTTTAATCAAACACATGAAGGTTGGTGTAGATTGAACATGGTGTGTTTGAGTTGATGTAAAACATGATATATCCTGTTGCCAACAAGTGGCGCTATGATTATGATATCAATTAATCTCTAGGAGGAGTTCGTTATAGCGTAAAACATGTCACTTTCTTTTGCCAGCAGGTGGCGCTATGACTATAACTGAATATGGTCATGGGCATGTGTTCAGAACAGGACTGTTATAGAACATGTGAATTTTGGTGCCGATTCGACATTGTATGCCTGAATCATAACAACTTCCTGTTTCATTGTGAAATATCGAAGTTGGTCAGGCCGCCACAAATATGGCCTTCAACGAAAACCAAGATCTTCGCAATTTAATGTCACAAAGGGCTTTAGATTACACTGATCAAATTTGGTGTTGATCTGTTTAAATCTCTAGGAAGAGTTTGTTTAAATACAAGCCTGAAAATGGCAAAAACGGCACAAAACTTGCAGAGGAAATTCAAAATAACAGAACTCTTGTTGGGTTTCGGACTTCATACGGAGGGACTTTTTTGTAGGTATTGGTGTGTTACATGTGTCTACCGAAATTCGTACAAGTATGTAAAGCATAGCGCTATCGACCCATTTTGCCACACCCATATCAGATGTAAATTTTCACCACTTTTGGCATGTGTGCAAAGTTTCATGAGCTTTCGAGCATGTTTAGGCCCTAAAAAATGCGAGAAAAACTGAGCAATTTTAATGCATGTCTATGTGGCCTGCTACAGTTTGAGGTCAAGGCAACTCTTAACTCCCAACTGAATAGTCAAAAGGAACAGATCCTGAGTGCAGCTCCATACAGTACCTGCGTTCATCTCTTTAAATTTTTGCTTGAGTTCGGTTGGTGTGAGCCTGTAACTATCCAGCCCGTCGTTCCAGTAGATCCGATCCAGCACCTGGAGATCGCCTCCAACCAGCCAGTCTCCGCTCTCCATCACCATCTGCCACAGGAAAAACAATTAGGACAAACACCAATGATCTTCCAACCGCATCTGTACAATACTGTTGGAAAAACTGTCAAACTTTCTCTCTTTGAGGCATAAGGAACATAAGGAACCCTTCAGATTCTGAAAACCAAATGATGCATGCAAGAACATACTGAACTTACAATGGCATGTTGTAAGAAAGTGGTCTAACATAGCCAGACTTGACTGTTCTTTTAAAGCTTCTTCTGACCACAAACCAACCACTAACAGAAAAAAAACGGTTTGAATCTGACAACCGCAGTTAGTTCTGAAAATATACAAAAATTAAACAAATCTATGCATTTCAAAGATGTAATGTCGTGAGTTGTAAAACCCAGCTAGCTCTTCCTTAAAAGTGCTCATTTTTGCCACATGGGAGCTTGAACTGTAAATACGGTCCTGTTTACCTGTACAAATTTAACTGTCTTACTTAGAAAGCTCTATCATTCCTAAATTTGGCTCTGGTTGATTGGCTTACATCTAAAACCAGGACTTCAGATCCCTCTGTATAGCTACAACTCTCGACTGCTTTTACTAATATTTCGCCTTCGGGAGGTCTTCGCTGGCACTTGTTCAGCCGCTAACTTGGCCAGGGTTAAAAAGCAATACAGCATGGTGAGAATACCACAGCTCGCGGCAGATTCAGGGGGCCGCTAGGTTGGAGAATACCATTTCACAACCCCACAGACTTTCATCTATTGATTTGACTTGACAGCAGCACTGGTGGCTTGAAAATTTTATGTGCAAGTATGTGATCATATTAAGCAAACTTGGAGCGGCCTAAAAGCAGTGAATGTTAATAAAACACTTTATCCGCTGCATTGCTTTTGCATTTGAAGACTGAATGCATGTGCAGCTGTCATTTGCTGGCTGCAGTATAGCAACAGTAGCAGCCGTTTATTTAATTTATGTTGCAGAGCCTGGCGATGGAAAAACTCAACGAGCGATCTGTTGGCACTAATCACATCTATACAGTAAATCAACTCTATTAGCTGTCATAGAAAATAACAGGGGGTCATAGAAAATACAGCTGGTTGAGCACTGTACCCCTTTCAATGAGGGGAAGAAGAAAACATCATAGATAATGCAATTAGGTAAATGCTCTTGAGTCTGCTTAACATCCCCTGCACTCCCAGTGTAGATTCAGCTGTCAGACTGACAGCAGAAATAAACAGGAAAAGTGTATTTACCTCACATAATGGAGGCCAGTTTTACAGTCCTGCTGACTGACACGCTTCAGCAGAGGGAGTTTAACATACACACCAGACATGATCAAATAATGAGATCAACGATTCTGTGAACACAGTATATTCACAGCTCATCACAGTGTGAACATAAGTTTTGTTCTCTTACTTTTCACATATACAGATTCATAAGTTCAAATGTTACTATTTTGTGTGCTCTGGAACAATATTAATCAAACAGATGTTCACATATTTGCTGTGAGGTATGACGGTAATTCCACCTCGCTTTAGCAGAACTTCTAAAAGGAACTCAACTGCAAATACTTTAACTAGAAATACCATTCCCAAGCCATTTTCGCAAACAATTTTGGCTGATATGATTATCCAAAAAAAAAAAAACTAGTAAAGTAACATGATATTTAAATTAGATTTTATTTAAACGTTATGCTACCCTGTCTGGAATAATTCAAAATTATGCACACCAGAAATAAAAAAGATAATAAAAAATAAAAAAAAAAAAAATTAATAAAATAAAGTAATTAAAATGCTAAACTTTTTTTTTTGTCAAGCAATTTTAAATAAAAAAAAATATATATATATATATATATATATTTATCAGTGGTGTCAATCGACTTAACTAATTAATCACATTTTTTTCTTTAGTTAAACGCAATTAATCCCACCTAACATTAAAATTTTTAATTCTACTTTTATATTGCAATAATTTCACATTAAATTTTCAAATTAATGTAAAAAATCATATCAAAAATCATTTCAAAATCATCCTACATCACTGCGGAAATACCGACCCAGTCTTTGCAAGAAGATCAAAGATCAAATACCCTTAACAAAAAAGGTAAAACAGCGATATAGGATGATTTAGAAGTTGAACGAGAACATGAGATGGGAGTTTTTCGACATACACTAACTGTCATGAATCAGAACAAAAACAGTCCAGGCAGAGCAAGACAAGAGGAGCGTTTGGCATTAAAAAGTATATAAACTGTATTATTTTTATTAAAATAACCCATCGTTACGCTAGTTAAGACCCTTCTTTCTCTGGCATTGTTTATAACCTCATTTGGGATCGTTTGAAACCGCATTTAAACTGCACTTTGAAAGTTCAAAATCGGGGCGCCATATCAGTCCATTATATGGAGAAAAAAGCTGAAATGTTTTCCTCAAAAAACATAATTTCTTTCCGACTGAAGAAAGAAAGATATGAACCGTGGATGACAAGGGGGGAGTAAATTGTTCTGGAAGTGGAGTTCTCCTTTAAATATTTTTAACGCGTTAAAATGAAAATATTAATCGCCTGCATATATATATATATATATATATATAGTGATAAGTTAAGAAACTTATCAAGAGAGCGCCATTGAACTAAGCATGCTGCACATAAAGAAAGTTAGTTTCTTTACTGTGTGCATGCAATTGCTTTCTTTGGTCTGGAGATGGGTTTATTTGTGACCGTAGGCAAGCAGACAGACAGGGCCATTCCAGAGTCCGAAAGCTCTCCGTTGGCGCCCATTAGTGCGAGCTGGAGCAGAGCGGAGCCATTAAAGTCCACCTAAGCCCACAATCCCTGCTTACAGATGGAAACAATTGTTCAGTATTTACTCTGCGAGATTTGTAAGAGGAAGGTGAGGGGAGAGGAGGGGAGGAGAGCGCCACTTGCCTAAACACTGTTTAAATAGAACGCAGGGCGAGAAATCCAACTAAAACACATGTGTGAAATGAAGGAGGTTGAGAAATAAGGAGATTACTAAAGCGGAGCTTGAGCTAAGATGAGAGAGAGCGAGACCTTGTTTCCACAGACCGACTAAGAGGGCATCGTGGCTCTGTCTTCTGTCAGAGTGCTGTCCAAGGAAAGCTTGGCAACACGACCACAAAAAGACCTATTAAAGCGTCAGGTCAGCTGTTTCTAGCTAGATATCCATGACTTTACCTTAAAAAAAAAAAGGGACATAAGTGGAAAATCCTTTATTTTAAACACAATTACAGATACAAACAAAACTTAGTTTTAGAAGAAAACGTCCCTGGAAAAACTCACAGGCATGATGTCCCTTCTTAATTGTTCTTTAAGAACATTTTTTCCACTAATTTTTTGCTAGTCAGTTAAAAACACTAGATTTAAACTGTATTGTCTTTAGCGCAACAGCACTGGTTGAGTTTCAGATCGAATTCAGTACTAAAGCAAAGCAAGAGCAATGATATTTGCTCATAAACACCACTAAATAGCAATGAAGCAACCAACGAATTATTCTCATAAAGAGCGCTCTGTTCCAGACAGGTGAAAAGTGATGCATTAATGGATCATGCTGCTGAATCACTGTAATTCTGCTTTTATATTAACATGTATGTAGTCTAAACAGTGCTCTCATTCACGGCATGCTTATAATCGGGACTTTCCAGGTGGTTCATGAGTCAGAAAAGGGAGGGAGCTGACAACAAAAATCAGATACAGGACGATGGTAATCATTTCCAACTGGTTATATAAGATGATAGAAATATTTCATCAACAATTTTATCCAGCCTCGAGTCTATGGTTTGGTTTACATTGCATTGGGCTGTGCCGCCACACAAATCTCATTGCATTCACTCCAGAATTGGCACAATTAAGATATCCTAATACTTATAACTGCTTATGCAATTACTTACGTACACTACCAGTCAAAAGTTTCTGATTTTATGTGTTTTAAAGAAGTCTCTTTTGCTCACCAAGCCTGCATTTATTTGATCCAAAGTACAGAAAAACAGATTTTGAAATATTTTTTACTACTTAAAATACCTGTTTACTATTTGAAAATATTTTTAAATTTATTTGTGTGATCAAAGCTTAATTTTCAGCATCATGACGCCAGTCTTCAGTGTCACACGATCCTTCAGAAATCATTCTAATATTCTGCTTTACTGTTCAAGAAACATTTTATATTATTACTACAATTATCAATATTTAAAACAGGTAAGTACATTTTTTTTCAGGATTCTTTGAAGAATAGAAAGATCCAAAGATCAGCATTTATCTGAACTAAAAAGCTTTTGTGACATTATACACTATAATACTTAAAAGCTTGGAGTCTGTATTATTTTTTTTGGAAAAATAAATGATAGAAATGAACACTTTCATTAAGCAAGAATGCATTCATTTGATCAAAAATGATGATAAAGACATTTATAATGTTATGAAAGATTTCTATTTCAGATAAATGCTGTTCTTCTGAACTTTCTATTCATCAAAGAAAGCTGAAAAAATTCTATTCAGCTGTTTTCAACAAAATAATGATAATTTTTTTGAGCAGCAAATCAAAATATTAGAATGATTTCTGCAGGATCGTGACTGGAGTAATGATGCTAAAAATATAACTTTGAAATCACAGGAATAAATTACATTTTAAAATACATTCAAATAGAAAAGTTATTTTGAAATAGTTAAAATATATATTTTTTAAATGTACTGTTTTTTCTATACTTTGGAGCAAATAAATGCAGCCTTAGTGAGCAGAAGAGACTTCTTTAAAAACATAAAAAAAAAAAAAACTTACTGTTCAAAAACTTTTGACTGGTTGTTACTTGTAAACTCTGAGCTCCCACTTCTGCAACACCATGTGAAAGCATTAAAAATGGCATTGGCTTCAGCAGTTCAATGTAGTTAAGCAGTAATATTTCTATTTCATAATTCCTATAATTGACCACAGGTGATGTCTTAATAATGCAAGAACCATTTAAAAACAAACAGTGCAGTTTAACGTAGCCAGCAATCTAATGTCCCACAAAAAAAACACTAAACTACGTTTGTTAACAAGGCATTTGCACACCTTCTTGAATTGTGGTTTTGTCTACTGATTTATCAAATTACGCCAACTCGTTTGAAATGAACAGCGTTGAAATATAAACTCATAATTCTGAGTTCTCAGAAGTGGGTTGCTCAGAGAAAAGCAATTACAGTAATCTAATAATTACTATCAATTAAATAAGCTCTAAATGGCTGTGATTGTGTCAGGTCATGCAGAACCTTTGCTTTCTTCTTGCTGCACACACGGCATGTCTACTTAGGAAACTACTGTTGGTGATCTACTAAATGTGACCCTGGACCACAAAACCAGTCTTATTTCCAGTATATTTGTACCAATAGCCAACAATACATTGTAATACAAAATTACACATTTTCTTTAATGCCAAAAATCATTAGGATATTAAGTAAAGATCTTGTTCCATGAAGAAAGTTTGTAAATCTCCTACCATAAATATATTAAAACTTAGTTTTGGATTAGTAATATGCATTGCTAAGAACTTCATTTGGACAACTTTATAGGTGATTTTCTCTTTATTTAGATTTTGCACCCTCAGATTCCAGATTTTCAAAAAGCTGTATCTCTGCCAAATACTGTTCTATCCTAACAAACCATACATCAATGGGAAGCTTATTTATACAGCATTTAGATAAAAACTAGACCCTTATGACTGGTTTTGTGCTCCAGGGTCACAAATATTCAGGTTTTGTCCTTATTGACCCCGCTGACCTTAATGTACGGATGATCCTTGCATGTGGTGCCCCACTGTCGGGCACAGCGCTCTTCCTTGCGGTGCTCGTAGAACTCTGGGTTTCGCAGTATCGCGACCCTCCGACCGCTGTACGCCAGCGCGAATGCAGTGTTGCCATCCAGACGCTCCTTATCGGCACTTGAGACGGGGAGGACCACCGGCACCGACAGGTTAATAACCCCACCTACAAACAGAGGTCAGATGCACAGTACATACATTAAAGGTTGTCGATTTTTCAAAGCTTCGGCCTGGATAAAGGCCAAAAACGTTAAGGGGCGAGATAAGAAAAAGAACTCTGAATATGAAAGTGGTGGGTTTTCGAAGAAAGTAAGAGGTCCAACACCTTGATTAAAGCAATATGAGCGGGAAGCTTTTAAAATCCATTTTCAGGATGAAACACACACACACACACATCATAGCAGAAACAGCTGTTTTCCATAAGAAAGAGCCCTGCGAGCATCCATTTCAGCTCAATCCAAATTAAACTAGTATCATGCAGCAACATGCACAAATCTGTTCGCTTCATAAAGATGGCAGCCTGGTCCAAAAACAGTCCAACTGGGCATATTATAAGGATCAAAACAATAACACAAGGTGTGATGTACAGTAATCAAGTCTAATGACGCTGGTGATGTAATGCATCAACACCTAATGACTTTCTCTTGCTGTCACATCCAAACTTGGCCCACTTTATAATCTTAATAGGTGTGTGTTTATGTGTGTGAGTGTGAATGCATACCTTCAACGCAAATTTGAATACTAGGCAAGACAACACACAGCAGAGCGTTACAAGGTCGTAAAACTAAGTTGACACTTTTTGGAAACTCAAGCTTGATGTGGGAAATTGCTATAATTACCCAGTTATATAAATGCGAGGACTGCATTATGGTTTAAAAAGCCATTCGCACATTTGTAGTTCTCGTAATCAAAAAGGTGCCGACTTTTTTATTTCAAACGATCGGGTTTCTAAAAAGCCCAAACTGCCCTGAGAGTATGCGATCATCATCACCCAAGCCGCTATTAAAATTATAATAGCTCTTTTATTTCCACCACTAATTAACATTTAAAATCCACTTACAGAGCCGTCAGATTCCCTCACTTAAATGAAATGTTATTTTACAATTGTGCTCCCATTCCAAGGCTGTTTCTACCCAGAAATGTTAAAAATATTAGTAGATTATTAGTAGGTTCTAGTTCACCTTCCTGAGTTGGGTTTTCTCATGCCCTACCTGATGCTCTTGTCCTATCAAATTGCTTGAGTTTTCAGTTTTACATAAATGTGCAAAATCTTTTCACTGTCATCATGGGATACTAGTTATCAAAATAAAACGATTCAGTAAATCCAAACAAGTGGAAAAGACAAAGGAGATTATTTCTAAAGCACTTCTTAATGTAACCGTGGCCGGTAGACAAAAAGTGCATTGCACTGTCGAATGTCGCCATCTAGTGGTGCATTTAGAAAACACAGTGTGCCTTGAGATCACATAAGATCATCTGTTTACCATCAAGCAGACAGTTGAAGTGCAGACACTGCAGGTACTCTCTCTCCCTCATGAAGCCGTTTAGAGGAGTGGCCCAGCCCTCAGCGAGCACCTGAACCCACTGCATGTCCACCTAAAACGCCAACACAGAGCAGACATTAGCTGTTAGGAAGTATGCATCGTGCATTATGTGTCATGTCTTAATAAGTCGTAATGGACTTGCAAGAGTTTTAAATCTGGATTTGAGTGGCATATGAGGAGGGAAGGTACCTTAGTGATCTCCACTGCTGGAAGAGTCTCTGCATCTGCCTTGGCCAAGTCTAGCTTGTTCTCATGCACGTAGAGCTCCTTGACTTCATAGGACGCGTCCACAGGCACTATGTCCTGCAAACGAAAACGTTATCACACAAACATCGTCATTTATCTCCAAGTGTGATAAAAGGATAAGATACACTGCATGCAACTTTTTCTACACCAATCAGTGTTAAATTGCAACTGTGGCCTTGTGTTAGGATATCAACGTATAGTGCATAGAAAAATACCTCATCATCTAATGCGATAATGATTAAGTTTATATGCACATAAAATTCAGTTCAAGTCTATATTCAGGTTGCAGCCTTAATCTGAATATGATGTTTAAATGCATGAAGGTATAAGAATAAGTTTATTTATTTAATTAATTCTATTAAAAAATAGAATTAGTGTCTTGTTACCACAGAAATGCATCCATTTAGCCATGAGTTGATAAACATTCTACCGTTCAAAGGTTTGGAGTCAGTTACATAACATATTTCTATTTTTTAAAAAATACTATTCATCAAATAATCCTGGAAAAAAAAATAAAAAAATAACTTTCTCTACAAAAATATTAAGCAGCATAACTGTCTTCAATATTAATAATAATAAGAAGAAATGCTTCTTGAGCATCAAATCAACATATTAGAATGATTTCTGAAGGATCATGTGACACTGAAGACTGGAGTAAAAATTGACCTTTTCCATCACAGGAATAAATTACTTTTTTAAAAAAAAAAAAAAAAAAAGAAAGCAGTTATTATTATGGTTATCTCCTTTCAGTGGATATTGAGAATAAGGTTTATACATGCAACATATTTCCAATTACAACAAGCATATTCCAGGGCTGGGAAACGGGCAAGCACATTGCAGCATTTACATGATTTCATACTAATATTATATTATTCTGAATTTTGAAAATTTGTGATCCTGGACCACAAAACCAGTTTTAAGTAGCAAGGGTATGTTTGTAGCAATAGCCAAAAAAAAAAAAAAAAAAAAAAAAAACATTGTATGGGTCAAAATTATCGATTTTTCTTTTATGCCAAAAATCATTAGGATATTAAGTAAAGATCATGTTGCATAAAGATATTTTGTAAATTTCCTACCATAAATATATCAAAACTTAGTTTTGGATTAGTAATATGCATCGCTAAGAACTTCTTTTGGACAACTTTAAAGGTATTTTCTCAAAATTTTGATTTTTTTGCACCCTCAAATTCCAGATTTTCAAATAGTTGTATCTCAGGCAAATGTTGTCCTGTCCTAACAAACCAAACATCAATGGAAAGCTTATTTATTCAGCTCAATTTCAATTTAAATCTCAAACCTCAAATTAAAAAAAAATTGATTCGTATGACTGGTCTTGTGGTCCAGGGTCACATATTAGAATATCTACATGCATATAAACATACTCATTGATGTGAAAAGCACTTTTTTGGCAAGTGCTGTTTTACTGCTTATAACCGTCATTTGAAACGTGCATTATTTTGTAAACCAAACAAGACATTTAGATAACAAATTCCAAATATGCTATGCAGATTTTATGTACATGTATATGTATATGTATATGCATATGTATATGTATGTATGTATGTATGTATATACTGAATGAATGGAGTGAACTTACCCTCTCCTGCAGGAGGTCCAGAAGTTGCTGGATGCACTCGTTTACACTGCAAGAATCAGTCTTTAGTACCAGTTCAGGGGCCTCTGGCTTTTCATACTCAGAGTCTATTCCTGTGAACCCTGAGGAAAACACAAGTAAACGTTATATTAAAAACACAATCCATTCATCTGCAAAAACAGACATACTTATGATGCAACAGTTTTTCATTCAATAGGACTAAAAACAGTCATTAGTAATGCTGAAATGATTTTCAACCACCATATAAAGTAGCTCAAATATGCAGTGCATGTATCAGTCAACATGTGCATGAGACACTTCCTGCTATAAACAACAATCATTCTCATAACAAGATTTCAGCAGCTTTCAGTATCTTTCCTGTGTCACTCTTCACCTGATTCACCCTTACACCGTGTGTACACAGGAAGCAAGTGGTGTGACATGACAGGACAAAAACAAGAGAACCCACTAATCAGTGATGTTGTCTACACTGGATACGGCGTAATGTGGCACGGCGCGACACGGCACGGCACGAAACAACAAATCCCTGACAGTAAACTGATGCCTTTATTTTACGATGTACTGATACAAAGTTCAAAGTATTTGAAGCGGTCGTATTGTCGCATCCAGTATAGACAGATGGAGCGACACAACAATTTTCACATCCTGTGTAGACCACAGCAAAAGAAATGAAATATAACAAAAACAACAGGAAACACAGAGTCACTGAGTCAGTCATTTTCTACCAGAAACCTGCTTTCCAAGTATCACCCCAATCTCTTCAGGAAACCAAGAGGGTTATGATGAATCACCAGATGTTTTGTGTAACCTTTAAAAGCTTACTCTCAAACTACTCACACACTGCTAATATCACAATAGTGTTTCCTAAGATTAAACGTTACACACATCAATAAAGCCGCAATCTCCACTTTTCAAACATTTTGTATAATATACAATATACTCCTTTTATGGTATTTTCCATCTTCAGTGTGTCAAAACATTCCAAGGCCCTTTACTAGTCTAATTTAATCATTTCACATATTTCTGCACAAATAGGTCGCAAAAATTAAGAGAATGCTTTGGGTTTGTTGACACAGCATTTTAGGACTGACTGTTCTATTGACTACTGACCATTTAGAGATTAAATGTGAGCCATAAAACACAATATCTACATCAAAACAGTGAGTGAAAATAAGACGTATTTTGCATGTATATTAGAGATGTGCAGCTCTAATATATTTACATTAAAGATCAACAATACATTAAAGATAAATATAAGGCAGCTACTATTGTGATGCGATACGATTCACCCCTATTACGATGCAGTGCAATCCAATTTTGATTCAATGCAACACACAAAAAATATGATGCTATGCAATTCAATATGGTATACATAGTTGGCTTTTATTTCTTTGGTTCATTTTAATTATTTGGTGGAAGATGCAGCTCTACCTCTGCCATGTTAATCTATATTCTATGTGACTCTTGTGTTACGCCACATTCACGTAGCAGCAGTGATGAGAGAACTCACAATCTGCATTTAAAATATTGGTTACTTTCTAAATAATAGAAGGATAGTGCATCTACTAATAATTATATATAACTAAATAGTTTTTTACCAATGCAGAAATGATGCATTGCGATAGAAGTGGCACGTTGTAATCGATGCACACTTTTTTTTTTTTAACTTTTATGTAGATGCACCAATGCATATCTGTGAATCTTACCATCCCTATAGCATATATATGTAAAATATGTATATGTATACAATTTTCTTACCTCTGATTTCTCCAGCTCTAGCCCTTTTATAGAGCCCCTTCACATCTCTCTGCTCACACACATCCAGAGGAGCATCTACAAACACCTCAAAGAATGGAAGGCCAGCAGCTTCATGGATCTTCCTTGCATTCAGGCGGTCCTGAGGATACACAGCAGACAAAAAGCAATTGGTTAAACATCATATTTGCAACTGCATCATATTTGATACATGCATCTCTAAAGCAAGTAAAATGCGTTTTAGTTTAATACTGAAAACGTCCCCCTTCAGGCCATGGTACATGTGTATTTGCTGGGAAATCTGTAAGGACTTTTATAACTGCGAGAATAATGTTTATATTGTTATTAAGATTTTAAGATGAAAACTCACTGAACTGAAACAACTTATGTTTACTTGATACATCATTTTTTAGAAAAATTATGTTAAATGCATCAAATGTGACAACAGGCTTTTGAGGAACGTTTACTTGTTCATCTCTCAAAAGTACCATTGTACTGGACTGCATTATATGTTTTACATTTTATGTAAGTGTTATACTGTTATAAAGATTTCGCTGATCCACCTTACAAGCTATTAGAATTACATATTTCTTTTTGGCCATACACTGCCATAAAATGAATGTTTCTACTCAGTTTGGGCCACTGAATAAAATGTGGATGTTTTTTCCTCTTCGAGTGGGAGCTTCATATTCATACTATATGAGCCATAAAATCCTGATGTATCAAATATAATAGAAAACATAAAACACACATGCAAACATTTTTGTTTAAAAAAAAGTTTCAATAAACTGTTCCCTTAAAAAAAATAAGTTTTTCTCTAATATTATTTCACATGTCAGGCTTTACAGGGTTAACAAGTGTTATGCACACACACACAGCCCTGCATGTTTCTCACCCTGCTGTATGGGGAAATGAAGCTGGCGATGCACACAAGACCAGCATCAGCAAACAGTTTTGCCACTTCTGCGATACGGCGAATGTTCTCCTCGCGATCTTCAGGACTAAAGCCCAGGTTTTTATTGAGGCCCTGCCTGATGTTATCTCCATCTAGAGTGTAGCAGGGGATGCCATGACACACCAGATACTCCTCCAGAGCCATGCTGACCGTCGTCTTACCCGCGCCAGACAAACCTGAAAAGGCAGAACAAATAAGTCATGATATTTACAGAAAATTTTAGACTCAACCAGTTCCAAAATAACAGATGAGGGTTTGTCAGAGTACCTGTAAGCCACACCGTGCATCCTCGAAATCCTCCTCTAGTGCCGACTACCTGGCCACGCTTGTTTCTGCTCACATGATGGGCTTGATAGGTCACATTGGTGGCTCTTTGCATTCCCTACACAAATTGCAGAAAACACAATTACATCATATTCAGTTAATCTGTCTCATCTCTAACAAAACCCTCCTGTTTGATTAACATAAGATATTCCAAAATATTGCACACACCTATAAATATAAAACTGTTTGTACTGCCATTGATATAGAAAGTGGTACTGAATGATCATCATATCTTTATACCACGGTATTTACATGATACTCCAAAGAATACTATGGTAGACGTCATAGAATCCATGTTAGTTTCATAGTAAATGCCCAAAAAGTGATGATACTTGTACTTGTGTTGCCCAGAAATGTTTTCTAGGTGGGTCAGAGACACATGCTATATGCAACGGTATGCATAAAATGATTACACACACATCTTTTTCATACATTTATCACAACTAAGGACCTCTATTACAAGCATGACTATTCTGGATTTCGCTTATATTATCATATTAAAATAGGATGGGTCAAATTTACCACCATATTCGTAACACGATGTGTGTTACTGTAACTGTACCACATAATAATGCAAAACATCCCTCAATATTGAGCCGCTACTCACCCAGCTCTCAGGCGCGTTACTCAGTTTCTGCTTCTTACTCGAGTTACCAGATGTCTCCATTCTGAGCCGTTGAATTCACAGTTGACAAATGGACAAATAAATAATGCGAGATATATTCTCAGGAGATGTTTTAGTGAAGTGCCGGGTATTAAACCCCAGAAGGAAGCGTACAGCTTTACGGGCTGCGGCACGGGAAGTGATGGAGGCCTCGGCAAGTCCCGCCTCTAACGCGTCAAGTCTCCGCCTACTAGACAATCGGATTGGTTGGAATGACTTCAAAGCCGATCGTGATTGGACAATTGAGAAGTCGTTCATATAGCCGTGGAAACCAAAGCAAACAAGTATCAGGTCAAGGGAGGGACTTGTCGGAATACATGCAGAGGAAAAAATAACGCAGCCAATCATGTTCTGCTTTATATTTCGCTGTGTATACATAAAATTACCAAATAAAAAATGAAGAATTTATATATTAATGTTTATTTTTTTAATTATTTTTTGAATCATTTTTTAAAATCTCTTTACATTTTTACATTTAAGGTAAAATTAGCATGCATTCTTTGTTCAAGTGTGTCACTGTTTATCTATGCACTGTTATTGACTGCATGTTATAAATGACCATGTTGTAAAAGGTTAAACAATGTACAGCTGAGATCAAAAATTTACAAAACGCTAACTATTTTACCAAAAATAAGAGGGATCGTACAAAATGCATGTTATTTTTTATTTTGTACTGACCTGAATAAGAAATTTAACATAAAAGACGTTTACATATAGTCCACAAGAGAAAATAATAGCTGAAGCTGGATGAACTTATTTTATCTTCTGGGAAAATGTAAGTACATTCTGTAGCTTCTAAAGGGCAGTACTAAATGAAAATAATATGATATTTAGGCAAAATAAGAAAAATGTACACATCTTCATCCTGTTCAAAAGTTTTCACCCCCGGCTCTTAATGCATTGTGTTTCCCTCTGAAGCATCAAAGAGTGTTTGAACCTTCTGTAATAGTTGCATATGAGTCTCTCAGTTGTCCTCAGTGTGAAAAGATGCATCTCAAAACCATACAGTCATTGTTGGAAAGGGTTCAAATAAACAAAAATGCTTAAAAACCAAAGAATTTGTGGGACCTAAAAGATTTTTCTGAAGAACAGCAGGCAGTTTAACTGTTCAGAACAAACAAGGGACTCATAAACAACTATCACTAAACAAAAAAACACAGCGGTGGATCATTCAGGTAACAACACAGTATTAAGAATCAAGTGTATGTAAACTTTTGAACAGGGTCATTTTTATAAATTCAACTATTGTTTTCTCTTGTGGACTATATGTAAACATTTTTCATGTTAAATATCTTTTTTCAGGTCAGTACTAAATAAAAAATAACATGCATTTTGTATGATCCCTCTTATTTTAGTAAAATAAGTAGTAGAAATATAAATAGTATAGAATCAACTTCATGTCACCGGCCATGTACAAGGATTTCATTTTTATTAAAATACATGCTTCATACAGACATGTACTTCATACAACTATGTATTAGAACTATATACCAAATGTATAAAATGGCTATACAAAACAATGATAGTTTGTGTACACTCACTGTAGGAATCACCACCAGCATATTGATGCCAATATCTACCTTATTTGTCCCGTAAGAGCGGATGCGGCCAGCTGTAAATTTTATGGGTCTGGCTTCAGGTCTCACGTGCGTCCAGCTATTTTTAACTGTACAAAACAGCATGTTTTGCTGCTTGATATTGCAAACTGGTGTTTCTTACTATATTATTTTAACATATTATCTTAGTTATGAACATACTGTTTTGCAGTGCAAACTGTTTTACTGTTTACTGCATGTTGTTATTCTTCTTGTTATTTCCCTATAGTGGCTAATGAAGCGTTGAAGAATAAGGTGGATAGGATTTATCAGCTAAATTATATGGAGCCCACATTTAGCTTGCTGAAAGGAGACAGTTGGCTATTGACATGAACATTTTAATTAGCATATATTGACTTGGAGAAGAACATTAGACTAATACTCTGCCCTGCGCCTTAAACACAGCGAGAAGATGCTGAACTTCCCCTGGGCTTCTGAGCAGCTAACATTCTCTGATAAGCAACTTGTAGAGAAAGTTGTACAAAGTTGTACAAAGAGGAGCTTCCACTGCTGGACACCCTAATAGACATCACAGGCCTGCCCACTTTTGGCTTAACTGCCTCTGGTCCTTTATTATCTTGCTTTCCCCGGTTGCCTTTAGCGTGATACTTCAATCCTTTAGGGACACTTCTCATTTGAATTTGCACTTTCCCACACACTACCCTAGGTTGGGTGTTAACAAAACCATTCACTCTCCCTGCATACGGACCAGAGACCACTCCATTCCCTTTAGAACTGGGAAGTGTGGGCAGATTCCTCATGGGTGGATCCAGCTTCACAGGTTTACCATAGTCCATCCTGCAGTGGATTTTGGAAGGCTTTTTGGAGGTTCCGATTGGCGTAACCGTGTATGGTACTTTATTCATCGTGGTTGTTTGTGAAGCAGGGGTGGGAGAAAGGCCAGCTGCCTCATATTCCACACAGTCAGTGCCTCGCTCCTCATCCTTTGGTGTGACTTCATAATCTTCTATAAGAACAACACCCTCACCTGAGCGCTTCTGAAGTTCTGACCAACAGAGGACAAATGGGACTAAGATTCAGTGGTTCTGACATTCACAATCATAACAAACCAGTGGAGATACCAAATGTATGACATATTTATATACTGTACAGTTGAGGTCAAAAGTTTACACACACCTTGCAGAATCTGCAAAATGTTAATTATTAAGAGTGATCATACAAAATGCATGTAACTATTTTATTTAGCACTGAATAAGATATTTCACATAAAAGACGCTTACATATGGTCCACAATAGAAAATAATTGAATTTATAAAAATGACCCTGTTCAAAAGTTTACATATACTTGATTCTTAATACTGTGTTTTTTTGTTCAGTTGTTCATGAGTCCCTTGTTTGTCCTGAACAGTTACGCTGCCCGCTGTTCTTCAACAATTCCTCAGGTCCCACAAATTCTTTGGTTTTTCAGCATTTATGTGTATTTGAACCCTTTCCAACAACAACTGTATGATTTTGAGATCCATCTTCTCACACTGAGGACAACTGAGGGACTCATATGCAACTATTACAGATAGGAGGTGAAAACTTTTTGAATTTGAAGATCAGGGTAAATTTAACTTATTTTGTCTTCTGGGGAACATGAAAGTATCTTCTGTAGCTTCTGAAGGGCAGTACTAAATCAAAAAATAAATATATAAAAATACAATATTTAGGCAAAATAAGAATCATGTACACATCCTCATTCTGTTCAAAAGTTTTCACCCCTGTCTCTTAATCCTTCTGAAGCATCAGTGAGCGTTTGAACCTTCTGTAATAGTTGCATATGAGTCCCTCAGTTGTCCTCAGTGTGAAAATATGGATCTAAAAATCATACAGTCATTGTTGGAAAGGGTTCAAATACACAAAAATGCTAAAAAAAAAAAAGCAAAGAAACTGTGGGACCTGAAGGATTTTTCTGAAGAACAGCGGGCAGTTCAACTGTGGGACTCATGAACTGAAAAAAACAAACAAACAAAAAAAAAATATCTGTGGATCATTCAGGTAACAACACAGCATTAATAATCAAGTGTATGTAAACTTTTATACAGGGTCGTTTTTATAAAATCAACTATTATATTCTCTTATGGACTATATGTCTTTTATGTAAAATATCTCATTCAGGACAGTACTAAATAAAAAATCACATGCATTATGATTAGTCCTCTTATTTTGGTAAAATAATAAACATTTAGCAGATTCTGCAAGGTGTATGTAAACAGTTGACTTCAACTGTATATTAGAATGAAAGAATTTAGTATCAAATTCAGAATGGGACTAATGTACTTACTGTGCAGATCTTTGCGGCAAATAATATTTCTACCTGTGAAATAGCACAGATGAAGAAACCTTCAGAACTACTTCTGATTAATTCATAATTTTAGCCTAGATTTAGCTTTAAAATGAAGGTTACGATTATGTATTAAAATATTAATGTAAAATCATTAAACAAGGGTTCTCAGAAACATACCTTCTGTATTATATGGCTGTGAAGTAAGAACAACCAGTGTAGCAAGCAGTCCAAGAGCAATGTTAACATCCATGGCTGCAAATGATGCAAAAATCCCGTCAACATGCCTTTTATTTATTTTAAACCAACCCTTGTGGAGTCCCACAAATTGTGAAATCACCCGAGGCACAGAATAAATGACTTTGTCAATAAAAAATACATTTTAATTACGTCTGAATATCTTCTGGGACTTCATTTGCATGTGGCTGAAGCGTTCACTGTTCTAACAGGTGTTGGGAGTTGATTCCACCACTGAGGAGCAAAGGCAAATATGTTGGTGACTTGGATCTGGAGAGGCAGGGCACTTTTATGTGGAGACAAGGGGATGTTAGGTAACCAAATGTTTCTAACACCCAGGGTGGGCTTGAAATCTAAAAGGAACTGGCAGACAATGGAGAAACTTGGGCGAAGGTGTGACCAAATGCCAAATGGTGCTACAAAAAAGTTGATTCAGATGTAAAATATTTACTTCAAACCCACTCTGATCATTATCAGCGAGATGCATTTGGACTTGTCTGAGGCTGCAAATGACTCACTGAATATCCCTTATGGCAGAATGGTGACTTGCCAGAAAAACAATAAATTTAACTGCATACTAAATGAATGATCAAGTCTCATATTCCACATGGTTACTGTCTCGCTCCTCATCGGAGTAACTTCATTAGCTTCTAGAAGAACAACATTGTCATCGGAGCTCTTCTGATCAGAGGACAAATAGGACTAAAATTTAGTAGTTCAGACATTCACACTTACAACAAACTAGTTGAGATTCCTAATGTATGTAACTGTGTGATCACCAAGTAAAAAGTCAAGGTTAAAGTTTTTAGGCCTATATGTCAAGTACAGCCTACAAGAAGCAGTGCATATTGACAAATAAATATGTTTTACAAGCACACAAAGTAATTCATTTTAGAATAAAATTCATTATTTAATACTACGACCGTCAAATGATTAATCACAATTCATTGCACCCAAAATAAACTTTTATGTTAACATACCATATGTGAATTTTTTTAAATTTAGATTTATTCATCATCTGAAATGAATAAGGTTTCCATTGATGTATGGTTTGTTAGGACAGGACAATGTTGGTTCAAGATATAACTATTTAAAAATCTGGAATCTAAGGGTGCAAAAAAAAAATAATAATAATAATAAAATAAAAAAAATTGAGAAAATCACATTTAAAGTTGTCCAAATGAAGTTCTTAGCAATTCATATTACTAATCAAAAATTAAGTTTTAATATATTTATGGTAGGAAATTTACAAAATATTTTCATCAAACATGATCTATACTTAATATCCTAAAGATTTTTGGCATAAAAGAAAAATCGATAATATTGACCCATACAATGTATTTTTGGCTATTGCTACAAATATACCCGTGCTAAGACTGGTTTTGTGGTCCAGGGTCACATATCTGTGTGTCCTGTGTATATTTATTATGTGTATATATAAATACACACACTTACATGTATATATTTAGGAAAAATATATGTGAGCCTTCTATATAAAATATTTCTATTTATACGTAATCTAAATAATATACAAGTATAAATATATATATATTTTTAAATATATACTATGAGTATGAGTGTGTATTAATATATACATAATAAATATACACAGTACACATACATATAGTATGTAAACATAAACTTTCATTTTGGATGTGATTAATCACGATTAATTGTTTGACAGCCTTATTTATTACTAAATTAGTAAAGCGTGAAATTAATGACCAAATTAACTGATTTGTCAAAGTCGCTGTATACATGAATAACAGAAATTTTGAAAAAAAGATGATACTCATAAATAAGTTTCCAAAAGGGGGGTTTCATATCAATGCCACTAAAGAACGATTCTGAGTTTTACAGTGATTTTGAAAGTCATTATCTACAAACTTCTGTGGTAATTCACTGATACATAGTCAATTAACCGATATGTGACCCTGGACCACAAAACCAGTCGCTGGGGTATATTTGTAGCAATAGCCAAAAATACATTGTATGGGTCAAAATTATAGATTTTTTTTATGCCAAAAATCTTTGGGAAATTAAGTAAAGATCATGTTGCATGAAGACATTCTGTAAATTTCCTACTGTAAATATATCAAAACTTGTTTTTTGATTAGTAATATGCATTGCAAAGAACTTAATTTGGAAAACTTTAAAGGCGATTTTCTCAATATTTTGAAGTTTTTGCACCCTCAGATTCCATATACTGAAATAGTTGTGTCTCGGCCAAATATCCTTCCCTCTTAACAAACCATACATCGATGGAAATCTTACTTATTCAGCTTTCAGATGATGTATAAAGCTCAATTTTGAAAAATTGACACTTATGACTGGTTTTGTGGTCCAGGGTCACATATATAGCAAAGATATATAGCTAACCCGCATACAGTCGTAAAGTTCTTGATTTGATCTTTTGATTGGTTCAACGAACTGTCGCTCACACTTCTCATCCAATCCTGGCGAGGGGGCTACATCTTGTTGCCTGGCAGCAAGAGTCGCAAACAACAACAGAATTCGAATTCTTGTAGTTTTAAAGCAATTAAAACAAATGTATAGTCAATCTTTTATACCTAATGATACAAATGTACAGACAATTATTTTATAACTTTTGTTTTCTAAAATAGTTTTACCAATTTACAAATTAATTTAAAGAAATGTAAAATTACGTTTTTACTTTCTTACAATTTTATTAAACGCACGTTTGAACGATTTTGTGAGTGTCGGTAAAAGTGTGCTGGACAGAAAGGGAGGAGCTGCACTAAATAAGGGAAATGTTGAAGTTTCCAGAGGTTGATGTCAGTGTAACTGGATTCCTCCAGTCTGGAAACAACTGGGAACAAGATGGCTGAGGGTGGACTGGAAAACTGCTTTTCTCCACTCTCACAAAATCTGGACTGAAGCCACGCGAAATTATTTTAGCAAGTGTAAGTACATTCAAGTATAAACGATTGTTATTTTCAAAGCGTCACTTTTCCCAGACAAATACTTTTATGCGGTTTTCGTTGATTTCACTCGGATTTTCTCGCATATTTCTATTGCATAACATCGTAAAAGTGTATTTCGAGTTTTTTAAAAGCTTAAACAATAACTGTTGACTTGTTAGAAATCAAATTCGAGACTTTCTGAATTTGCGTTTTGATTTTTGGCATCACTTTGGCAGCACATAGCCAGCTTCCCAATCACCCAGCGTTAAGGAACGACTAAAATGAAGACGTTTGTTTATGTTAAGCTAACGTTACTGTAAATGACACAATGAGCTCCAGTCGCGTCCGTCCTCAAGCACCACAGGCCCAGGCGGCATCTGCAGTAGCTGCCCCCGCATCCTCTCCGCCTTATGAAGGGATCGAGATGGAAAAAATGCATCATGAAGAAGTGGGCCTCGGAGTGCCCGATGAGACTCCCTCTCCACCCACCTCCAGCTCCAGACAGGCATGGAGCCGGGACAACCCAGGGTTCGAGCCGGAGGAAGGGATGATGGAAGCGGACTGGCCTCCGGCGAGCCCGGGCCGGAG
This sequence comes from Labeo rohita, assembly GCF_022985175.1. Taxonomy (NCBI): domain Eukaryota; kingdom Metazoa; phylum Chordata; class Actinopteri; order Cypriniformes; family Cyprinidae; genus Labeo; species Labeo rohita. The sequence continues at coordinate 17,813,699 of NC_066869.1, forward strand.
ATCTGTGTCCACGGCGTCCAGCAGCAGCAGCGGGAGCGTCAGCGGACCCGGCAGCTTCTCTGGCATCAGTGCGCGGATCAACAGAGGACTGTATCCAACTCCTCCAGCACAAGAACACAGCAGCTGTGGGAAGAGGATACTGGAGAAAATGAGAGGTGAAACTTTTGCTTGCACTTCTATAGTTACGTTTCAGTATACTGAGATGTCCACACAAATATAGTTAAACTTTTAATATCCTCATTCTTTATAAAGTTATCTTTTCATAAAGAGTTAATATAGGGTTTATTATAATTGGCTGTTCCTTCCAACTTCATCAAAGAACCCTAAAACAAGTAGGCCTATCAGTTTCCACAAACATTAACCAGGACAACTGTTTTCAACTGTGATAATAATAATAAATATTTGTTAAGCAGCAAATTAGAATATCAGAATGATTTCTGAAGGATCGTGACACTGAAGACTGGAGTAATGATGCTGAAAAAAATGCCATAGTTGTATTTTAATAGTTATTCTGTATTAATTACACTTAATTTGTAGGATATCGAAGTAAACGTGTGAGTTTATTAATTTCTTTCTCTATTTCAGTGCTGTGGGATACGCGTCTTTTGGGTGAGAGCAACAGTAACAGAGAGATGTACCTAAAAACCGTCCTACGAGAAATGATCACCTACATCCTCTTCCTGGTCACCCTCTGCATATGTAAGTTGAATATTGGACAATTTTATGCTTGAATATGTTATTGCATACTATTTAAAAATTAATATTTTTTTATTCTTTTACATTTCCTTTCATACATAGTAGTGTAACAGGGATTAAAAATATTTGTTAGAGGAAGGTCTGTCTGATTAAAGCATAAATCTTAATGATACTTATATTTTGAATGCTACAATTTAAGTTGGCATTCAGTATAGATAATCAGATGTCATAATGGAAGAGTATTGCTCAGTTTCCATGGTCTGCTCCAGTTCTGGTAGTCTTTCTTTCTTGAATAACAAGCACTTTAAATCCTTGTAACAACCACAGCAACAATTTACGCTTTTTGAGTATTTACAATCTGTTCAAATACACTGGCATTTTACATTTATGCATTTCAGACTTTTCAGATTTTAACTTGCATTGCATATACCATATACAGTACTTTTTATGAGCTAATGCATTCTTTGTGAATTGAACCCATGACATTGGCTTGCATCATGATTTACAGCTTGAGCTTTATAGTGAAAATTTTTGCTACTGAATAAAAAAAAATTAAAAATGTTATTGGGACATTTTATCTCACAATTCTTACTTTTTTTCTCAGAATTGTGTGATACAGACTCACAATTGTGAGTTATGAAGTCAGAATTGCGAGATATAAACTCGCAGTTCTGACTTTTTTCTCAGAATTGCATGATATAAACTCAGTTGTGAGAAATGAAGTCAGAATTTTGAGATAAAAACTTGTAATTGCAAGTTATATAAGTTATATATAACTCAAATTTTGAGGGAAAAAAGACTGATATATTCTCAGAATTGCAAGTTTATATCTCAATTCTGACTTGCAAGATATAAACGCTCAGAAAAAAAGTCACAATTGTAAGTTTATATCTCGCAATTCTGACTTTATAACTCACAATTGTGAGTTTATATCACGCAATTCTGAGAAAAAAGTCAGAATTGTGAGTTTATATCATTAGAAAAAAAATAGAATTGCGAGTTTATATCATGCAGTTCTGAGAAAAAAGGTAAAAATTGCGAGTTTATATCGGGAGAAAAAAATATTTAATTGTGAGTTTATATCATGCAATTCTGAGAAAAAAAGTCAGAATTACAAGAAATAAGCTCACAATTGCATAAAAAGTTGCAATTACCGTTTTTTTTCAAAAAGAGAAGATGCTATTCTGTTTAAAACACATTATTGCTATCTATTTTAGTAACCTACGGAATGGTGAGCACCAACATGTACTACTACACCAAAGCCATGTCCCAACTCTTCTTGGATACACCGCTGACAAGCGGAGAACCGACGACCTTCAAAAGTCTTTCAACCATGGAGGACTTCTGGAAAGTAATTATTCCACTGTTTTTAATGCTCTTTTACAGTACAAAAATGCAGATTAGATCTAACTGCATCACAGATGGTAATGAAAACATGATCTGTAGTTCACAGAAGGCCCTTTTCTAAACGGCATGTACTGGGAGTTCTGGTACAACAACAAGAGCCTCCCAGAAAACCAGAGTCTGATCTACTACGAGAACCTCTTGTTGGGCGTCCCACGTCTCCGGCAACTCAAAGTACGCAATGAGTCCTGTTCTGTCCACGAGGACCTGCGCGACGAGGTTTACGACTGCTACAGCGTCTATTCTCCTGCCAGTGAGGACAAGTCACCGTTCGGACTGAAGAACAGCACAGCGTATGTAAAACTACATGTTTATTTTGTAAAATAAAAATAGTGCTCTTGAACAAGCTTATAATGCTGTTTATCTGGCAGGTGGAGGTATACAGAGGAGAGCAGACTGGGTGAGAGCAGCTACTGGGGTCAAGTATCGACGTATGGCGGTGGAGGATACTACCAGGACCTGTCACGTACTCGAGAGAAGTCAGCCAATCAGCTGCAGGTGTTAAAAAGCAACCTCTGGTTGGACCGTGGCACTAGAGCAGTGTTCCTAGACTTCTCCATCTACAATGGCAACGTTAACCTGTTTTGTATTGTCAGGTAATGGACTGTAGTTGTGTTGTAAATAAATGAGATTCACCAAAAATGAAAATTCTGTTATTAATTACTCACCCTCATTTCGTTACAAACCTGTAAGACCTTTGTTCATCTTCAGAACACAAATGAAGAATTTTTTTGATGAAAGTGCTTTCTGCATAGACAGCAACACAACTACCACATTCAAGGCCCAGAAAGGTAGTAAGGACATCATTAAAAAAAGTCCATGTGACATCAGTGGTTCAACCATGATGTTATAAAGCAACGAGAATTTTTTGTGCGCAAAGAAAACAAAATATAAGAATAGTTTTGCACGCAAAAAGAATTCTCGTAGCTTCATTAAATTATGGTTGAACCACTGATGTCAAATGGACTTACAATTTTCTGGGCCTTGAATGTGTAGGTTGCATTGCGGTCTATGCAGAAAGACCTCAGATTTCTTCAAAACATTCTTAATTTGTGTTCTGAAGATGAACAAAGGTCTTACAATTTCAGTTTTTTTAATACATGGGGATCCTTGCTTTACTTTTCTTGACTCAGTATACATCCTTGCCTCATATATCTGTCACTGACTGCTTTGCTGTAGGTTGCTTGTAGAGTTTCCAGCCACAGGAGGCGCTGTGACGTCTTGGCAGTTCCAGACGGTGCGTCTTATCCGGTACGTGTCCAGCTGGGACTACTTTGTAGGGATGTGTGAAGTGGCCTTCTGCCTCTTTGTGCTGTATTACCTGGTGGAAGAAGTTCTGGAGATCCGACTGCATCGTTTGCGCTACTTTAAGAGCCTGTGGAACTGCTTGGATGTTCTCATTGTTGCAGTAGGTCAAAGTGCATAATGACAATACTCCAGTCAATGTAATTTGTACTACTGACTATGACACCTTGTTCATCTTGTCACAGCTCAGCGTTCCAGCCATCATTATGAACATCTGCAGAACGTCAGCGGTCACTCACAGACTCCACTTCCTGCTGGAGAACCAGAGCACATACCCTAACTTTGAGCCACTTGCTCGCCTTCAGGTTCACTTCAACAACCTGGCTGCTATCATTATATTCCTCTCATGGGTGAAGGTGAGGTCTCATCTCAACATCTGACATGCAAAAATGATTTTTTGTTGTCGTTGTTTTATCAAAATGCAACCGTCTTGTTTTCCCCACAGCTTTTTAAGTTTATTAACTTCAACAAGACCATGAATCAGCTGTCCACCACCATGTCACGCTGTGCTAAGGACCTGATGGGCTTCGCTATCATGTTTTTCATTGTGTTCCTGGCCTACGCTCAGCTGGCATATTTAGTGTTTGGAACTCAAGTTGACGACTTCAGCACCTTTCAGGCCTGCATGTGAGTTTTGGAGGCATCTAAATAACCAAGAATATACATAGAATATAGTATTTTGTAAGTGTCATAGGTAATCACAGCGTGCTGATATACAGCCATATATCACGGCTACGAGTGTGATATTGCGATTATACAACAGTCCAACGGCACAAGTGTGCAAATACATAAGAAACAACTCTTTTGTGCAGAACTACTTCCTTCCACCACAGATTCAAATCTCAGTTTAACAGCTGAGCCCAAGCCTCGTTACTAATTCGAAAACATCACTTTAAAACTAGAAATGGAGGAACATTGAGTTGCTTCTTTAAAAAACATAGGCATTTTTACTTATAAATATTCTGTTGCTCACAGTTTCACGCAGTTCCGGATCATTCTGGGAGACTTTGACTTCTCAGAAATCGAGGAGGCTGACAGCGTGTTGGGGCCGATTTACTTCACCACCTTTGTGTTCTTCATCTTCATGATTCTACTGGTAAACACAACGAGAGCAACATGAAACAAATTACATGAAATATATCTAATATTAAAAAATGATAATGTTTTACTGGGCTTTTTGTTTTGTTCAGAATATGTTCCTGGCCATCATCAATGACACTTACTCTGAGGTGAAAGCTGACATGGCCCAGCAGAGGTCGGAGATGGAGATCACAGACCTTATCAAGAAGGGCTATAACAGGGCGATGGTCAAACTCAAGCTGAAGAAGACCTCCATCAATGACATCCCTGACAGTCTTCACCAGGCTGGAGGCAAACTCAGCTTTGATGAGCTCCGGCAAGACCTCAGAGGGTGAGAAACATTTACCATCACTGCATGACACAAACTAAACACCTCACAAGATGGATGTAACTGAATTTGCTGATCGTTGTATATGCGTTTATACATAGAAAGGGCCATTCGGACGCTGAGATTGAAGCCATTTTTGCTAAGTATGACCTTGACGGAGATCAGGAACTGACCGAACATGAGCACCAGCAAATGAGAGATGACCTGGAGAAAGAGAGAGTGAGTGAAAAACTAACGCTACAGGATGTCGCACAAACGCTTTTATCCAAAGCAACTTACATTGCATTCAGGGTATACATACACCTTGCAGAATCTGCAAAATGTCAATTATTTTCTTAATGCATTAAGAGACGGGGGTGAAAACTTTTGAACATAATGAAGATGTGTACATTTTTCTTATTTTGCCTAAATATCATCTTTTTTTTCTTGTAGTACTGCCCTTCAAAAGCTACAGAAGATACTTGCATGTTTCGCAAAAGACAAAATAAGTTAAATTTACCCTGATATTCAAATTCAACAAGTTTTTATCCCCCGGCTCTTAATGCATTGTTTTGCCTTCTGGCACATCAGTGAGCATTTTAACCTTCTGTAATAGTTGCATATGAGTCCCTCAGTTGTCCTCAGTGTGAAAAGATGCATCTCAAAATCATACAGTCAAAAATGCTGAAAAACTAAAGAATTTGTGGGAGCGGAAGTTTTTTTTTGAAGAACAGCAGGCAGTTTAACTGTTCAGGACAAACAAGGGACTCATGAACAACTATCACTAAACAAAACAAAACAGCTGTGGATCATTCAGGTAACAACACAGTATTAAGAATCAAGTGTATGTAAACTTTTGAACGTGGTCATTTTTACTTATTTTGTCTTTTATGTGAAATATCTTATTCAGGTCAGTACTAAATAAAAAATTACACAACAGCATTTTGTAAGATCCCTCTTATTTTAGTAAAATAATTAAAATTTTGCAGATACTGCAAGGTGTATGAAAACTTTTGACCTCAACTGTAGTTCTTGTTTTCCTTGGGAATCGAAGCTATGACCTTCAGAGCTAAAAAAATTCAACAACACAGTAAAAACATGTAAAATAAACAACCAAGATGCTTAGTATCTCTTGAACACTCGCCAGGAGGACTTGGATCTGGAGCACAGTTCGCTGCCCAGGCCAGTGAGTGGGCGGAGCTTTTCGCGTAGCCAGGATGACTCAGAGGAGGACGATGATGAGGACAGTGGACACAGCTCTCGTCGCCGTGGCAGCAGCTCAGGGGGCGTGTCATACGAGGAGTTCCAAGTGTAAACATCACCTGTCACGCAATAAGTTTTCACAATATATTGAACGTTAGACCTCTAAATTAAAAGTACTTTGTGCTTCATGTGTCCCATCAGGCTCGTGCGTCGAGTGGACCGCATGGAGCACTCCATCGGCAGCATCGTGTCAAAGATTGACGCGGTTATCGTGAAGTTAGAGGTCATGGAGAGAGCCAAGATGAAGAGGAGAGATGTGCTCGGACGGATCCTGGATGGAGTCATGGAGGTGATGATAAAAAAAAGTTTAACTTTACAAATATTTGTGCTTTGTATATATATGTATATCGAGAGAGAGAGAGAGAGAGAGACACCAGTCAAAGTGTGGAATAATGTAAATTATTAAATGTTTTTGAAATAAGTCTTTCATGCTCACCTAGGCTGCATTTATTTGATCACGAATACAGTAAAAACAGTAATATTGTAAAATATTATTGGAATTTGAGGTAACTGTTTTCTATTTGAATATATGTTAAAATGTAATTTATTCCTGTGATGTAAAGCTGAATTTTCAGCATGATTACTCCAGTCTTCCCAAAAATGCTTTCAAGTAGATATTTGGACATGTCATTTTTATGTTTAATTGTGGATTAGAACAAAAATATTGAAGCATACATTGAGAAATCTGATCTCATGCTTTCAGGACGAGAGGATGGGCCGGGATCCGGAGTTGCACCGAGAACAAATGGACAGACTGGTTAGAGAAGAGCTGGAGCGCTGGGAGTCTGATGACACCATGTCACAGGTGAGCCACCATCAGGCCACTCCCATCATCCCATCTGCTCAGCTCCGCCCACGCAGTTCCCGCTCACCCTCCTCGCTGTCCAATGAAGGACCGGACGGTGCGGCCAATGGGGCCGCCCACGTGTGAAGGGTTGTGATTATGAAAACATTCCTACAGATCAATTTGTTCTCCAGTGCCATGTCTAGTGCAGTGCACTGGGCAAAATTAATTAAACAGTATTAAAGAACCGCCCCAAAACCACAGCAGTAGAGTTAAATAGTCATGCAAAAAGCTATTTATTTGGGTTTCTTTATATTAAAGTTAATTGGGGTTTTATAATGCAAAAATTAAGATAAGTGTTTTTTTTATGCAACGAGGAAGTTCAATATTACTTAATGAAGATACATTTTTGTGGATATGCTAATAAAGCGAATTAGATTTTAAGGTCAGTGGCAGCTTAGCTTTGGTTTGCTTGTTTTAACATGTATTAACCATGGACAACTAAATGCATTTTGAAATTGAGGTACATTTTGCTTTCCCAGCAATCTTAGCTATGGTCGTTTCTAATCAGTATAGTATTTCTTTATCAAGCTACACTTAATTTACAGCATGCATTGATCCCAGAAAGTTTTCTTAAACTACTTTCATTACATTACTAGCAATGTCTAAGACAAAAAAAAAACACTGACAGCAGGTGTTTAGTAGTCATTTTAAAAATGACTCAGAATAGTATATCATAAGTATATTTTGTATCACGTTTTTTGTACTGTATCCTGCTACGATTGAATGCACTGCTTACAGTTTTGTCAAAATGCAGCATATATTTGATATGATTTACGCTTTCACTAACATACAGTATTAAAGTCCGCTTTCATCAGTAATGAAGAAACCAGATCAAAAGCTTACAGTAATGAAGGACATTAAGTTCAACAAGGATCAGTATTTTAAAATATATGAGATGGTATAGAAGGAATGTATGAAAATAGCTATTCATACACAAAAGTATACCTTATAAAGCATATCTGATATGAAAAGCAAACATTCACAATTTTCAAACGATGAAGGTGATCACACATTGTTTTATATAGAAACTGTATTTGGTAATGACCTTTGGTGCAATTTTCACTCAGTTTTTGGTTTGCTTTGCATATATTGCAGTTCAAATCTAGTGTGGCATGTTTTGGTAAACATATATACTTAAATGTATTTTTAATACTTAAGATTTTTAAATCATTTTGATACTTTTTGCATTTTTAAACAAACTTCGATTTGGAGTGCATCTGATTTCATGGGAAACCCATGTGTATTTGTCTTAAGGTAGGATTTAAAGCTTTTAATGGTTTCCTAAATGTAAAAAATGTATAGTTTCTGCACAACTAGCGTCACCAAACTGCTAAAATAATAGTTTTCAAAGAGGTTGTATAAATATGCAGTCAAACAGGTAGTCGTTTGTGCCAAACGTGCCAGATGTGTTATGTTGGGTCGCTCAAACAAATCAGTGTTTGGTTCCGCTACAGAAGCAGAAATTGCACACTTCTTCCAAAAGCCTAATAAAAATGTCAAAAAAAAATTGTGCAATCACCTCTGTAACACTCTATGGTACTCTGTAGTTGGCAGATTGTTATTTACAGTTTAATATGACAGTCTTTCAAAATAAAATCCATTCAAACTCATCATGTGCTCATTATTTGGCTTGATCCCAGTCATAATGCCCAACAACAAAGTGACTGTAAATGCACAATAAATCCCTGTACAATAAAGGGATATTGTGTATAGAGCTTTTGTTAATGGTTTTAGCACAGCAAACAGTGTTGTTCAGTTCTCTCACTGATGTTTGCTAGCTGTGGATTAGGCCACTTTAAGACCAATTACACAGATTATGAAGGAGCCAGTGGTACCAGGCCTGTGACTGAGGGAACAATGAAAGAGAGATGACAAAATATTTACACTTAACTTGATTAATGAATAAGTTCAGTAACAGACTGGAGTCTTTAACATTATAATAATGTTAAGATGTAATAGTATACCAACATGTCAACATGAAACATTCACACACCATTTTATTTCTCTAATGTGATACGTTTCAACGGATAAAAAAAGCAAATGTAGGGATGCACGATATTATCAGACTGATATCGGAATAGGCCAATAATGGCTTTAAATCTAAACATCGGCATCTGTGCTCAGGGTGTGCTAGCGATTAGGTCACGTCAGCAGTGTGGAAATTCAACAAACACACACATGGTTAGGCTTTCATTTGTGCATATAACAAGTCGAACTATGGAAATTGTTGTGAATGCTTCTTCTGACGGAGCTTCACAGGCTTTTGCTTGCCTTATTTTTTTACTAACCACAAGATCACGCTGTTTTCGAAACTCTTGAAGCTTTGAATCTTTTCCCGAAACAGTCAGAGGAAAGGTGCTTCACGAAGCTTCATTTGCCCGTCACTCCTGTCAGCTGTTGAATGAATGAGTGTCACGTCCCGCTTGTTTACTTTGAACCGGAAGACGCTCCCACTTTTGACGCAAGGCCTCATGGGGTGTAGGAAACTTGTGGATGGCTTACATGAATTAAAAAATCCCCCACAAACATAATACTTGTAAATAAAATAATTTTATATACACTGATTTATTCATTAATGTGTAATATGTTCTATATTTTTAAACAAATTCTGAGTTCTAAAAGATTTTTTGCTTTAGACCATCTATAAATGATAAATCCTAAAATAAAATGTTATGGTTACCACTGCATTTATCTGAAAAGAGGAAAAGAAAAACAACGACTGATATACACTTTATTTATAGTTATTTTCAAAGCTTCAGTGCACTGTCATTATAAAATAACTTTATTATTGTTTACTTTATTCTAACAAATAAGTTATTGTTAAAAACTAACCAAAATTAAAAGTAATTTGCTTATAATTTCTGCACAGGAGGGACTTAGTGTTGTTATCAAACAAAAGGAAGCATATCAGTATTGGAATCAGCTATTGTTGATGAGTTGAAAAATATAGGCATATCTGCAAAAATCCAATATCGTGCATCCCTAGTAGCGACACACTGATTACCAGAAAAATAATGTGAACTTATTAACTAATCAGAGTAAGGCCAGTAATGTGCATTTGCAAAGTAAATAGTGCCATTTTTGATTTCCTGTTGACTGTAAAACTAAAAAAATCTTTACAGTCTTAAATTTGGGATGAAATCAGTATTGAAAGAAAGCACAACTATCACACCTACATTCATCTTTACTGTAAAGGACAAATGATATTATATGACAGCAAAATTGTCTGCTAATGTATGGTGATTCATAAAGCTAACATTTACGAGAACTTAGGAATGAATCTGAGCTTGATGTAAGCAATGAAGAGAAAAATCAGTGTCATGACTGTAAGTGCTATGTGGTTGCGCCATAAACCCCAGGATGAGTAAATGATTCCTTGGAACGTCAGATGTTGTTCTCCTGTACACCTGTAAAATATAATATAATAGATTACACTAAAGTGTAAGAAAAAATTGTTGAATGAATTTTTGTTTTCTTTGCATACAAAAAGTATTCTCGTAGCTTTATAAAATTAAGGTTGAACCACCGATGTCACATGTAATAAATAATAAATAACAGAATTTTCATAAGTAATAAATAACAGAATTTTCATTTTTTGGGTGAACTATCCCTTTAAACCAACTAGTAAGAGTAAACTGCAACAGTTATGGTGGCATTACTAACATGCCATCCCTACACAATATCCGCAGTTATAAACTATTTCTAAGTGCAAAACCAAACTTATGAGAAGACTAATAGTTCATATTCCATATATATCATAATATACACATATATTTTTACATACATGAGGATGTCAGCAGCAGGGCTGCTCATCACAGCAGAGACATTCCCACAAAACTTCAGCCCCACAAACTCATTTATCTCCAATGCCTGTTCAAATGAATAGACATTCATCAGCCATCATTAAAACATTATCTCTACAGAAAGTCTTGTAGTCACTCAGATGCAAGAACAGAAGCTGAAGTTCATACCTCGAGCCCATAGCGAGGAATGCTGAGGTACTTCAGCCAGGACAACCAGTCCATGATGCTCTTCAGGTTAACCAGCAGACCAGAGAAAATCTGGAAACACATGAATTTCAAGTTAGAAGAACAGTGAATGTACTTGTTCTGAAGCATGTGGCTGTGTGGACTTGCCATCATAAAGATGAAGCTGATGGTCATGAAGATGTTGGCCACAGCCACCACTGATTGGTCAGCTGAGATGGCCATGGTCATGGACGCAGCTGCGCAAGAAACCAGGATCACTGTCAACATGAAGATGAAGAATGCTGCCACTGTGGGTTTTAACCCTGCAAAACAGATTTGAACATTTTTAAAACACTAAAAATATGCATGCAAAGGTGCATTAAATGAGACATCTAATTTGTACGCTAAATTGTCTACTATATGTTTAAAGACGACTGATGGATCGTGCAATTTAAGTGAGTCATTTTGAGCAATTATGTATGGGCTCTTTAAGGTTTAGTCATGTACAACATACCAATCATGAAATAAACAACACAGGTGAAGAGGATGGTAGGGATTGTGCGCTGAGTGATGATGTCAGACAGGATCTTAGACAGGAAGTAGACAGACACTCTGTAGTATCCACTTGTGTATTCATGACTGCAAAATAAATAAATAGCATGCTAATTTACACAGTCAAAAGTTTTTGAACAGTAAAGTTTTTTGAAAGAAGTCTCTTCTGCTTACCAAGCCTGCATTTATTTGATCCAAAATACAGCAAAAGCAAATGTTTTTACTATTTAAAACAACTGCTTTCTATTCAAATATATTTTAAAAATGTAATTTGTTCTTGTGATCAAAGCTACATTTTTAGCATCATTACTCCAGTCTTCAGAGTCACATGATCCTTTAGAAATCATTCTAATATGCTGATGTGCATTACTTTTATTTAGCAAGGATGCTTTAACTGATCAAAAGTGATGATAAAAACGTTTATAATGTTACAAAATTCCTATTTCATATAAATGCTGTTCTTATGAACTTTCTATTTATTAAAGAAACCTGAAAAAATCTGCTCAGCTGTTTTCAACATAATAAAAGTGTATTTTGAGCAGCAAATCAGAATATTAGAATGATTTCTGAAGGATCATGTGACTGGAGTAATGATGCTAAAAAATCAGATTTGAAATCACAGAAATAAATTACATGTTAAAATATATTCAAACAGACACCTGTTCTTCTATAAACAGTAAAACTATTTTACAATTTTACTCTTTTTGCTGTACTTTGGATCAAATAAAAGGTGAGGAGAAGAGACTTCTTACTGTTCAAAAACTTTTGACTGATAGAGTATATTTTTAAAATATTATAATTATATATGTTTTTAATTATACATTAACATTTTAATTGTATTAAAATTAATTATAATATAAAACGATTAAAATAGTAACAACAACAAAAAATACTCTATAATGACAAGTTTAAGGCAGAAGGAAAACTGCATCAGAGCTGCTTTTTGATATTAGAGACTTTTGTGCAGTATTGCATTATTACAAAGAATTTAGAGACCTCAGAAAATGCAAAAACAGAAATAAACGTCTTTTCAGTTTCTCATTATGTACGTGTGGTTATCAGCTTGCACCCCAGCATTTGATACTCCGTAGTTGCTAATAAAATATTCCTGTAGCCTTTCTAAATGTCAAACAGGTGTTGAAGCACTTACATAAACAGTTTGCGCTCTGTGATGAAGAGTTCGGCAGCAGAGAGAGTGCTGAAACACTGATTTGTTGTGATGAAGAACAAAACACCAAACCTGAAAAGAAAGTGGTGACACTGCATTGAACTTATAAAAACAAAAACAAGTGAGCACTGTAATACCATAGGTTTTACACCACGTATGGGATATATAATATTGGTACTGGATTTGTGTATTCTATCCAGAATAATGTGATAAAGCCACTAAACAGTTAACTCACCTGTTTTGTATGCCAGTCTGGTCATCTTTGACTCCATAGAAGATGGCACCAACAATGGCAGCCATGAGGGTCGTGACTGCCAACTGCCAAAAGTAAAGATCATAATTCAAGCAGTGTGCTATAAAACCCATAAACATGATTTCAGTGTTACAACACATGAACATGCTTTCATTAAGCTATTACTTTTAAAGGAACACTCCATTTTTCGAAAATAGGCTCATTTTCCAACTCCCCTAGTGTTAAACAGTTGAGTTTTACTGTTTTCGAATCCATTCAGCCAATCACCGGGTCTGGCGGTAGCATTTTTAGCATAGCTTAACATAGATCATTGAATCTGATTAGACCGATAGCATCTCGCTCAAAAATTACCATATATAATGACGATATTTTTCCTATTTAAAACTCTTCTGTAGTTACATGGTGTACAAAGATGGACAAAAAATGAAAAGTTGCGATTTTCTAGGCTGATATGGCTCGGAACTATACTCTCATTCCGGCGTAATAATCAAGGAACTTTGCTGCCGTACCATGAGTGCAGCAGGCGCAATGATATTACACAGATGGATTCGAAAATGGTAAAACTCAAATGTTTAACACAAGGGGAGTTGGACAATGAGCCTATTTTCAAAAAAGTGAGTTCCGTTAATGTAAATATAGAAATACGTAAAGACAAGGCATAGGAAATAACTGCCAACAAATCAAATGAACCAACACAAATTCAGATTTGTCTTTGGTCCACCCAAAACATCCTAGCATATATTTAGCAACGATGCACCAAATGCATAGCAATGTGCTGTACATCTTGTCGTCCACACATAAACGCCCGAGCATGATCATTTACTCAATAAAGGTAACCGTGAAAGCCAGTGAGTTTGACAATAATCTCTTGACACCTTATGAGTGTCTGAGTAGTGTGAAAGTCATTCCCAGGGTAAAAGGCTAAGCAAATACAGAAGAGCTGGAGAGGAGAAACCACTCTTCACCCCTGATGTCGAGGCGCCAGCACTCAACTAACTCCAGTCAGGTGATGGTCTGGTAGACACCATTCACTTTCTCCACACTGCATTGCCCGAAATCATATCACTTCAGATCTACGGGGCGGGCGAGACCCAGATCACAACAGTCACCAAATCCGCTTAGCTCTGACTTCGAGAAATTAGTCGAAAGCCTCTTGGAGCAATCAGCTGTTAATAATTTGTGAAGGGTTTCTCTGATGGCATTTGGTGGTTAATGAGCATCGAAGTCTCCAGAAAATCTCTTTTGAGGAAAATCTGGAACGGGGGGCAATACATCTTTGTTTAGTGTAATCTGCTTCAGGATAGTTCACCCAAAAAGAGTTTCATTCATCTTCAGAACACAAATTGGGATTCCCGTAGCTTTGTAACACTACGTTTGAACCACTGATGTCAAATGAACTATTTTTAACAATGTCCTTACTACCTTTCTGGGCCTTGAACATGTTACGTTAGTTAGTTACGTTGCTGTCTATGCAGGGTCAGAAAGCTCTCGGATTTCATAAAAAATATCTTAATTTGTGTTCCGAAGATGAACAGTCAAACAGTTTTGGAACGACATGCGGGTGAGTAATTAATGATAGAATTTTCATTTTTGTTTGAACTATCCCTTTAAACTGAATGCTTAAAAAAAAAAAAATCTGAAAATAAATTATCATATTATTTTCAAAATTTACTACCCATTGAGATTTAATTCTGTTTTTGTAATTACCATCACTCTTAATTTCATACACCGATTGTTTGTAATACAGTACTACAAGGGTGAAAAATTAAAAGGCAGTACAATATATAATACCATTAATATTTTAACATTTAATATTTTTTATCCTTTTTTTAATACAGTAATGAGAATTGGAAGGAAATGCAAATAGAAAAACTAATGAACCTAATAACAGGCTTTATTTAATTTATGCAAAATATAATTTAATAATATATTAAAATATAACTTTTTAAATTTCTTAATACATCTACTTTTTTTTCTTTTTTTCTTTTATTTTGATTTTGGGTGATATAGAAAATGTATAAAATTAGAAATTATAAAAAAAACTCATTCTTTTCACTTTGGGGTGACATATTTTCAGGTCACATTTTATTTAAAGAATAAAAAAAAATTTGGAAAAGAAAATGTAAACAGAGATGCACAGATAGATGGATTAAATCAGGGGTCATCAAACTTGTTCCTGGTGGGCCGGTGTCCTGCAGAGTTTACTTCCAACTTTCCTCAACACACCTGCCTGGAAGTTTCAAGTATACCTAGTAAGACCTTGATTAGCTGGTTCAGGTGTGTTTGATTAGGGTTGGAGCTAAACTCTGCAGGGACACCAGCCCTTCAGGACCGGATCTGGTGACCCCTGGATTAAATGAAAATGTTCGCCATATAAAATCACAGTAGTACCTGTGCTACTGACGTCTGTGGGTTCAGCATTAGATTCCAGAAGGTTCTCCATAACACCCAGTGGAGCTGGTGGAGGAACGAGCTGTTGTAGGTGATGGAGTGACACTTGGCTCTGATGTTGTTGTCTTTGGCCCGGGTGATGCGCTCTAGCTCAGCTTTGATGCTCCGCGCATAACTGCAGTTTTTGTACTTCTCCACCAGCTGATCCTCAATAGACTGCTGGCAGACAGCAGCCACTTCAAACTCAAAATCTGCCAGCAGTATTACAAATAATGTATAAGCTCATTTAAGTGATACACAATTAATAATCTACAGCTGCTGAAGACACTGTTGGCAACACCATTAACAGATGAACCAAACAGCTTATTTCTTTTATTATTTATGGCTTAATGCTTTGTAAATGCCTTTTAACTACAAGCAAGGCATGTTTTACATGATGTATCTGATGAGGAAATCACTTAACAAGCAAATCTGAGTTCTGAAAATCCATTTAAATAGAAATATAACCAAGTACCTCCATTATTCTGAATCTTTGTCATGTTGACAACAGCAGAGCTGCCATTAATGACGTCCAAGAAGAAATCAGCCGGGTTGTTATGAGCTTCACATGCATATCCTATAATATCATTAGGAAAAACAAACACCATTAAGTTAAGAGATATTAGTATTAAAACCATTTAAACAGATTTGAAACTTTAGCTTCATAAATTTATGGTTGAACAACAGATGGACTATTTTAATGACATCCTTACTACTTTTCTGGACCCTGAATGTGTCAGTTGCATTGCTGTGAAGGGTCAGAAAGCTCTCGGATTTCATCAAAAATATCTTAATTTGTGTCCCGAAAGATCTTATAAGTTTGGAACAAGATGAGGGTGACTAACTAATGACAGAATTTTCATTTTTTGGTGAACTATCCCTTTAAGGGATTTAAGTATTAGTATCAGTAAATTATGCTACCAATGTTGGCGAAGTAGTCTAGAGCATCTTGAGCGGGTCCATGATAGACTTGTTTGCCGTTGGCTAGCAACGTGAGGCTGTCGAAGAGCCGGTAGATGGAGTACCGCGGCTGATGAATGGACATGATGATGGTGCGTCCTTGACCAGCCATTCTGAAAACAAACACAGACTGAGTACAACAACGTCACGAAGATCAGATTTGCACTACCGTTCAAATGTTTGGGGGCAGTAAGATTTTTTTCCACAAAAGAAATGATTACATTATTCAGCAAGCAAGCATTAAATTGATCAAAAGTGACAGTAAAGACATTTATGATGTTAAAAAAAAAAATTATTCAATCAATCCTGAAAAAAAGTATCATGTTTCCAACTGAGCACTAATACTAATAATAACAGTAATAATAATAAGAACAAAAAAATATTTCTTGAGCAGCATATCAGCATATTAAAATGATTTCTGAAGGATCATGTGACACTTAGAAGTCTTAAAGAGAAGTCTATAACATACTTTGGGTAAAATTTCTCAGTGGCAGTGTAAAAAACACCCTTTTTACCTTGTTGAAATCAGCCCTTTTTAGAGCAAACCATTGTTTGCATTTGCCTTTAAATGCTAATAAGCTTTGTTCACCCCACCTCTCACTTCTGTGGGATGATGAGCCAGTCTGTTTACTTTAGCCACAAAACTAGCTAACTAGCACATTATTAGGAAAGGCGGTTTGGAAAGATGCATTAAAAAAAACCCTTATACTCACTACTGCTGTAGGTGAAGCTGCATCACAAATGATTTGCGCAAACATAGACGTATTTATGTAGATCGCCATGTGCATTTCCTTCAAAAACCAAAGTAACGTTAATGATTGATGTCAGGAGTAAATGACGAATGCTGTTTTCATTATTACATCCAACAGAACACCTCAGTCGCTTAGGACCTATTCTTGTCTTCCCCTGCACCGGCATCAAAACAATGGCGGTCGGACTGTTACAGCTCACTCAGGGCGGGTCTAAAGTAAGATGGCCATGTCAATCAACTATCGTGGGAGCGGCCTTGATTGGTGTGACATCACACAGACAAGATACTGAGAATAGCTTGATTTGAAAAAGGGGATATTACTTATAAAAATTAAAAAATACCACTGGGTGGATTTATAGGGTGGTTGTGTACACACACTGCCAACACACATTTATGTTCAAACAACATGTAAAAGTGAGTTTTGCATCTGATGACCCCTTTAACCTTTGAATGGTGGTATATCAATGATAATTTACATATCTCAAAAAGGCCATTGAAAGTACAGAAGCTCAGCCAGAGGCTTCTATTCACAAATATTTTTTTTTTTATCTTTGTATGTACAAAGGGTGGATGTTTTGAATACACAGACCTCTTCAGCAGCAGGAGCACAGAATAAGCTGTACTAGCGTCCAGACCGGTGGTGGGCTCATCCAGAAACAGCACAGAGGGGTCTATGATCAGCTCCATCCCAATGCTGGTCCTCTTCCTCTCACCACCTGAGATACCTCGGATCAACTGCGTGCCCACCTGTGCAGATATACAGGTACATTTATGGTCTATGTGCTTTGCAACAGGATATTAGTGAGGCTGTCTAACATCTGACATGAAATGTCAAGCAGTTTCTTAAATGCTAGAAATCATTGTACACTATATATTACATATAGAGCGCTGTTGCACCGCAGGTGTCCCGAGTTCGAATCTAGGCTTGTGGACCTTTCCCAATCCCGCCCCCTTCTCTCAATTCGCTTCCTGTCCAACTACACTGTCCTATCTAAATAAAAGCATAAAAATGGCAAAAATAAATCTTTAAAAAATTATTTCGTTCCATATATATAAATTTATATACAACCTAAAATATTTATGCCATTTCAAGATGTTTCAGGACTTGTTACACATAGTCTACTTAGTGAATGTCTGTCTGTGTAAATAAAACGATAGCTGTCTTATATAACTGTAACTTGACAAACGTAATGTAGCCTGCACAAGAAATACTATTTTACCTTTGCATTGGCGACTTTATTAAGGCCCAGCTCTGAGATGAGGTGGTTTACTCTTGCCTCCTTCTCTCTTGGACTGATTTGGGAGGACAAACGTAGCGCAGCCGAGAAACACAGGTTCTCTCTCACTGTCAGAGTCCCCATCACTATGTCATCCTTAACACACATTCAAAAATGATGAAGATAATTTATCGTCAACCTAGAAATCTTTATATTGTCCTATACGTTAAGCATTTAAAGGGATAGTTCACCCAAAAATTAAAACTGTGTGAGTAAATGATGACAGAATTTCATTTTTGAGTGAATTATCCATTTTATGCATAAGCTTTTAAAATGGTATACTGTAAACAGTAATTTTAATCTCTAATCTCAATATTATCTCAGTTGTACCTGGACAACATAACCAGAAAGGCATTTGAAATTAGGTGGCTGTAGGGCTCCATTGATGAGAACTTCACCAGAAAGACCTGCAGGATCCTTTCTGGCTGCGAGCACATCCAAAAATCTGAAAGAGAGAGGAGATGACTCATTAACATTCATCTAATTGATTCCGCATTACGGGAGGAAACTGTCAGGGGAGATACTCCAAAAGCTTGTTAAACAAATCCGGAATCCATTTGGCAGTGATATCTTATTAAGATGTGTAGAAGTCAAATAGGTACTCACGAAGATTTGCCACTTCCCGTAGGACCTAAAATAGCATTTAAACCAGGTCTCATGATCCCACTGAAAAAGGAGATGAAAATGAGATTATGTTCATGTCATTTGTTATGGAATTCATCAGGCATGGTGGAAAAAATGAGGCACACTTATTGCAAAGATGTTGTTGTGCTGTCTAAGAATAAAATGCCATTGCCAAATTCTGCTCATCTAAGCAACGAGTCTGAATGTCACTGCATTGCTGATGAAACACTTAAGAGTCTGTTAAAACTAGGTCATCTAGGTGATGCTGAGGCCCTTAGTCTTTTATTAGGTCAAGATCACACTTGACTGCATTTAACCCTGGTGGTTTGCAAGCCAAGAGATCAAGAGATTAGACTCACAAACCCATTCATAATATCATATAATTGACACTAACACTATAGAGAAGAATGTCCAAAGAAACTATGCGCTTGACTCTGGGAAATGTCAAGCTCATTTAATGCCTTTAGAAGCAGCATTTTGGTTTTCTGCTCTCCATTGTTCCGGTGAACACATGTTATGCAGCACATGTAAAGGTAAAAGGGTTTTACGCCACAGTAGAATCTACTGAAGTTTCTTTGATGTCACAAGAGAACTTTTGTATGCTTCATATGGCATAGAAGAATTTTCTATGTTCCTGTGAGGCTGCAAGAGAACTTTTAAGATCCAAATTGTGAGTCAAATATATTTTCAGTAGTATTTATATAAAATTTAGGACAGAAGTAACCTGTTCTTTAAACACATGTACATAGAAAGAAAAGAGAAATGCTTATTTTGCACAAAACCTAATGCAGATTTATTTATTAACTAGGTTGTCAGTAAAATAGTTACAATCTGTCGATTGCTTTATGAACAGTGTTTCAAAAGTAGGACAATGCTGCTACTGCCATAGAAGAACCTTTTTAAAATTCTATGTTGTCTGAGTTGTTTAACTTCTTATGATGCCGTAGAAGAACTGTTTAAATTCCTGTTGTTATAGAAGTTAAGTTCTTATCATGTTATAGGAGAACCTTTTTAAATGTATATCTTGTCATAGTCGTTGTTTAACTTCATATGATGTCATAGGAGAATCTTTTTTAATTGCTTTTGTCATAAAAAAAGTTGTTTAAGTTCTTATGTCATAGAAGAAACCTTAAGTTCTTATGTTGTCATAGGAATCTATCATATTTTTTTTTAATTCCTGTTGTTGTAGAAGTTAAGTTCTTACGAACTCATAGAAGAGAGCTTTTAAAGTTCTTATGATGTCATAGGAGAACCTTTTAAAGTTCTTATGTTGTCGTATTTGTTGTTTAAGTTCTTATGATGTCATAGGAGATCCCCCTTTTAAATTCCTTTTGTCATAAGTTGTTAAGTTCTTATGATGTCATAGGAGAACCTTTTTAGGTTCTTATGATGTCATAGAAGTTGTTCAAGTTCTTATGATGTCATAGGAGAACCTTTTTAAGTTCTTATGATGTCATAGAAATTGTTTAAGTTCTTATGATGTCATAGGAGAATCCTTTTAAATTCCTTTTGTCATAAGTTAAGTTCTTATGATGTCACAGGAGAACCTTTTTAAGTTCTTATGATGTCATAGGAGAACCTTTTTAGGTTCTTATGATGTCATAGAAGTTGTTTAAGTTCTTATGATGTCATAGGAAAACCGTTTTAAGTTATGTCATAGGAGAACCTTTTTAAGTTTCTATGATGCCATAGAAGTTAAGTTCTTACAATGTCATAGGAGAACCTTTTTAAATTCCTATGTTGTCATATAAGTTAAGTTCTTATGATGTCATAGGAGAATCTTTTTAAATTCCTGTTGTCATAGAAGTTAAGTTCTTACGAACTCATAGAAGAGACCTTTTTAAGTTCTTACGATGTCATAGGAGAACCTTTTTACATTTTTGTTGTCATAGAAGAAACCTTAAGTTCTTATGATGTCATAGGAGAACCTTTTTAAATTTCTCTGACACAAAAAGGAGAATATTTTAAAGCTTCCTTTACTATTAAATACTTCAGTAGACCTAATATAATGATCTAAAAAGGGTTATAAGAACATCAGAAACTTAACTGAAAAACATGGAGGCAAAGACCAAATAAAAAAATTAAAGAGACTAGATGCTTATTCATTTGACATTTTCTGTGTGATTTTGACTCACTTCAAGTCTACAAGAATGTCTTTATGGACTGATGTCCTCCTGCAGATGGGTCCGCTCTTCTGCTCCACTCTATAATAGATGCTGTGGAAACTGACAGTAGCTCCATGTTGCTTCTTCACAAGCTCCATGGCGATGACATTTGACCCAGACATCCCATTTCTGCCCGTCTCCTCAGTGATTTGATCATGTTCAAAGACAGCATTGTCAGTCATCTTCGGGCAGGTTTTCTCCCTTTGAAGACGTACGCAATATGAAAAAGAGAAGAAATGTGCTTGATTTGTATCCAACCAAAAAGAGCATTGTAAGAGAATTTATTACATATTAGAGTTATGATATTGTTAGAACAGTGAAAATACAGACTACATATTACAAAAAAAAAAAAAAAACCTATTGCAGTCTTTCCTCATAATGTTTTAATACTGTTAATTGCAGTTTCTTTGTAAAATGTAACGATTTCTAAATAAAAAATGTAACTACTACACCAAAAGTTTTTCCAGTGTATAAAATATCACACAAACTTTAATCGACAGTATTAATATAACATAAGCGAAAACATTAGACAAAGATGCTTACCTCCTCGCACTTTTGTAGTGACCGCTGGACGTCTAAGCTTTTCTCAGGAGTATCAGATGGGGGGAAAAATCTAAATCGGACTGTGCTTCAGGCAGTGAAGCAGAGATCTTATATAGATGGAGCAGAGGGAGGGATTTGGGCACAGGAATCAGGGTTTAAACCTCCACTGAACATTTTCCTGTATTACATTTACTGGAACACAAAATACATGTCAAATTATTCATACAACGGCAAGACGTTTTTTAAAATTAACACTTCGGATGGCCCCTTGTATGTAATATAAAGTAGATCTGACAGCAAGTAAACGCAGGCAAAAACAAGTCATGTTTATCCAGCAGAGATGTTTCTGGTGAAACTTTATTCACAGCTGCATTACATTTCACAATAAACTGCATATCAATAAAGCAAAGTTAGGTCCATATATAGAGCAGGAAACACTTGCAGTTGTTTTACAGATTGTTCTAGGCAAGATCCATGCACAGTTGTATTAACACTGACTATAATATATTCTGACAGAAATATAGCAACTGAAGAACCATACATACAGAAAAAAAGCCCCCAATCATACTGGATGTGCTTTTGGATCGTAAAAAGGAAGACATGAAAGAAAAATAGCTGTTAAAAGTCTAAAATGAGAGGAAATGTAAATGAGAATGACAAGAGTGTTCAAATCAGAATATGAACCGATCACGCAGGCCTGAACACAGATGCCGACTTGCTGAGGTCACATGTGTATGGCTCTACAAATAAAAATCACAGGAAATCAAAGATTATGACAGAAGCCTTTCTGATTAAAAGCTTTAAATTTTAAAGTTACAGCAGTATGGCTGCAAATACAACAACCATGAATGAAATTCACTTTTCTGCTGTAACTAGGAGACTTCAAAGAAAGCATACAATCGCATATTCCATAGTTAACTGTCCATAATATACATTATATAAATAACATAAAACAAATATCTGGACTTTGCTCTATGCATTGAAGTTAACACACTGAACTGTACAATCTGAACAAAAATGGTTTGTCTAGTAACACTAAACAAGCACAAGTCACAGTTTAAAACTTCAGTTATGAACCTAAAGTTGAGTTCCTTACTCAAGCATGTCCAAAAGAATAGATGTTTATGGAAAAGGCACAGAAAAATCATTAATTCATTTGTGAAATGGTCCTCGGGTTGGGTTGCAAATTCCTTCGGTAGGAATTTCTTAGTGTAGCTTTAAAATTGCTGGTTGTTAATCTGGAATAAAGCATGAATGATTATTCACACTACGACCAGGAGACAAAGTTATAGAAATATGTGCTTGCACAAGGAATAGGAGTTCATACTTTAGTATGCACAGCGGTCTAACTCTATAAATAAGGGCTTATGAACGTGCACCGCCTGTAGACCACTGAAATGTGCTTTTGCGTGTCATTTAACACTCAAAGACTAAAGTAATGAGGATTACAAAAATAATCGAACCTCCCAAAATCTGAAAGTGCTTAAAATTCCTGTTCTGAAAATGATTCACAATAGCAGTACAGAGAACAGCTGTTGATTCCATTACAGCACACTATTCTAAAATCAGAACTGAGGTAACCAAATAAAGGATAGCACCACAGGTTAGGACCTAAAAGCGGGAAACTTTCAAGACGAGGATAAACTCAAACCTCACGGTAACTTTAACTCCAACGATTTCAGAAATTAACAATGCTTGATTTGCATCTCTAGGCAAAATAGCTCTGTATCATTCCGTTGAGTCAGTATCAACTCCACATTAAATGTGGGTTCTGGTTGTAATGGTCTTTTTTGAGGTGATCCTCACAGGATGGATTAGAAGAATATTGCACATTGGTAAATTCAGACTAGGGAGTCACATCTGTGGATCAGTTAAAGCGTCATTGTCTTCTTATATTTGCTTAAGCCCAGCGGCCACTGGAGACGAAGCTGCGACTGAAGGAGAAGCTCACGTCAGAGCTTTTGTGTTTGCCCCAGGCGCCGAACGGCACAACGATGATAGTGCTGTTGTCTTCAGATCCGTATTGAAGCGCCTGAGAGGGACAAAAGAGTTTGACAAGGAAAAAAACGAATAAACTTATAATGCAAATCTTATGCATGTTTAAACCTGCCGCATTCACAGGAAAGACAAGAATCAATGAAGCTGCGTGAGTAGTTTTATATCATAGTAACAGCACATATCACAATAAAGATTTAAGTGTCTGTTTTGTAAACAATCTAATGAACAGACACTTTACAAATTAAAGGTTCATCTCATCTGATTATTTTATCCCTTTATTTGGAACTCTGATACAAACTAAAAGAAAGAAAGGCATAATCTAAACATCTGGGGAAAAATTATTTCAAAAAAAAAAAGTAAAAAAATTGCTGGATGTTGGATTTTATGAATTACCTGCTCAGATATGCGCTGTGCGGCCTCTTTAGGGTCATTACATTGGTTAATGATGTTACAGATCTCTTGACTGTTCATGATGAAGTTGATGCCATCAGTGGTGAGTGCCAGAAAAGAGTCATGGACGTGATGCAACTGACAACACAGGTAAGATACTATTTATTTAAAAATAATTATATTCAAAAAAATTGACTTGATGTATATATAAACACACACAGTGCCTTGCAAAAGTATTCAAAAAGAACTGCCTATAGAGCTCAGAAACAGGATTGGATCAAGCCACACATCTAGGGAAGAGTTCAGAAAAAAATTCTGCTGCATTGGCAGTTCACAGAGGCATGAAGTCACCGTTACCTTTACTGAAAGATGTTTGGAACAACTGGGACTCTTACTAGAGCAGGTCTCTTGGCCAAACTTTTTTTTAAATAAATATTTACAAAGTTGTGATAAATCTGTTTTTGCTTTGTCATTATAGTGTATGGAGAGCAGATTGATGTTAAAAAAAAATGTGAAAAAAAGAAGGGGTGTGAATACTTTTGCAAGGCATTGTAAAAATATACATATTCTGCAAATAAAGTAAATAATACCACGGTAAGATTAATTTATATTATGGTAAAGCCATAATATAATGAATATGTGTAAGTGAATTTAAAAGAAAAAACTCTCACTGTAATTCTCTTAGTCTCTGGTTCTGCGATGACACCTGACGTCTTGAGGTCGAAATCTCCAATGCTGCGTGTCATAGCCAGTCGGCCATTAACGTGCGGTTGACCCAAACTATTCCACGTAATAAAACCTCCAGTCTTGCGTATCCTTCAAAAACAAACACATGGCGATCAAAAGATTTGCACTCAGTGTCTTAATCTGCTTGGAGAAATTAGGCTACCCATACCTCTCTTTTTCATCTTTTCTCTCAGGTGTGTGATCCACAGTGAGTTTGAGGGCCTTGCCTTTGCGGCACAGCATGGCTCGGCTGTCCCCTACGCTGGCCACCACCAGCTCGATCCCGTCTCTCAGCAGGGCCACTGTGGCCGTGGTCCCTGCACTCAACAGAGAGGCTGTAACACAGCAGAGAGCAAGGCAGCGTGGTTAGTTTGTGACGCTCTGAAGGTCACAGAAACAGTAAAACACGCAATACAGAGCTTGCATCTGTTTTAGCACAATCACACACAGAAACTAAACACATATTTACTCATAGTCCTAGTTTCTATACTACACAATAATGTGCATATTTATAAGATATGTACACATTGTTTTTGGTAAACAAGAGTCAATGTAAAAAACAAATGTAAACTGAAACAAAAAAGAGGGAGTTTCCAAAGATCATGATGTACTGGCGTGGTCAAGGCAAGCAGATAGCATTGTGCCTTTTTTGACTATCTAAGGCACACAGGACACGTGTTAGAAAAATAACAACAATGTTTAGGCAAAACATTATGCTTAGCATAGAAAAAAAGCATTAAACAGCATAAAAGCAATTGATTTTAAGAGGTAAACAGCATTTCTTCACTAAAAAAAAATACTCCCACAGTAAATATATTGTACTTTTCTCTGACATCACTAAAACTAGCATTATCCATACACAAAAAAAACAAGAATTGAACACAAACTAATCAATCATTTTCCAGCAACCAACACATGTGAAGAAGGCAGAGCACAGTAAAGAGAGATAAAGAGAAAGACTGAAAGGAAAGAAAGAGAGAAAGGTCAGGAACCTTCCAAAAGTCCACGCAAGGACCCGCTGGAGCAATCTAACCCTCCGGCCTCCATAAAGGTACCGCAGAGCTGCAGCTCTTATAGGGGTAAGCTGGGTCCGCGGCTGTTGTAAATATAACACGCACACACATAGGGCAAGATTGGACATGTCACGCAGCAGGCCACACTAGCGGGCCGCACACTACATGAATATGATGGACCTGGCATAATCGTATTTATTCTATCACAACAGCATTTAATATCCTTATCAACACAGATGAATAAAAAAACCTTTTTTTTTTAATTATGTGTTAATATTGTATACTAAAGGTGGGATTTAAAAGTCATCTTTGATACCATTTCAATTCAAGGTGACGTTATTTAAAATAACTCCTGATGCATCAAATTTTTTAGCAACAGGATTGGGTGCAAATCTTTACTATATTAATATGGCTTTTAAGGAGAACAGAGTATAACTTGAGTTTAACTTAATAAATAAAGTTTGTTAATATCAATTAAAGCAGTTCATTTTCCAGCCCTAAAATACAAATAGAAAAAAAAAACAATGATGAAATTCCAACTTACAACTAATTCCCATTATCTAACAAATGTTCTGCCTGCTACATAGCTGATACCCAACTAGTTACATTTACTAGTAACTAGTTATTGTCCAGTTGCAGAGAAAAGGAGCAAACATTTTCACTAAAATATTAATTTTGATAACATACTTCTTGTTTCATGTCACATTTGTGACCCTGGACCACAAAACCAGTCATAAGGGTTTATGTTTTTATAAATAAGCTTTACATTGATGTATGGTTAGTTAGGATAGGACAAAACTTTCTGAGATACAACTATTTGAAAATCAGGAACCTGAGGGTGCAAAAAAAACAAAAAAAAAAAATCTAAATATTGAGAAAAATCATCTTTAAAGTTGTCCAAATGAAGTTCTTTGCAATGCATATTACTAATCAAAAATTAAGTTTTGATATATTTAATGTTAGGAAAATTACAAAATATGTTCATGAAGTAACTAGTTATTGTCCAGTTGCAGAGAAAAGGAGCAAACATTTTCACTAAAATATTAATTTTGATAACATACTTCTTGTTTCATGTCACATTTGTGACCCTGGACCACAAAACCAGTCATAAGGGTTTATGTTTTTATAAATAAGCTTTACATTGATGTATGGTTAGTTAGGATAGGACAAAACTTTCTGAGATACAACTATTTGAAAATCAGGAACCTGAGGGTGCAAAAAAAACAAAAAAAAATCTAAATATTGAGAAAAATCATCTTTAAAGTTGTCCAAATGAAGTTCTTTGCAATGCATATTACTAATCAAAAATTAAGTTTTGATATATTTAATGTTAGGAAAATTACAAAATATGTTCATGAAACATGCTTTACTTAATATCCTAATGATTTTTGGCATTAAAGAAAAATCTCTATATATTTTTATTTATTATTTTTTTTGTAATAAAAGGTTTGTTAATTATTTGCATTGTAAAAAAATTGATGCATCTAGGAATAATAATTTTTTTAACCCACCCCTAGTATACACAAGCATGTAAGAGCTATCTATGTTGGGACGCATTTTACAGAGCCAAAGAGAAATCTGTGAACCACTATGAGAAGATTATAAAGGTCTTCAATGCTTCACTGAATTGTTGTTTATTTTATTAAACAAAATTATTAATTTAGTCTGTAGTGTCATATTCCGCTCACAAATGTCCATTTGGCTCTGTTACATGTCTACCTGATGCATCAAGGCAATACTTATAAATTAAGACTCTAAAACAACAGGTGAGAGACTGTGCATGCTTTAAAAAAATAAATAAATCAGTGAAGGACCTACCATCTGCACTGAAGTGAAGATGCCTTGCTAACGCTTTGTCCACCTCAAGAAATGCTTTGGTTAAAACTAACTCCAAGTTATCCTCCTCCTCCGCAATGTCTCTGAAACACAAATAAAAAAAATGCAATATAAACAGTTATTCTAAAACACCAAGTGTCCTGATTCAGAAGCATTTAATGGTTTAAACAGGTTTAGAAACACAATCCTTGTTATCTCTTGAAGGAATTCCAATAACTAGTCTCATGTTAGTAAACAGAGCTTGCGTCACAACAAGCTCTACGTGAGTACAATCATGAGCATTTGTTTTATATGGAATTAATAAAAAGTGATCTAAAAATAAAAAACAAGCCCACTAATAAAATATTTCACCCAAAAATTAAACTTTAATGAAAATATATTCACTCTCAAGTCATCCAAGATGTAGAGTTTTTTTTTCATCATCTGAACAGATTTGGAAAAAATTAGCATTACATCACTTGCGCACCAATGGATCCTCTGCAGTAAATGGGTGCCGTCAGAATGACAGTTCAAAAAGCTGATAAAAACATCACAATAATGCACAAAGCTGCGTGTTTACATCAAGACATTATTCAAACTGGCTAAAATACAAGTACATAATACTAAATCAGGAGAGAATTATGTCAGTGGATTTTGATGTGAAAAGACATTTTTCACACACAGCTTTTCGCTTCAAAAGATCTTAACTGATGGACTGGAGTGATGTGGATTACTTGTGGATTATTGTGATGTTTTTATCAGCTGTTTGGACTCTCATTCTGACAGCACCCATTCACTGCAGAGTATCCATCGGAGAGCTAAAAGTCTCCAAATTGGATCCCATGAAGAAACAAACTCATCTACATCTTGAATGGCCTGAGGGTGAGAAAAAACTCAATCAAATTTTTATTTTTGTGAACTATTTCTTGAGTACCACTCATCCTTACTTAATATGTTTCTCCATGCTTTTGTGACAGAATTCAGCAGCCTCTGCACCTCCGTGCCCGTCAAACACCGCAAAGTACACGATGTTGTCCGTCATCTGCGACAGCTGATAGCGATCTTCATTCACCTTCCGCTGGCCAATCTGCGAGGCGCAGCCCACCTTGGACAGGCTAACTTTGGGAATAGGTTTACCATAACGGATGCTCGATGGAAGCATGATAGGTTCATCAATGCGGTTGTCCCAGATCCCAAAAGAGTCCCAGGTAGTCGGACGGCCACTGCTGTCTGGATCAAAGCGAGAGTTGCTGCACCGAGGAGATGACGGCGTGTGTAGAGCCCGTCTCGGGTCTTCTTGGTGGATGCCGGTTAGGCCGAGAGCAGCCCTGCAGCAGACACGGGATCCGCTGAACGTGGCATATCGCACGAGAAGAGCCACTGACATGCTCAGTGGCAGTATACCACTCTTAGGGAACAGGCAGAAAGAGTCTGAAACAAATGGCCCTTAAATTTACTGGTCTCTGAAGATATTCAGTCTTGATCAGGAGTTCTCTGAAAAACAGGGAAAGGAACAAATGAATGACTTGACCTAAGGCTTAGTATTCCCTAGATGTACGTACTATGCGACAAGAGGCACACAGCTTTTAGCCGTGTCTCAAAATACAGGGAGATGCCTACATAGACAGCAGGACTACTTAGGAACTCAGCTTTTAGTGTTTGAACACCAAATAGTATGTCTACAGACCCTCCCACTGAAGTCACTGATTAAAAACATGAGACGTATATAATACATAACTAAAAATGCTTTCTAGGTAGTCAGCTGGTTAGGTTATAAGCCCTCGTCTTTGTTAAAACACTAAACAACGTGTTTACTGACTCTCTCAATGGGGTCATTCAGTATCAACATGTATCAACTGTGCCCCACCCCCTATTTAATTCATACTAGAATTCATACATTATAAACGCATAACCTGCATAAAACAACATCAATACAGTCATTAAAAAGGGGGATAAACCAAATACAGAGATATGAGAGAAGAATCAACAAGTTAAATATAAATAAAGGGTAAATAAACATGACGCAACACTCCGCTTACATAACATCACGCTTGCAAAACCCTTAAACTACCTGTTTAAAGTTTTAAACATAAGTGATAACGCAAAAAACCCGAAACTTACATAAATTACACAAAAAGCTGATTATTGAGCGTAAACAATAATCACAACAAACAAAATGGAGATGAATCCTCGAGCTCTGCCTTTCGGCGCTCCGCTGCTAGCAAACCGACTCAGACGCGAATATTGTATAATATCTAACGTTAGCTCTTTATTTGCTACTTACCCTCAGTTTGACTGATAAAAATAAGATCTGCTGTGTCTTTGTTTAATCTAACGGGTTAATACAAATGTAATATCATACAGCGTCGTACTTGTTTTTTGGTTTAGCTGCACCAGCCGCCTATGAAGGAAAATACATGTGAGCCAATCAGATCCCTCAGTTTCGTCGGTGGGGTTCAATCAGTTGATTGGCCGAACTAATATGATTGACATGGGTCTAAACCAATGATTTAAGAGAAACTGTAGTAGGCGTTCTAAACTCAGAACCTGCTTGTATTATACGTAGGTGCCTATGGCAAGCCGTTTTCACTTTTATACACTCACAGGATTCTTGATATCAACAATTAAATTGTTACTAGTTAAAATGCAAATTCTTTTACTAGTAACAATAGCTGTGTTTGATATCAGAAATTACATTTCCAATAGTAAAAAAAGTAATGTTATTAATGTTAAATATAGCTGCAAGCAGCGATTACCAGGGTTCAAGCTCTTTTAAGGCATAAGGCACATATGAAAAAAGATATTATGTAGCAAGCCTTTTTTGGAAATACAGGTAATTTACCACAGAAATATTATGTTTTGTAATGTTTATGACTGTAATAGTACCAGCTGTGGTCCGTTCCGTATAGATGTAAACAACACTGGTCCAGAAACGCTTCCTGTTTTTTTGTTTTTTATTTTTTTTATTTCACATATACAAATACATCTTAAAGGTGCTAATATAATATTTTCTAATATAACATTTTCATCCAGTCAAATGTTATGTTGGTTGTATTTTTTTGTGATGTTTGTGTAAAGTAAAAAAAAAAAAAAAAAAAAAAAAAACAGGAAGTGTATCAGGACCAGTATGTTTACATCTAGCGAAATGGTCTATAAAACTTTGCATGCTTGTTTAGAATCACCTGTTGCATGTGCTCAGCAGATTTCATGAAGTTTAGAGTTGTTTTTCTTCTCAAGCATTTAACAAAGGATTTGATTGACAATGAGGTAAAGTTGTCTGGAATGAGGAGTTACATCATATGATATGAATGTCACGCATATGTGTTGAAAACTGCGCGGCGCACCATTGTTTGCACCCTTGAAAAATGATATTGCCCCCAGACCTTTGGGGCTGTGAGTCAAACAGACCCACCGAGTTTCGTTCCGATCACCCTCTGTTAATCTTTTCTAACAGGTGCTCAAACTTTGTCGGCCAATGGGGCCATGTTTTTTGGGATACGGAAATGTCCTTGTAGACACTTGTGGCACTTCAGACCAAGAGCGTGCACACTGATTTTCATGTTTATAGGATGAATGATTGCAAAGTTTTTCCATCTATACGACATAAGACACTTGAGCCTGGGTCTGACTGTTTTTTTTTTTTTTTGATTTCGTACTTTTGATCGCTGTAGCACCCCCATCAGACCAGTTGGGGTGAGCCTGGGTCACGTTGTTGGCGGTGAGAGTACGACCATCCCTCCGTTTCAAGTCTCTATGACTTACAGTTTGGTCTGCATGATCAGTTTTACACGGAGATCGCTGATCCGTGACTATTCTAAGCGCTACACGCTTGAACCCCTAATAATACCAACAATGACATCATCAGAAATTAACAATGTCACTAATGACAATCGCATTACTGTTATCAAAAATGAACATTTTTATTAGTGGCAATTCAATTGCTGATATCAAGAATAGACATCTGTACTAGTAACCATGTGATTACTGATTATAAAAAAAGGTTTTTACTAGCAAGAATTGTATTTTTGATATGTGAAATACTAAGTGAAATAGTAAGAAATCAATTCTTAATATCAACAATTGAATTCGAATGGCAGCCTATCTTGACATTTAACTAGTGAAAACACAGTTATCAACAATTATATTTTTTACTAGTTGAAATTTAATACAAGATATCAAGAATTAGCATTTTAACTAGTAAAAAATTGAATGTTGAAATCAAGTATTAACATTTTTACTAGTGGAAATGTAATTACTGATATCAATAGCCAGTTACTACACTGCAAAAAACTATTTGTTGAATCAGCTTAGAATAATTTGTTACCTGGCTGCCTTAAAATTTTAGGTTCAGTCAACTCAAAAAAGTTTATTCAACTTGAAATGTTAAATTATACTAAGTGACAACTTAGATATTTGAGTTGATTCAACTTAAAATTTTAAGGCAGCTGGGTTACTTACCCATCTGTTAAGTTTAACAAACACAAATATCTAAGTTTTTACTTAGAACAACTTAACATTTTAAGTTGACTAAAACTTTGAGTTGACTGAACTTAAAATTTTAAGGCAGCAGTAACAAATGATTTTAAGCTGACTCAACAAATTGTGTTTTTTGTTTTTTACAGTGTAGTAGAAATGCAATTCCTGATATCAAGAATTGGCATTTTAACGAGTGAAAATTGAATTGATATCGAGAACTGAATAATGAATAAAAGGCTTGCCATAAGGTGACTTTATCCAATGTTTCATATCGCCTAAATATTTATCTCAGTGCAATCATACAGAGAATCAGGCTATCGATATAAAAAGCTTGAGGAGGGATGTCATGTCATAATGACAGATACGGTCACCATTCACGTTTATCGTATGGAAAACAGGTTCATGTGAATTGTGACTTTAGTGAGTTTTCATTGAACACATTTTAACACATTCCATTTTTTATGGTCCATGGAAGAACTTAAAGTCATCGTTTCTGAAAACAACATAATAAGATATGATTCCAAACACTTTCATTTTGTAGGAAGTCAAATAAGTATCGTTTAGCCTGAAACCAGCGTTTCCTGTTCAACTTTTGTGTTGTGTGTTCTTCAGTTCAGGAAGAAGAGAGACTCTACTGGAGTCTGATCGTCTCATGCATCAGCTGTGATCATGTTGTGTTATTGGGGAGCGCAGGTCAGAGATGGCTTCGAGCTGGTACAGCCTGACAAAATTAAACATGGCAAACGTGGTTTACGATCCGTGTGTCCGAAAACAGCAGTTCAGGACATGTCAGCTGGACAGGGTTTTGTTGGATTTATCCGGGATGGGAAAGTCTGGGTCATGAAACTGCGCAGTGGAGACAGTGATCGTGATGGAAAACTAAGTATGATGCTCTTTGTGTCATTATTAAATTATATTTATATATTTATATTTGAGAGCACATGATCTACTGATACTGTTTGTTTATTAATGACGTCATAGTGAAACTATGTTGGTTTATTTTCTATAGTTAAACTGATTCAAATATTTAATGTACTGCAGGGGAACTACAGCTAAAGGACAAAATCAGACAGATTGTCTGTGGAGG
This sequence comes from Labeo rohita, assembly GCF_022985175.1. Lineage (NCBI taxonomy): Eukaryota > Metazoa > Chordata > Actinopteri > Cypriniformes > Cyprinidae > Labeo > Labeo rohita. The sequence continues at coordinate 17,846,797 of NC_066869.1, forward strand.
AGCTGGTGTGGTTCTTCTTTCTTATGGAGGAAAAGTTCTCTTTATGGACAAATCTACTGTGTACTGCAGGTTTGTTTATACAGACGTAACAGTATAAATTAACATACATGTTAATAATATATCTGACAGGATGTCTTGTCTCTCCAGGCCTTTTATAAGTCTGGATAAGAAGCAGGTGATTCAGATCGCATGTGGAGACCATCATTCAATGGCACTAACTAAGGGTATTCACAACTATTCCATTCCTATTTGCTTTTATCTTTGAGATCTTGTGATTGACATGAGCTGTTCCTCTTTCAGACAGTCAGTTGTTTGTATGGGGTGAGAACTCTCACGGTCAGCTGGGTTTGAAGAAAGATCATCCCGGCTCTCCGTCTGCTCAACATGTTGAGAGTCTGAGTGGGATCCCAGTGGCTCAGATCAGCGCTGGAGGAGACCACAGCTTTGTGTTGTCTCTCTCTGGAGTCGTGTTTGGATGGGGAAAGAACTCTGCTGGACAGCTCGGCCTCGGAGACACTACAGGTCTTCTTGTTTCATCATGTAAAAACTAAATTTAGAAATAGTAGCATGTGGTAAATGTGTACAATACTGCGTCAAATCTATATCAAAGAATGATTATGTATGGAAGTGAGTAATTTATTGTTTTTCCACCACAGACAGACACGTCCCAACGGCTGTGAATAGTCTGAACCAGAAAAAAACTCTGTCCATCTCATGTGGAGGAGAACACACTGCCACCTTATCAAAAGTATGATCATAGTATATTCGATTTTATGCCACATGGACAGAAAATGTAGTAAATATTTTATGTTTCAGGGTGGCGTAGTGTTCACATTCGGATCAGGAGGTTCTGGTCAGCTTGGGCACAACTCATTTAAAGACGAACATTATCCGCGGGTGGTTGCTGAACTGTGGGGATCTAAAGTGTCACACGTCACATGTGGGAGGTAAAGACTTTCATAAATAACTCTTCAAACGATGAACATGTCTGATATATAAGTTCTGCTCAATAATTAGGCATTTGATTGTTTTTCTTGCATAAAGACGTCACACGCTTGTATCAATCACATCGTCAAAGCTGATCTACTCATTTGGATGTTGGATACAAGGGAACCCAGGAAATAGCAAAACGATCAAGAAGTCTGTGCCTTTCCCTGTGGATCTTTCATCCAGTAATTAAAAAAGTTGAATAGCAGTAGACTATTTTCATATTCATGATGATGCTCAGAGATCTAAACTAAGTAATTTTCGCACACAGAATCTAATCATGAATATACGATTGAAAAACTCGTTGCTGGGGAGAATCATTCCTTTGCCTTGTTTTTCAAAGTAAGACATGGCAGTTTTCATTCCAAATATTTTAAATTATTGCTGCACTTGGATTACTTATTTATTTTATTTTTTGCAGGAACTTGGGAATGAGTCTGCAAAGTCTAAACCCAGTCCTAGAAAAGGGATTTTGACATTAAATGACAGAATGTTTGTGCAGTGGGTGTCTGAAGGAGACTTCAATAAATGGCCAGCAATAAAGACGTGAGTGCTTAATCTGACCCTCTTTCTAACTTAGTGCTTATACTTATAAGTAGAGTGTGTTAGGAGTCTCATGTGGCCTGTAATTTATTAATGTTAGGGTAATGTATATTGGACAATATTTACAGGGAAATAAAGCAAGTGTTCTCCTATGCTGCCTGTTTGAATGGAAGCTTTCTCAAAGCAAGGTAACTCAGAAATAGATATGTGTAGCAATTTTGTGCCCAATGATTCTGCTGAAAGCATCACAATATTTATGTACATTTCTGTTTTTGTAGTAATGATGAACAGGATTTTGAGCTGGCTGAAAAAGCTTTTTCAAAGTTATTTGAAAAAGAAAATGAAAAGGTGATATTAAAGGTATGCAAACCCAAAATATTCAGTTTGTTACATTTTACATTAAAAGATGCTATTAAATTTACGGACGGGTTTCTATCATCTGTGTGGTGTCTTTTGACTTTTTTATTTTCTTGTACTTTTTCTAAAGAAAAAGACCAAATTATTTAAGAGAATTAAACTGTATTTAACCTGACATTCCTTGAATTTGTATATCACAGGTAGTGAAGGTGGTTAAACAGATGTTGCGATCTCTGAATCCCAATCCAACCGGTGAGGAATCGCTTAGACTTTACACTCTCCTTCCTGAGCTCATCAGACATTTTCAGAAACAACAACGAGTTGAACTCGCTGAAGCTCTGGCCTCCAAAATCCTTCAGCTGAATCCTGACGTTTGCAAAGTTATAGGTAAAGCTGAAGACCTTTCACCCTCGTGTTGTTGGCCATGTTGTATTTGTCCAATTTTTATTTGTTATATTCTCAGAGATGTACTGGTTCGAACTCCCGGATGATCGCCTCAAAAGCCTGGTGAAGTTATTTCGCAAAGCATCTGCTGAGCTGATTGGCCAGATTTCTCGTGGTAAAATAAATCAGGACATAAATCACTTGGAGAACTTTTTGCAGATCCTTCAGAGGATCAAACAGGTGCCTTTTTTAAGCACTGGATCAAAGATAATATTATATATATATATATATATATATATTATATATATTGTATAATACTTGTTTATACGTTGTTGTGAAGGTCTGCTGCAGTGCCAACAGAGACATCCCAGACAGGGATTTCATCGTTTTTGAGATCAATGATCTACTAGATACAGTAAGAACCAAAGCAATAGTGAATTCTGTCACACAGATTTCTTTCAGGAAAACCAAAATAACAAAATATCTCTTTTTCTACATTAATAGCTGCAGGTCACCATTGAAGAGGACATTAGAGTTTTGAAAAATTACTATATTGTGGGTATTGAAGGCTTCTAACATGAACCTTTTATGTTCTTTGTTCAGTAACTATAAGATATCCTATATTACTCCCATGCATTTTTCTTTCAGAGAACTATTAAAACATTATTCAAGTTCCCTTTTGCGGCGGACACTGTATCGAAACGGAGAATGTTTCGTGTAAGTTTAGTGTACAGACAATCCCATTGACACAGATCCAAGAAAGCAACTAAAAATGCTGCATTATGCATGCCAGGCCAGTAGTTGGCCTGTAGTGGAAAGTAGTTCTTGTTGTTTACACAGAGAAGATACTGTTTTCAAAAACTGCTTTTTTAGGGCCCCAAAATGCTGTTGTGTAAATGAACGGACAAAAGTTTTCCATATTTAATCATTTTATGCAAATACCCAGCTAAAATTATTGTACTTTTCTAAGTTCTTGCAGGACGAACGGATACGGCAAAGTCCAGACAGATTCATATTCGAAGACAGTATCAACAGGTTGTGCATTAACAGAGAATCAGTGTTGACGAAAACACTTGAGTATCTCAGACAAAACACCCACTCATTTTTCCATCGACTGAAGGTAAATGAAATAGCACTAAAATTTAAAAGACTACCACCTTAGTACTGTAGGCCTTGTTTTGTGAAATGTTTTAGCTTAGTAAAAATGTCTTCTGTACAGGTGACATTCATTGGGGAGAATGGAGTAGATATAAGGGGCTTATCAGCAGAATTCTTCTCCCTACTTTCCGAGTCTCTTCTGAATTGGGAGAAGAAGGTGCTAGAAGTCCATGAGAGTTCACTGGTTTGGTTCAATCTTGATGTAAGTTCACCAAACATTCCCTATTCTTCCTTATATGGATTCTCCTATATGTGCTATGATGCTTGTGTTTTTTCAGAACATGCAAGATGATAGTGACTTTTACTATCTTGGCATTATCTGTGGAATGGCGCTATACAACCATCATTACTTGAACCTTCACTTCCCACTGGCCTTGTTCAGGAAACTCCTCAAGCTGAGTCCCACACTGAATGACCTGGAAGAACTGTCTCCTGTGGAAGCCAGGTAAACAAAGGCCATTAGAATTTTTTATGTTGTAGGTTTCACAGTACTTTTCCAAAGCAGGTCATACTCACAATTGTATTTTTTTTTTTTAATTTCACATTAGAAGTCTGAAAAGCCTTCTTGAGGAGGATGAGGACGAAGTAGTGGATATGCTCTTTTTGGATTTCATGGTAATACAGTTTCTATGTTTCATCATTTGATTAAAAGTGTGCACAGCTGTTGTTTAAAAACTTACATTTGTGCTGTTATTTACCTTTTTTTCAGGTCAAAGGGGAAGAGCTCATTCCAAATGGAAATCAAATTCCAGTGACCAAAGCTAATAGGTACAAACTTGACTATCTATCATAAAACAGGGAGTTTAGCCTATAGATGCTGTAGATGTACCCTGTTTTTTCTCTGTTGTTTTGCAGACAGAAGTATGTGGATTTGTATGTCGACTTCGTTTTCAATAAGTCAGTGAAGAAACAGTTTGAGCATTTTTCAGAAGGTTTCTCTAAGGGCTGCCCGGTCGATTTCTGGAGCGTTTTCCACCCTGAGGAACTCCAGGAGCTTCTCCACGGCTCTCCTAAATACGAGTGGAGTGAGCTTCAGCAGGTAAACGTGTTCAAGAAACTTGTCAATTTGTAACAAGCACATTTTAAATATTTTATAGTACCTGAGTTTTTCTGCTTCATCTTCAGTGTGCTTCCTATGAAAGCTGTTCTGCCTCTCATGAGCTCATCAAGAACTTCTGGACTGTTTTCTTTGAGCTCTCTGAAGAGAACAAAAGGAAATTTCTGAGTAAGTGCTGTCTTGAACATATGAACATCCTGATGCATCTGCATCATTACTATTCCCTTACATCTTTCGTTTATTTTCTCTAGTGTTCCTGTATGGAACGGACCGTGTACCTGTGGGAGGTTTCTCAAAGCGCTCTTTGAAGATTTTCCAGTCAGACTGTCCTGATGCAGAAGATCGATTTGCCAGAGGCCCAGACCTGTTTTGGCAGACTAATTCTTCCCAAATACAGCGATATGGACACACTTCGCAACAAGCTAATACACGCAATCAGCTTTTGTGAGGTTTTTGGAGGAAGAATGGGACTCGATGGAAAGTTTAACACTTGCCGCAGATGATTATGACACTGACGGGTTTCTACAGGAATTTAAAGGCGGCGTTGAAAGCGAGACGACGCGGCCTCCGCCGCTAAAACTACCAGAGTCGGTACGAATACCGGCATCTCAGCTGTATAAAGACCTTTTCAAACCGGAGAAGGGCAGTGAGCCGGTTCCTCCGCTGCTCCGGTCAATACTTCTGCCTCCAGCTGCCGTTCCGAGAGCTGCGACAGCCGGCTTTGCTTCGACGAAGACAGTGGAGGTGTTGTGTCACTTGGACCGGATGTATGTGAGAATCCTGAAAAGTTTCTTTACCAACCCCAGCGCGTGGAAAAACCTGAAACTGGGAACGTGTGCTGTCAATAAAGCCACGGCTACTCACTATTATTTTTTGTACTATCTGACAGGATGTGGCATAAAACGAGGGGTGGGTGAGGATGTTTTTCATATATATATATTTTTTTTTTCCCCCCGTCCGCTGTCAAGAGACATTTTTGGTGATGTGATCTATCTATATATATTTTTAGGAGGATGCCAATCGTATTACTTACTCGAACACGCTCTACTATAAACCAGTCGTCACGGGTCTGATTGTGAGGGAACTGCCGTTTACTATACCAATTCGATGCACCTACACAAAGTAAACGAGTTTTTAATTTCTTTGTGGTACATTTTAAAACGTTAAAGGGTTTAAATTCAATTTCAAGTGTTTTTTGTTTTTAAATGTAATTTGAAGGTTCCGTCGCTCTTATCAGGTTGGATACTTGCCTAAGATAGCAGGTGGAACTGTGTTCAAGAGCCTACAAACTCAAGCAGGGCCCACAATTACTGCAATGGATGGTATGCCTTTGTTTTCTGTTTCTTTCAAGATTTGTCAAGTTTTATGAACTTGTGTTGTAGTGAACCCAAAAGTGACTTTGAGTTGGCTTAGTGAAGCACTTACAATGCTTTTATTTACAAAAGCAACATTGCACCCTTGGTTTAATGGTTTTATTTGAACTGCGAATGATTTAAATCACTTTGCAGTTCAAATAACAAATGTTTTCTGAGTGCCTTTGAGTAAACCAAAATTGGCCACATTTACCTCATTGCTTTTGTTTGAAAGACTGGTACAATTTCACCTAATTTTGTGATGATCAAAATTAAGAAAATGTGGGACTGAACTGGGAATATTACTTTTAAGTGTAGACTGATGTGTAGTTTGATTTTTAGCATCATGGAAGTTGCTTGCTACTGGCCAGAGCTTTGTCCTTGGCCGACCTGTATGCTTCGAAGCTAAAGGCCAGAGCAGTGTTACGAGCAAACGGCTGTACCTAAACAGTTGTTTTGTCACCGCTTCTCCATACCCTCAGTCGACGGACAAATATTCTGTGGTGGAGAATTATGGGTAAATATGTCTTAATGCTACATTATGAGAGCAAGTATCTGTAGTTATTTTAAAATGAATGTAATACAAATTGTGACCCTGGACCACGAAACCAGTCTTAAGGAGCATGGGTATATTTGTAGCAATAGCCAAAAATACATTGTATAGGTCTATATATATATATATATATATATATATAATATAATATAATATAATATAATATAATATAATATAATATAATATAATATTTTATATATATATATATATATAATATAAATATTTATTTATTTTTTTTTTTAATGCCAAAAATTAGGATATTAAGTAAAGATCATGTTCCATGACAATATTTTTGTAAGTTTTGTACCCTACCTGTATCAAAACTTAGTCTCATTGTAATTTGGACAATTTTTAAAGGTTGTGTTTTTTTTTTTTTTTTTTTTTTTTTTTTTTTTTTCTCAATATTTTGATCAATTTGCACCCCCAGATTCCAGATTTTCAAACGGTTGTGTCTCCTAACAAACTACACATTTAATAAAGCTTATCTATTCATAATGTATAAATCTCAACTTCAAAAAAATAACCCTTATGACTGGATTTGTGGTCCAGGGTCACATTTGGGTTAATTTTGACCATAGTTTAGATTTGCTTGGCTCAATGTACTCTACAATCAGCCCCCCACACCAAACCAGCAACAATAAACCAAGCAATAACCAATGGTTAAAATGAAAACTCTATGGATATATAATATTTATATTTATTTTTTATTTTGACTATTGTATAAGCCGTTTCAACTTTCATGTCATAACTGAGAAGGAGAATGCATGATTACAATTTTGGTTTCATTTCAACTTTAATGTCTCTTTATAGATGCCTGGTGGACAGTAAGAACAGCGCTATGACAAAGTTTTACACCACTATTAATAAGATGACTGTGAGACTTTGTGTTGCAGCCTTCCTGTTTAAAAACATGGTTTCTCTGCCACAGTCCAGAAAGGTACAAGCATGAAATATTTGAATGCATATTTGTTCTGCCCTCTTTAAAAACGCCTCTTTCATTGAGTAGACCATGTTTATGCATTGTGAGTTGGAATTCGGACCAGAGACTCCAACACCAAGTGCCAAGTCATGCACATACAATGCAAAAACCAAGAAGTGAGTTTACAAACACTTAAAATGACCATGCATCCACAGCAGTCTGGGAGAAGTAATTGCAAATATTTGCATGCTTTAGGTGGACTGAGCTGTATGGTGACGCATCTGTCTGTAACTGCTGTGCAACTACGTGTCCTGCTCCTCCAGTTGCATCTGGTTAGTGTAAATGAAGTTTGTTGTACTCTCATTGCCTTTTCACTGACTGAGTTTTTCTTTCTGACAGGTAAGACTATGATCACCAGTAAGTCCTGGGACTTAAAGTCAGATCGGGAAACTGTGGAGTCCATTCCCAAGTTCTCTGTAGCTGGCCACAATGACTTTGAGCTATTCTGGAAATCGGATGATTATTAAGAGGACGTCTTTTACAGCTGGCAAATGTTTTAAGGATTCGATGCCATCCTATGATCCATGTGGTTATGCCTTGAAGTTAATCTGATAAACTGAATTTACCAAATTGTTTGTCTTTTCACTTGTTTTCCCACAAAACTAATGACTGAATGCATCATGAAATCAACATGCATAATATAACATCTACAACATGTAATACATTTTCAGCACACACTATCTAATGGTTCTTTTACAGAACACTTCTCATTGATCCATATTCATATATCAGCACTGGCATGTTTCTAATCATCTCCAGTAAGTGTCTGTTTGTTTTTAAGTACAACTCTTGATTTGTCAATAAAGGCGAAAACAAGTTAATTGGTTTTCCCACTCTAAACTCTTCAGGAAATCCAATTTCACTAGGAATGAGAGGGTTTCCAACCAGAGCGTGGTTTAGTGATTTAGCTTTTAGTTTCTGCTGCAGGAAAGTCAGCAGATCATTAACCCTGCAACCCATCTGCTCAAGATCCCAAGATGAGGGTTTGTTGACCAGAAGATGTAACAGCGCATTCTTCAAGTGGTAGCTTGTTAGCCCGCAAGGTCCAGTCAGGCCAGTTTGATGTTTGTGTAGGAAGGAAAGAATCTGTAGACAATGAATATGGCATGCGTCGTCTGGAAGCGTTTTGGTTATGTGTTGAAGAAGGGCATTTTCATAGCGTGTAAAACATACAGGCCAATGGGTGTCAGAGAATATGGCAGAATGTGGGATCAGATGAACATCTGAGTCGTTAAACCTGACCACAGGTGTGAGGTTGAACAGAATGACCCGTCCTGACCTGAAACGAACTTTCAGACTTCCAGGATTTTCCCTACTCCGGAATATTAGCTCAAACTCATACTTGTGGCTGATCTCATCCCATGCTTTCCTAATGGCTTTTTTAAACCATTTCACAACATGCGTTTTAGCAAGATACGAGCTGTTTTCTTGGCATAGAAGGTTGTTAATGTTATTTTCAGTTAAGTGATCTTCCTTTTTATCTAGATGTATAAGACATAACGTATCGTCATCATCCAGGTTGGAATTGCTGCAAGGGCAGGTGGCTGAGCTGGCGCTACCTTTGACCATCTTGATTCTGCAACAGTACTGGATGGTTGAACCTCTACTTTCTTTCAAAAGCTCAAACTCGAAGCTATACGGCTTTGGAGGGATGATGGGTACATGTATGTCACACACAATGCTCTTTCTTGAAGCCCATTGCTCATACAAGCTGCCAACGCCAACAAAGTCCTCGGTCTCCATGTCTGAACCTGCAGTCCTCACCGCTTCCAGTAGGTCGTTCACAAAACCCTCTACAAACTCACAAGTTTGCCAGCTGTGATTGGGTGGAACCAGGACACACTGGGTATGGAAGCTAGTTAAGGTCTTACAATCAAGATCTGAAACTTGGGAAACGTTCAGGCATCTCAGCGTCTTCCTTTCTGGCTTGGTACCTTTTCTGAGGAACTTTAAAAAACGGAAAAATGAAATCAAGGAGAGTGTCCTCCAAAAGTACCAAGCGTAGGTGTCCTCTTGGTTGCTAGATTGTTTCTCTTGCGCTATCATTGACAACTTTTGTTTTGAAGTTGGTACTTTTTGGTCGACGAGTAAACCCTGATCAGCTTGGGTGTCAGTCCGGTCAGCTTGTGGCTTTTCCGGCTGTGCCGCATCCCCCTGAGAGACATTCTGGTCTACGCTGACATGCTCATGTGTTAGGCCTTCCTTTGCCATATGCAGTGTCTGTTTGTCTGTGTCAAAATCTAATATTTCCTGGTCATCTGGTGCAAATGCCTTTTGGAGGAAGTCATTTTGATCTCCCACCAGGGACATTTGGTCCTCGTGCCGCACCGTGGTCTTGACATTTGGCGTAATTTGTTGAACATCTGACGTGTCCCCCTCTCCTCTTGGCACCCTGTGATGACTTTGTGACTCTTCCTGATTTGAATGTGGCAGCTCCATGGCAACACGGTGCTCCCCTTGTTCTAGCTTTGCCCCCTCCTCCAGTAGAAAGTGCTCATGGTCTTGCATGCTCACCATGATGTCATCTTCTTGGTCGTGAAAGACATTGGGATCCTTTGAGAGGAGCAGACTGACGACCACGACAAACACATGTAGTAATGTGTCCTCCATCCTGTGAGGGGACAAAAGATACTTCCTGCTCACAAAGCTGAATTAACAGTTTGAAGTCCATAAACTACATCATTAGCTATAAAGAATGAGCTACTGAGTATTGAATTGCTGTACTGCTTCAATGTTGTGGTAGCATTTGTGTTCATCATTCTGATATATATTTTTATTTACATTATCCACTATTGCTTAAGGGATATTTTATATATGTGATTAAACAACTTACCTTTCAGAACACCAACTTTACGCACACAAAACGCGTCTCTCAGTGTAAAGCCGTAAAGATAAATTGGCCGAAAAAGTTTCTCAGTTTGGTTTTTTGCTTCTCGCACAGGATGTACCCTGTCAGAGTCTGAGTTTGACAGCACACTTCCTGAACACTGTGCTGTCGTACAACCCTTCCTCTTTTTTAAAATAGTACACCGGTAACATACCTCAATGATATATGCAAGTTTGTCTGATCGCTGCATATAGACCAAAAGAAAAGATATGAATCACTTAGTAATTGAAATAAACTCTAAAATGTACTCCAATATATATTTTCCCTTCTAAAATAAAAAAAATACACTTCTGTTCTTTGTAAAAGCAATTTTGTTTAGAAGTCTCAATAAAATCTGCAAACTGAAGTTGATGACTCTGTAATGAAGCATGTGGACTGTTTGAAGTTAAAAACTTTGTTGCTAGATTTTATTTTCTTTAATGGTGCATGTGTCCACTTGCCTTGTTAAGACACAAGTCTTTGATTACTTAAGTAATTATGATCCTTTAGCTGTCCTGCTTTTAAGAAACGGGGTTTAAAAATTTAGTGCTAATTTAGTGTTTTTGAATGAATCGCTTCAGTAAGTAATTTGAGATTCACTCACAACACCTTCAGACTCATTGTCGTCACCTTCAGGTGTATAGATGTTACCTAACAAAAAGTTTCTATACGAACTGGTGATCTAATGCAGTGTTTCCAACCCTGTTCCTGGAGGCACACCAACACTACACATTTTCCAACTTTTCCTGATCAAACACACCTGAATCAACTCATCATCTCGTTAGTAGAGACTCGAGGAACAGAAATATAAGGGAGACATCCAAAATGTGCACTGTTGGTGTGCCTCCAGGAACAGGGTTGGGAAACACTGATCTAATATGAATGAGTGAGCCTTTTTGTTGAACCATTAACCAAAACATAAAAATATATATATTTTTTTATCTCTATATCTTGACCTTACCTTAAGGATTTCTTTTGTCTTGCCATGTTTCATTAGCATTGGTATGCATATTTTTCTGCTATATATAACACTTTTAAAAATAAAGGTTCTTTATTGGCATCCGTGGTTCTATGAAGAACCCTGAACATTCATGGAACCTTTCAAATGCAGAAAAGGTTACAGTCAAAAAAATGTTCTTAAAAATGATTCTTTTAGGAACTGTTCACTGAAAGGTTCTTTGGGGAACCAAAAATGGTTCTTCTATGGCATCACTGTAAAAACACCCTTTGGAATCTTTATTTTTAGGAGTGTAGAGTGTGGATTTAAGATTTTTAAAGGAAATATGGTTGATTTAATAATTACTGTAAATGTTAAAAGTTTTCCAACTAGTCTACCTGCAATCCCACAGAAGAATGAATTTGAATAGGGAGAGTCAATGCCTTTGCATGCACTCTGAGTCACACTGCCTGTTACCATGGTATCACCAGGTATGTAAATACATGCAATCAACTATATATACTATGATAAAAAACAAAGACGCTTTTGTGCATTGAATCTGAAATCATAATGTTTGTAAGGACAAAAATGCAAACAGCCGGAAGATTAAGTATATCAACAGAATTACATTTCCAAGTAAGAGCTGAGAATCTTTTGCATCACGAGGAAGAAGGTGTGTACTGTATGTTGTTTAGTGTGTCAGAGAGAGATAGCAGAGGTTTGAAACAGATAACACTAATCCTCTGCTTTCACAGGTAGATGAATATTTGGCAGAACATTGCAAAATTCTGTAAGTAGATTTGTCTTTTGAGCGTTTTGCTGCACAATTTTACATGTAAGAGTGTTTTGGTAACATTAGTAATGCTTTAACTAACATGAACTAACAGTGAGCAACGTATATACATCATTTGTATACTTAGTAATGTTAGTTGTTAAACAATATTCACGTTAGCTCACAGTGCATTAACTAATGATACCAGATAAAACATTTGACCTTTTAACCTTGTATTAGTAAATGTTGAGATGAACATGAACTAAGATTAATAAATGCTGTAGAGGTATTGTTCATTGCTAGTTCATGTTAACTGATGTTATCCATTTTTCATCATTAAATTAATCAATTTTATACATATTTTTATTGGCATCTGTGTTTGCAAAAAGAAACTTTACCAAGAATGAAGCCTTTCCATTGCACAAAAGGTTCTTCATAGTGGAAAAAAAGGTTCTTCGGATCACTTTAGGACTTTGATTTTTAAGACTGTAAACAACTTTTTATGAAACATGTTCTGCATGTAAACTATCAATATTGACCCTTAAAGGGATAGTTCACCGAAAAATGAAAATTACACCATAATTTACTCAATCCATTCTAGGTGTATATGACTTTCATCTTTCAGACAAATACAATCGAAGTTATATATCTAAAAAAATTCCTGGCTCCTCCAAGCTTTATAATGCCAGTGAATGGCTGTTGATATTATTATGTTTATTCTGAAGTTTTAAATATGGATATTTTTCTTACACAAACGCATTAATTCACTTCAGAAGACCTTTATTAACAATCCAGAGCCATGTGGAGTACTTTTTATGATGGATGGATGCACTTTAATGGCTTTTTTCAAAAAATCTCAATAGCCATAAATTCTAAAGCTTGGAAGAGCCAGGATATATTTTAATATAACTCTGATTATTTTTGTCTGAAAGAATAAAGTCCTAGTATACACCTAGGATGACTTAAGGGTGAGTAAATCATTGGGTAAATTTCATTTTTGGGTGAACTATCCCTTTAAGTAACAAATTTTCTTCTCCCACAGGTTAATATCAGGATAGACCAACCAACATATCAATATGGATAAGTTCCGTATGATGGCCCAGATCCTCCAATCCAACCAGGAGTCTTTTATGAATGGTATTTGTGGCATAATGGCCCTGGCGAGCGCTCAGCTCTACACTTCTTTTGAATTCAACTGTCCCTGTATTCCTGAATACAACTACTCGTATGGGATCAGCATGCTAGTTATTCCACCTATATGGTTCTTCCTTTTGGGTTTTGTACTGAACAACAATGTCTCAATGCTGGCGGAGGAGTGGAAACGGCCGGTGGGACAGCGGAGGAAGGATCCTGCAGTCATGCGTTACATGTGTGTGTCCATATCACAGCGATCGCTCATCGCACCAGCTGTTTGGATCTCAGTGACTCTAATGGATGGTAAAAGCTTCCTCTGTGCCTACAGTATGGACTTGGACATGTCCGAATTTGGCAAGAATGTAAGTGGACATGGACTGTCTCAGGAGGAACTGTTACGAACACTGGCCAAAATACCATGCAAGCATATATATGATGGCCAGCACATCTTATCAAGAGAGGCCGCCACCAGATACATACGCTGTATTTCGCAGGTAAGATTATCTGCTTATCGTAGTATTTGTCATTGCTTGATATTAATTCAAAACAGTAGCAGGATTACAAACTTTAACTGAAATAAAATATAAAAACCTCTCAGGTTATGCATTTAACCATGGTTCCCTGTCAAGGGAATGAGACACTGTGTCCTCTAGCAGTCGTAACGTCTTAAGAAACAGCTAGAGGATGCAGTTTGAGCTCCCTCAAAAGGGAATGTCCCAGGTTATTCATGTAAAGTTATAGTTTCCTAAGAAAATTGCGTCCTTTAGCGGTCTCCATGGGGAACAGAGACCGCTAGAGGTCGCAGTTTAAATTCCATAGAAAGGGAATGTCAGCTTATGGATGTAACCATGGTTCCCTGAGAAGGGAACGAGACACTGCCTCCAGCAGTCACTATGGGGAATGCCTTAAAAGACCGCTTGAGGTCGCAGTTTGAGTTCCCTAGAAAGAGAACGTCTCAGGTTATGCATGTTACTATGGTTCCCTGAGAATGGTTGACACTGTGTCCTCTAGTGGTCAATGTGGGGAACGCCTTAAGAGGCCACTAGAGGACGCATTTCGAGTTCCCTCGAAAGAGAACATCTCAAGTTACACATGTAATCATGGTTCCCTGAGAAGGAAGTGACACTGCGTCCTCTAGTGGTTGCTATGGGAAATGCCTTAAGTGACTACTAGAGGACACAGTTCTAGTTCTCTTGAAAGAAACGTCTCAGGTTACAGATGTAACCATGGTTCCCTGAGAAGGGAACAAGACACTGCATCCAGCGGCCGCAATGGGGAATGCCTTAAAAGACTGCTAGAGGACACTGTTCAAGTTCCCTCAAAAGGGAATGTCTCTGGTTATGCATGTAATGATGGTTCCCTTTCGGGGGGAACTTAAACTAGAGGACGCAGTTAGAGTTCCCACAAAAGGAAACGTCTCAGGTTACGTATGTAATCATGGTTCCCCTGAGAAGGGAACAAGACTGCATCCTCTAGCAGTCGCTGAAAATGTTCCCCATAGCGTCTGTTAGAGGATGCAATCGAGTCCCACAAAAGGGAACCTCTCAGGTTACGCATGCAATCATGGTTCCCTGAGACAGTAACAAGACACTGTGTCATTTAGGGGTCGCTATGGGGAACACCTTAAGGGACCGCTATAGGTTGCAATTCGAGTTCCCTCAAAAGGGAACTTAAACTTACTTTGTTTAATGCAAAAATGTAGCACTCTGCACAAGCCTTAAAAACTATTGGCGTTGGCTAACTTCGTAATGACATTGTACAATATCATAAATTCAGCTGAAAATAATAATGTTACTAATATTTGTTTGTCTGTATTCTAAATGTTCCAGGCTTTTGGATGGTTGTTCTTGTTGATCATCACAATTGTTGCATTTCTAATAAGAGCCATTCGTCCTTGCTTCACTCAGGCCGCCTTTCTCAAAACCAAATACTGGTCCCACTATGTCGACACAGAGCGCAAGATGTTTGATGAAACTTGTACAGAACACGCCAAAGGTTTTGCCAAGATCTGCATCAAGCAATACTTTGAGGGTATTAGCGGTGAGATTCAAAGCTTCCACGATCATTCACGTGGAGATGATAGCGACGATGATGACGATAAACCTGCTTCAGAAGAAGATAAACTGATGGGTGTTTGTCGTCAGGACACCATGAACAAGGTGCTGTGGGACTGGCACATGTGCAAACCTCCGCTGAGTCTGAGAAAGTCTGGAGATGCTAGCACTGGACAAAATGGCGATTGTAGCATGACTGCTAACAAAAATCAAAATGGAAATGTCGGTGATAAAAGGGATCTTAATGAGGGCCAAAATGGCTTCAAACACGGTTATGTGAATGCTGGCCTTGATGTTGGACAAAGCAATTTGGGATATGAGAATGCCAGCTTTAGCATGGAACAAAATGGTTTTATGAATAAACATAGCAATGCTACCACGAGCCAGAATGGATTCCTGAATGGTGGTGTCTCTTCTCCAAGCAATACTCAAAGGAAAGCATGGGCAGTGTATTATACCAAGGTTTAAAATATATCAATGTTACATCTGACTAGAAATCCTGCTATATTGCTTTTCCAGTGTATGTTGTCTTAACCATCAAATTACATTAAGGTCTTTTTAGTTATATATTTTTGTTTCACATTATATAACCAAAGCAAAAAGCTAATCCTAGTTTGATCTGTACATCATTTGCTCTATTAAAGACGTGCCACTTTTTAGTGCAAAATATATCTGTCAGTAAAAGTTACAAATAAATGTGAGCAAAAGATGAATAAAGCACAAGATATTAAATAAAATGCTGTTTCAGTTTGTGCCACTAGAGGCCACTATACAGTACATCTCACCACATTTGACACTTTTTATGCTCTCTAGTTGATAAGAATTTAATCATTTCTCTACTAAAATGTATCTACCATTTTTTTTTTAAAGTTTAATTTCATATTTAGCATTGTATGAACACTTAATAGACAGAAAAATAGCATTTTCATACTTTGCGCATACTCTGAAAATGAAACAATAAACATATACTGTTGTAATATTTACTGTAAACATTTGTTTGTTTACTTGACACTTTACATCTCTTATTTCTAATATGATTTTTTACTGACAACATTAGCCAAGTTTAACCATTGAAACCAAGTCCACAAACTTTGTTAGGAACAAAACTAGAGGACAAACTTTTTTTTTTTTTTTTTGGATGAAAATTAATATAAATATTTTCTGCACAAGACTAACATCCAAAAATCCCTAAAAATTATTATGGATAAACGATTACTATAGATATTTTATTATGGTTAAAACAATAAAATATGCACAAAAAAAAAAAAAAAAAAAAATTGAAAATTGAAAATGAGCAAAAATAAAAAATGGCATAGTACATACTTGTTTCCAAGACATTAAATGTGATCTTTATTTATCAATAAATAAATAAATAAATATTTAAAGAATTGTTAATTTTAATAATCACATTAAGGCCACTGAAGAAAAGTAAAAAAAAAACAGGTAATTTTGACTTTTTATCTTACAATTCTGACTTTATTTCTCGCAATTGTGAATTTATATCATGCAATTCTGAGAAAAAAAGTCAGAATTGTCAATTTATATCTCGCAATTCTGACTTTATAACTCGCAATTGCGAGTTTATAACTCACAATTCTGAGAAAAAAAGTCAGATATGTGAGTTTAATTCTGAGAAAAAGGTCACAATGAGCTTTTTCTTATTCAGTGGCAGAAACAGGCTTCCATAGAAACCAGTGTTATTTTATATACTATTATAATATTTTTTAATCTTTTTTTTTTTTTTTTTTAATTTGAACACTTTGATCATTCTGTTATATGCTTTTGTCATTTTAATTTTTTAAGCTTTTATTTATAAATATTTCAGTTCGAGCTGACTTAAACTTGCTTATTTCAGTTATTTGCCAAGGCAGCATTTTTAATTTTCATTTAAGCTTATGTTTTTGATCTAATATTTATAGTTTTAGGTTATTTCAGATTAATTTCAGTTCCTGAAACTATTTTCAATAGTTTTAGTTTCAGTTAACAACACTCCAAGAAACCCCTGCATGACTGTGCATGGCATTTTCAGAACGAAATGCAAACCTGTGATTTGTTAGATAACCAGCAAATAATCTGCTTAACACAAAACTGAACTCATACACCACCGATAAGTCATCAAGATTGCTGAGTGCCACAAACAGAGACACAGAGAGCACATGGTTGTTAGGCAAGCAGCAGCTGTTGTCTCTAGAGCCGAATCCCGCACTAGTGTTGGGGGTTGGTCGCCTGAGTCTCGTTTTTTTTTTTACCGCCTTTCTCGGTTTAAAAGCTACAATTATATTCTTAGGTTAAACATAAACAGGCTATGATCATTTCAGTGCTTTAGTAGGTCAGACAGCAACATGATCTGCATCAGATCTGCTGTGCTGCATATACGTGTCACTGCGCTCACTCATTCAGTCTGCCCTATATTTTTAACTCTCGTTTTTCACACGCTTGTTTTGTCTGTCACCTTCGGCTTTTGTTTTCTGCAGCAGCATGCGTGCATGGGGCCTTACTTCCTTTTAAAATGTTGCAGCCCTCTAAGTGAAACATACAGAAGCAGCGGAGGCCATCCTCTGACTGCAGTCGCGCAGAGGATTGGAGGAGGGGAATCGCTCAGGAAGGGAGGGAGGGATTGGAGGACAGAGTTGCGAGGCAAACCAGGATCACATGAGCACAGATCTGTTTACAAACTGAAACTGTGCGGCCAGGAAAGACGCAGGAGCCTTCCTGGAGAATATTACTGGCTGGCCTGAGAAGAACACATCTTTAACCCCCAGATGCTTGCGTTTTGGCTAGGATATTTGTCGAATGAGCTAAGGGACTATCTGTTTTTTTGTCCACTTTCTTGATGGAATGGATTGAGGGAGCAGATGGTTTTAGGTGGAGAGAAAAAATACTCCCCCACACAGGCGCACACATAAACACTCCACTGGCTCGATGGTGGTGAAAATACAGCTCTTTTCGTTCTCTAAACGGCCTGTTGTCCAATAAAGGAATATACCTCCAGAAAAGGTCGACGTCAAGGAAGAAGAGCTAGAAAAATCGACCGAGGGACATGCCAAAGTCTTTTGCAATAAGGGTTTGAGGGAAGACAAAGCCTGTAGATGGAGTCTTGTATCAGCTTGTACGTTTTGGACGTATGGATGTTTAGTGCTCGCTAAACCGCCGTACGCAGGAATTATCAGTGAGGAATTTGATAACTTTTGTGTATGACAACACAAAGAAGATCACATCTGAAGAGCCACATATGGACTGGTTCTCAAAGACAAGAAGAATATCAAGGGCACATTATGCTCCCTTTGTCTGTGTAACAAAGCACCTTGTGCATATTCACATCGGCGGAGCCGAAGAGTGATTGAAATCTTTTGTTCTTCGATGCTGACATCATAAAAGTGGGATGAATGGAGGAATAATTGAAGTATAATTAAGACAGCGCACCCTGTCATTTCAAGAGCTGGTTTTTAGACCTGTCTGACCTACAGGAAGAACGTCAGGAAAATTTTAGGGAATAAGTCAACCCGGAATCGAGCTTTCGGTAGTGTCCTCCAGCCCCCGCATTGCCTGTTCCAGACAAGCAGTGAGTTTGCAGCAGCAGTGCTTGGAGTCAGATTACATGCAACCATTCCAATGGTGTAACGGTGAGTGGCCTTTGCGAAAAGTCCAAGCTTAACTCGAGTTTGTTTTTTCCGTCAGCATTAGTCACCGAAGCGGTACTGCTGCTCGGGATGTTAAAACCAGTTTGAAGAAGTCTACTGTTCGGAAAGGTCAAGAGTAGCAAGATAGGGGAAATATTCGTGCTATGCCTAGACTGTTTTTAACAACCCGCATGTTGTCAGCCTTTTGCTCTTCTGAAAACTGATATGTCTAGAGTTAGTTATTTTTAGATGAAAACATGGATAGACTTATAACGAGTCAAATGTTCAATAACAGTAACGCTCAGTAAGCAGACGACGACTGCATTCTGATTATTAGCGGAAACTGCTCAGATTCTGATTATGGACATCATATGTCGCGTTAACGTGTCAGCTTGATTGCCTTAACCAGATAAAACTAATAAAACAGCTGGCATACTGGCATATTTATGTACTAATAAGACTTTTGAGAACAGATACGTAAACATACATGTACTACTGTATATACCATTCAAAAGTTTGGGTTCTATATGGTTTTTTAAATTTGTTTTTTAAGAGTCTCTTTTGTTCACCAAGGCTGCATTTATTTGATCAAAAAACAAAACAAACAATAATACTGTGAATTTTTTTTTTTTTCAATTTAAAATAACACATTTATATTTTGACATATTTAAAAATGTAATTTATTCCTGTGACGCAAAGCTGAATTTTCAGCATCATTATTCCAGGCTTCAGTGTCACATGATCCTTCAGAAATCATTCTAATATCCTGATTTGCTACTCAAGTATTTTTCTGTGGAAACTATTTTTTTTTAGCGTTCTTGATGAATAGAAATCTCAAAAGAACAGCATTTATCTGAAATCGAAATCTTATGTAACATGTGTTTTTGATCCATCTAATGTTTCCTTGGTGAAAGAAAGTCTTTTTTTTTAATATAATTTTACTGCTATTTTTTAATAAAATAAAATCCTACTGACCCCAAACTTTTGAAAGATAATATCATATATATATATATATATATATATATATACTTTATTATTATTATTATTATTATAATATATATACATATGCACTCACACATAACTGGAATATATGAAGAGTTTCAAAAATAGAAATTTTCAAAAATAATGTTTTTTCATTGTGCATTCCAGTTAATCTAATCTAAAATAACTAAATAAACAAATACAGCAAACTAAATAAAAACATGATAACAATAAAAAACATGATTTTTGAACATTTTAAATAACGGAGTTATCTGTTTTTGCAAATAAACTCTTCATATGTATACAGGAAGCTGCTGAGCAAGCAAATTTCTTCTAAATAAAATGTTAACAAGGGTACGGACCATAATTTGATAATTGACAAATGACAGTAGCCACTAACAAAAATGTACTGCAGTAAAACTATGGTATTCTTTGAGTACCATGTATGCTTAAATATAAAATATGACAATCTTTCAGTAGCCTTACATACTACTACTACTACTTGAACAAAAATGCATTCAGCTGTATTATTGTACAGAACTGATATCTTTTCATATATGCCACAATATAATAATAATAATAATAATAATAATAACAATAATACATTCTCCAAATAGTTTAAGATGTGAATCCTGTCCATATGGCACACATTAAATCTCACTTTACCGTCCCATCAGAATGACACAAGCTTACAATAATCTCTGTGGAAGCCCCTGCTATATAAGCACCTTCCACAGATTCAGACTAAGGGGGATTCTTGCAGACGCTGCGTTAATCTTTAACTCTAATGCTGACTGACGGGAGAATATGAATGGAGATGAACTTCACGTGGTTAGAAAACAGTAAAGCATGAATGGTAAACTCTTATAACACACGCTAACGCACATATGGCTTCCTGAAAGGCCAGATGGTGGTTTCTTGACGGCAATTACAGGTTGTTCATATTTGTTTTGTATAGAGCTAATTTTCCTGAATTCCCTGAAAATGGGTGTACTAAAGAACTGTGTGCTTCCTGCTCAAATATTTTCAAGCCATTTAAAGTGTGTGTTTGTGTGCAGGCTGCCTCTGTGGTCTAGGGCTGCAGCATTCAGACTGTGATATGTCAGAGGAAGACATCTACCGTCTGCCGCTCAACGTCTACGTCATCGTACTGGGCATAGGCATGTTCATCTTCATGCTCAGTGTAATCTTCTGCTGCTATCTGTTCAGGCAAGAACTCAAACACATTCACCACACCCGCACAACTGCTGTTACATAAATCAGATGTGTCCTCTGCTGCTCTCTGCTCCTGTAAAGACATGTAGAAAGACACGTCTGAGACATTATGTATTTTATTTTCAAATACAATCATCCTATTCACATACTTTTTTTAAAAAATGATGCAATTTAAATTACATTGTGAATCCCGTATTTCGTCAGACACAGTATAGTATAAAATAATGTATACAGTCAAACCAAAATTCATTTATTTAGCATTTCTCACATTATCACAGTTTATTCACTATAGTTTAGAAAATGGTAATAAAATATGACAAGAACTCAAGAGTTAAACTATGTCAGAACAAATTCTACTTCATAATGTTTTTGATAAGAAAGGTATGTAACAAAACATAGTCAGGTCAGATTTTTGGTCCCAAATATTTGGTCCCAGTTTATTTTGCTATCCTCACTTACATAAATGAACTCTGGTGTCCTGCACCCACTAGTAAAAAAAATATATATAAAAAATTATATCTGGTGTCTGAGTAATTTTTGCTTTAACTGTATATTGTGTAGAAATATCTTATATGCCCATGATAGAGTCTGACAGAGGAAATGATGCATTACACAAGCACAGCATCTCACTTTTACACCACCCACAACAGTTTTTGCAGTTGAACTCAGGAAGTGCAAAAGTGTTTCATTTTTTTTCCTCTTCTGTTTACAGGTTGAAACAGCAAGGTACAAGGGAGCAGTACAGCTACAATGAGGTGGGCCTAAAACAATGCAGTTAGATTTAAATATAGCATAGTCTTTGCCATAGTCTTGCTGAAATCCAATCTAACAGATGACCTTCATGATATAGTTTGTTTATATATAGTTAGCATGTTAGCAGATGTGACACAAGATATGACACCATTATATGGATTATATGACACAAGATACTATTTTTGAACATATGCACCTAAAACCTGGGCTTGTAAAGTAATTTTGTCATTTTTAAATTCATATTGGCAGAACTGAACGTAAACAATACCACTTAACCGAACAAAACGTGCATATTTTGCTGATTACTTCTTTTGGAAATGGTCAATTATCATCACATTTTGGGCTGTACTAATCGGTCTGACCGGGAAAAACATTTGCAGTATTACAGACTGCCAAAATGATAACAAATCAAGGAGAAAAGTGCAAAAAACTATCTGAGAAACAAAAAGCATTTGTGGTTGGCCAAACTGAACCAGGATTTCCAGGGCAAGAATCTTGACAACATTTGTGTTTGTTTTTATCATTTCCTGTCAGGTAGATGAAATATTAGCTTAATATCTTAATTAATTCTGCTTGTGTGTATCTTTACCACCTATTAAGTTAAGTTTGTCAAAATAGTGCAGCCTTTCCTCCATACTAAGTCCTTCTCTATATGATTTAGCAGCTTCCACACGTTTTCCCATGGTTTAGACAGTATAAATTAACAGAACAACGTATCCAGTAGTACATTAACCGTGCAATCATTGTTGTTGTTTACATCCGAGTATACGGCTCTGGTCCTCACAACGACGCTCGACCAATAGCGTGTGTTTGGGGGCGTGGCTATATGTTTGTTCGACCAATGGCTGACGGGAAACGTGTTCTGAAAGCTGTTTCCGAAAATGCATTAGTTCGTTGGCGCTAGAAGCGCAGAAATTACGCTTTTCAACTTCAATTGATTTACTGTAACATTAAACAAAACGTTGTTCATTTTCTTTGTTTTTTTTTATTCGTTCAAGGTGGTGTTGAAAGGCGCAGGAAAGAAGCTGAGCCTGCTGGGAGTAAGTGTCATACGCTCTCTGCGTGACTGCTTGAACTATTTGAATGTGGTCTAAAATGTGTATGACGTTAGAAAGATCAAAGCACAAAAAAAAAAAAAAAAAAAAAAAAAAAACCTGCATGTTATGTTATGCATTTTAATTTCAATTAACAGTTTTTATTATTAAATATGATTGGTAAAATAATGGATATAAATGGGGGCATGCAAATTGGCTGATAAATTTATTTAAAAAGTACTATTTGCATTCTACACTAAACAGGGTGCAATAGATTAAATTGTGTGACTATTTTTTATAGAAAATCATTAGAGTCAAAGATGCTGGTTCTGCATTTCAGATTTCACACGCAGTGCATTAAAAATTCCCTAACAAGCCAGGCCAGATTAGGTTATGATGTGTTCATTTGATTCATAAAGACCTCAGGGGAAATTTTTGATTACGCAAACAGACCTCTGCAGGATTTTCTGGCTTTCTCAACCAACTGGTGACCTGCATTATAAAAATCCAGACAAATGGAACGGAATATAACTCCAGACCCTCTGCACCAGCAGGAAAAGTGTGGCTGAAACCAAAACAAAGAGCAACGTTGGCAAAGTTACAGCCGGCATTCCTGTAAGCCTGTGGAAGTGGTTGAATTATGTGTAAAAGGAGACTAAAATAGCTTTTTTTCCGTCTGTATCACAGCAGCCCTGTGCCGTGTGTCTAGAGGAATTCAAGACCAGAGACGAGCTGGGCGTGTGCCCGTGTTCACACACCTTCCATAAGAAGTGAGTTCCACCGAAACAAGTGTTGACTTAATGGGAAACGCCACATGTACTTCATGCCAAGACCTGTTTGGAACAGCCGTCAGAATTCTATAGAAAACCTCACCATTTTCAGTTTATGTCCTTGCACAATTACTTATTGATTGATTGAAGTAAACTACAAGCCACTGCAAAGCAACCACCTAGAATTGCGGTGACAAATTTTGCATGGAAAGTGCAAAATTGTTTCATTGTTTCTTTGTAACTTGCAGGTGCCTGCTGAAGTGGCTAGAGATCCGCAGCGTCTGCCCGATGTGCAATAAACCCATCATGCGTCTACACAATGCCGAAGCCCCGCGAGGAGCCGAGGGGCTGCAAGACCCCGAGGAGGTGTGACCCCTTAAACTGTACGGCCCACGGCCAGATCGACACCCTCTAGTTCTGCGATTGTTGGAACATATCATGTGACCTGCCAAGGCTCTCCAAAGCCATCTATATGCACCGCCACTGCGGACCCGGAGAACGCGAGAAACCAGGACGACAACGTTCAGCCTCCACTAGTGATTGAGTACCATATTGCCAGTAGCCAAACATAAGAATAATCTCCTATATATCGTGCCACAATAATCTTTAAAGTAGTATCGTGCCGAGGTTCTGAAGCGAGGGACACACCGTGCATGCTGGGTAACGGACGTCAAAATGAGAGGTGAATATCTCAGGAGTTTGCCTCAGGGGATCTAACCAGGCAACAAAAGAAAACATTAAACTTCGGCAATTAAACTTCTGCTGTCAGCGGACGGCCGTATATATGTGATAATAGGGTTGTAGGTGTAGTGCACTGTCTGTTCGACTGGTACTACGGTCTTCATGAAGATCCTGCGTAGTCCTTACAGAAATATTAAATATGTAATCAGTAACCAGCAGTTCTTATCCAATATCGTGTTCATTGCTTGAATTGTTCCCTTTTCATTGTTATTTTGTATTGTTTGTTTTTAAATAAAACGTCATGTTTTTGTGGTTAACCTTCCTTTTTATAAAAAAAATATTTCTGGAGCTTTTGATAGCGGAATATTTAATTGCAAAACGTGAATGACTTCATATTACAGCAATACGTTAATCCATAATCATCACTTATCAAATAGGTAAACGCAGTCATTTATAGACATTCAATGATATGACAGCAAAGGTCAGGATATACACATATGCACCTCCAGACATTTGTTAATAGGTGCACAAGGGATAAAAAAGCAGGAGGACAAAGATCCTTTGTCCTCAAATATCCTATTAGGGTTAAATTGATGGCACTAGCTGGTGGTATCTGATCCTTTGGACTCCACGTATTCTAGAGCTTTCTGTTTGACCGCCTGGATGGTCTCGGGTGTGCCGTTCTTCTTCTCGTACTCCAGGTAACGCTTGAAGAAGAACTTGATCTTCTTCACGGACACGCTCAGGTGAATCACACGATCGAAAAGCTCCCTGGAGGACACGGGAAAATATTTTTGATTATGTGTTGTGCAAAAACACAAGAAATCTGAATTCAGATTAGAATTTCAAGATTCTATACCACTCTGTATATAAAATAAAAAAAATAAATAAAATGAAAATGTAAAATAAATATTTTTAACTATTTTTTTTTTTTTTTTAAAAAGTACATTTAAAAAAGTAAAACAACAACAACAAAAAAAATGAATAAAAATAAATACAAATGTGAAATATTACATTTTTTTATTAACTTGCATAAAGTAAAATAAAAATAGAAAATAAAAATAAATGAATAGAAAAAGAAATAAATAATGTAAAATATTAAATATTTTTATTAACTATTAAAAAAAATACAACTAAAATAGTAAACAAAAACAAACAAATCTTTTATTTATTTTTTTGTACATCATCTGAAAGCTGAATAAATTATAAAAGAAAGGCTGAATAAAAAGCTTTCCATTGATGTATGGTTTGTTAGGATAGGACAATATTTGTCCAAGATACAACTATTTGGAAATCTAAGGGTGCAAAAAAAAAATGATAAAATAAAATAAAATAAAATAAAATAATAATAATAATAATAATAATAATAATAATAATAATATTGAGAAAAATCGTGTTAGTTTTTTTTTTTTTTTTTTTTAAACAGTATTAGTTTTGATTTTTCAATACAATGGCTTATTTGTTATTTTCAAATAAATAGTTGTTTTAATTATCAAAACAAAATAATGTAATAGGTTAATTTGGTATATAAGTGATCTGATCAAAAGGGTCCATTCTTAAAAAAAAAAATAGATACAGATAAATAGTTTTATAAAGATATAAAATTCTGCCATTTTCACTCTCAAGTTGTTCCAAACTTGAGATTTTTTTTTCTTTAGCTGAAAGAAATGGATGATATTTTGAAGAATGCTGGTAACCAAACAGTTGACTGTAGCCCTTGACTTTCATAGCATTTTTTTATATACTATAGAATCAATGGCTACTGTCAACTGTTTGGTTACCATCAGTCTGAAGAAATAAGCTCATACAGGTTTAAAACAACAAAGGTGAGTAAATAATGACAAATTCATTTTTGACTCAACTATATCTTTAAGAATTCATAATAAGGACTGTAGGAAGTAAAATTCTCATAGTTCTCATTTTCTCACTGACTGGTTTTACCCTGCAGTTGTATTTACCTCACTTCCTTCTGTGAGCCGTGCTTCACCATCAAGTCTATGAACACAGACCACAGGTCTGTGCGTTTGGGATAGGTACTTAGGACCTTGTCAAACATGGATTTGGCTTTCTCAGTGTTCCCATGTTGAAACTCCAACCGAGCAAACTTGGAAATAAGATCCACATCTGGAAAGACAGCAAGAAAACTTTGCATGAGGTGCTAACAGGCAAACCTGCAGGTCCTGGATATCATCCAAACTGCTTTTCAGATTCCTTATCATGAACAAATCTATACCTAGTGAGTCTCAATGCATGCATAAATGTGGGAAATAAGCATTATGAAAAGTAATTGGCACTCACGCTCTTTATTGGACAGGCTCTGCAGCGCCCTCTGCAGAAGGGCACTTGCAGCGTCGCTCTGGCGCTGTCGTAACAGGAAGTTGCCGTAACTCAGATAGACGGCTTTCTCCTGTCTGAAGCGTTTCACCATGTTTTTATAAAGATTCTCAGCCTCCTGCACAAACACATATAATACAAATATTAATACTGTAATACAGGGTTTCAATTTTGACACAACTGACCAAGTATCAGATCTGCTGAAAAACTGGGGAACTAAAGGAAGGTTTTTTTTTTTTTTTAAATAATTTAATATATAATAATAATATTAATATATATAAGTAGCATTACAAAAGTTGTAAGAGCATAAAGAATGTCTAAGACAAACAAGGGACTCATAAACAACTATCATTAAACAAGAAAAAACAGCTGTGGATCATTCAGGTAACAAGTTTTCAGAATCAAGTGTTTGTAAACTTTTGAATAGGGTAATTTTTATAAATTCAACTATTATTTTCTCTTGTGGACTACATGTAAAACTAATTTTATGTGAAATATCTTATTAACATCAGTACTAAAAAAAAAAAAAAAAAAAAAAACAACAACATGCATTTTGTAGGATCCCTCTTTTTTGGTAATATAATTAACATTTTGCAGATTCTGCAAGGTGTATGGAAACTTTTGACTTCAACTGCTTATCACTACATGCATCCCTAATAACAAGCACACGAGTCACATCACTGGACATAATGCTTACTTTGATCTTGTCTGACTTGGCGTAAATGTCGGCTAGCTGCTGATACACAGGAAGAGGTTCACAGTACTGGACGGCCCGTTCAAAGACCTTTTGCAAGCTTTCTTGTGTCCCGTACATGTTCTCCAGATTTAGCATGGCCACCCACACGTTCAGCTTCTCCTGCTCCTCTCTAAGCACACAAACAAACAGGTTAATTTTAACAAAAACTGTGATTTCACTTAGAATTTAAAACTTAGAAAATTAATTATGCAAGAACAGGGCAAAGCAACACAACACAACAATAATCCTTTCATTAAAAGCCTGTAATGTCTTTGCAACTAACTAATGACTTTTTAAACATGTTTTTAAGCATGCAAATAAACTTAATTTATCACCTGAAGGAGATGGTTTTGAGGGCTCTCTCGCCGACCGCACGCGCCTGCTCGATCTGCGTGGACTGCAGATGGAAAGCCATGTACTGCAGCCAAAGGAGGGAGCTGTCCGGAGACGACAGGAGCAGACGCTCAAACGCCGTCGTGTTGTCTGGACGTACAGACGTGTCCATGAGTTCCGCCTCCAGCTTGCTGAGCTGCTGCTCCGCATTCTGCTTCTCCTCCTTTAGCTCTTTACGTGTTTTCTTCACAGGCTGGAAAGAAAAAAAGAGCTGTTTACTGTGTGTTTGCAGACTATGCATAGTAAAAAGTGATTTCGTAAATAAAGTGAAATTGTAAAAATGCTGTTTAAAACTGTATCTAATTTATACATGTAAAAACAGGAGCTCATATGGCTGCAATATTATGACAAAAATCATTATTGTAAACTATTGCTCTGTATATTGTATTAATAATTATTAATTAATACAAAAAAATATTTTTGTTTAGTTTTGGACACGTCACATTATGGCTTCACAGACAAACATGTCCATGATTTTTTTTTTTTTTTTTTAATTTACATCGTATCTGCACTGTGTTGTTTATGAGGGAATTTGTGAGCGTGCTCACTTAACAACAGCTCCGGCATTTTCAGCACTGACTAATATAAGTGCTTCTGATTTGTGTGTTCAGCCCTGACTAATCTAAGACTCTGATAGGCCAATGCATTCTTACGTTCAAAAGAACCGCATTTGATTGGTTATAAGGCTCAACGCTGCAAAAAAAAACGCATAAAATCTGATGAAATGTGAGCAAGTTGAAATATAATTCAGTGAAGCCCCCTGGTGTGAGCTCACCTTGCTCGTGACTTCCTGCTCATCCTCACTGGAATCATGAGTGTCGCCTACTGTGGCAAAAGGTGTTAAAGAGCACAGTGTGGATTCCCACGGGAAGTCAAAAGCCACCTGCAGCCGTTTTGGTTCCTTTTTCTCCAGCTTCCCCCTAAACATTCAGATGAAAGCGGTTACATATCAGAGAAGATAATGTACACCCTATAAAGTCAATCAAATTGATCTGAAAAGAAAGGATGCATCACCTTCACTTGGTCACATTTTTTATGCAAGGGCTTCTCTTCCTCCTCTCTGAAGAACACTTCTACACCACTGTCATTATCCTCTGCTTTAGTTTTCAGTTTCTTCTCTTTTAATGTTTTCTGCTTTTCTGTGGATTTGTCCTTATCTGAGCATGCTTTTTTCTTCATGATTGTCTGTTCATTTTTCTTATCGTCTTGTTGCTACAAGGATAAAACACAAGGTCACATGCATCCTCTTCAAAATAGTCAAACACGCATACACACACACGCACAAACACACAAACGTGCACGCACACACACACACGGACACGCACACACACACAAACGCACGTACACGTGAACGACCGAACGCGCACACACACACACACACACACACACACTTACCTGGCTCTCTGAAATGACCAGTTTCCTTTTGGTGGCTATCTTGTCACTTTCTTGTTTCTTTTTGACTGTCTGTTCATTTTTCGTATCATCTTGTTGCTAAAAGGATAAAACACAAGGTCAAATCCATCCTCTTAAAAACAGTCAAACACACACACACACTCTTACCTGGCTCTCAGAAATAACCTGTTTCCTCTTGGTGGCTATCTTGTCACTTTCTTGTTTCTTTTTGATTGTCTGTCCATTTTTCTTATCGTCTTGTTGCTACAAGGATAAAACACAAGGTCAAATCCATCCTCTTTAAAAGTCAAACACACTTATTGTATTGTACACACATGCTTAATATAATTAATTATAATTAGGAACATAATTACAGTATTTTTTGTAATTAAGCTATAGTATAGCATTTATACATTTATACTAAATGTATTTAGACCGTTTTTTTCATATAAATACCTAGGGACCACATTACATTTTTACCATGGTATTGAGGTTATGTTTGTGGTTTTAACTGTCATTATCATGATCTATGGATGCCCTAATCCACCTTTTTCAAAACAGCCAAACACACACACAGACACACTTACCTGGCTCTCAGAAATAACCGGTTTCCTCTTGGTGGCTATCTTGTCACTTTGTTTCTTTTCGACTGTCTGTCCATTATTCTCATCATCTTGTTGCTACAAGGACAAAACGCAAGGTCAAATCCATCCTTTTCAAAACAGTTAGACACACACACCCACACACATCTGGTCAGCTATCCCTGTAGGGACTCTCCATAGGCGTAATGGTTTTTATACACCTAAACCTACCCATCACAGGAAACTTTCTGCATTTTTACTTTCTGAAAAAAAAAGTAAGCTTTTGTACCCAAAGGGACCTCAATTTAGGTCCCAACTGTGACACTGAGTGTGTATTCAGGTTTAAGTCCCCACCAGGATATATAAACCAAACCTATACAGACTGTACAAACCTTATTTTCTATCGCCCTATACCTAAACCTAGCCCAAACAGGAGTCTGTTCCCACTTTTACCTTCTCAAAAAACCTCATTTTGCACGATTTCTAAGCCTGTTTCCTCATGGGGACCTAAAAAATGGCCCCACAATGTCAAAATTTACTGGTATTAATATCTTTATATAAATACCGTGATAAATACCAGGTACACACGCGCACACACACTTACCTGGCTCTCAGAAATAACCTTTTTTCTTTTGGTGGCTATCTTGTCACTTTCTTGTTTCTGTTCTTCCATCAAACGCAATGGAAGTTCAAGGGATTCTGGGAGTATATCTGGTTTCCCTGTGTCATCTGACAGCAGCGACAGGTTCACATGGGCACTGTTCACACTGATTTAGAAGCAATTGTCTTTAGTCATATAGCACTACAAATAACTACATGTAAATTTCTTATTAATAAATGGTCTATGTTCACATGTAGACTTGTATTACCTGAGAACCTTGGCTGTCACCAGTGAACTCTTGGTAATGTGTTCGGAAAGAGTTTCTGGGTCGTTCACGAGGTATTTTGTTGCGTGCTGGAACTGAACTCTTCCTGTGATTTTCCTTGATAACCTTTCGTACAGGAAAAATCATTTTAATTCGACTCATGAGGCTAGAATGGTTTCATAAAAATGTGCATAATCATTAACATACTTTACCTCACAAA
This sequence comes from Labeo rohita, assembly GCF_022985175.1. Classification (NCBI taxonomy): domain Eukaryota; kingdom Metazoa; phylum Chordata; class Actinopteri; order Cypriniformes; family Cyprinidae; genus Labeo; species Labeo rohita. The sequence goes on from NC_066869.1 coordinate 17,877,506, forward strand.
TACGCCTTGATCATTAATAACCGTCACATAGCCCCTGATAATCTGGCCCTCTGTTATATCGGAAATTGACTGAATGTCTGGGTCTGTAACTTTCTTATGTTCCTTATACAATCTGCAGAAAGGGGAAAAATGTACACATGAGAATAGGCCTGTTTTATGAATTATTTAATCATTTCGAACGAGTTATCAGACGATGGCCAAAAAAAAAAAAATTAAAAAAATCAAGAAAAAATAAATAATTGTCATCATCGGCACAATTACGCACATGCAGGCCGGATGTTCTCAATATTCTGAGAAAAAAATACCTAACAATAAAAAAATAATTGAAATGGCCCAATTTATAAATAATAAGCTTAATTTCAACATCCCATGAAGGAAAATAAATAAAACACAAACAAACAACTAAATATATAATATTAAATAAACAAAATTCTAATATAAAATAAAATAAAAACAATAAGGTAATATTTTCAAAGGTAATAAAAATTAGATTATTTTAGGAGTAAAGCGCATCATCTCCTGGTTTTTTGTGTGTATTGTTAAAAGTGAAGTGCAATAAAAAGCATAAACTTACATTTAAATGTGATACCAAGCTAGATAAAAGCCTCTAATTGACTAATAAGTACAAAACTGTAATAAATAATGCACTGCAAATCAGCTAGATAGCATATTTCTGTTATCATATATACCTGTTATAACAAAAAAATAAAATAATAATATTTTTAACATGTCAAAAGATCCCCAGGTATACATGTAAGTAAGTAAGTAAATAAATAAATAAATAAATAAATAAAAAGTATAAATATGAAATAAAACAAAAAATATATTTAACAGGTCAAAAGTTCCCCAGGTTAAAAAAATAAATAAATAAATAAATAATCAAATAAATAAAATAAAAATCAAATAACTTTATTTATTTGTTTGAATGCCTCAAAGGAGAAAAATGATGGCATATCTACAAAGTTTAATCTTATTTTGAAATGACACTTAAGTATGTACCTTGAGGGGCGCAATGAAACATTGAATTTTCGATTTTCCTCTCCAATAACGTAGCACCTGGATTAAAGAGATGCACACACACATAAACAAACTTCACATTTCACACTTTTTCAGTGCTTCTATGCAGGAAAAATCCTTTTAAACATTCATCATAAACAATTCCAAGTAGGTCATGACTCACCGGACTAGCTCGCCCTGCTTGTAGGGCTCTAGCGGGTTGTCGCTGTATTCATCAGAGAGATCCATCATCGAAGCGAAACCCAAATTCTCAAATGGGAGTTTGAGAAACAGTCCCATGTGAGGCTCAACTTTCCGAACTATCGCCATGGTGATCACCCCTTGCTCCAGCTTGTGCGTCCCTACAGCAACGACACACACACAGGAAACGCTAAAGAGACTCGAGGGACGACCGCAACATGCGTCACGATGGCAGAAGCGCGACATCAAGCGCAGTGTGACTCAGCGTTTGGTACAACAAAGAGAAAATATGAGCTAGGAATAGCCGTCACATCAAATCTCCTCTGACTGTACTGATAATGCTGCGATTTAGAACAATTATGACTGCAGATGAATCTACAAGTGTTACCTGTGAGCGAAAGGGAGAGATGAATAGGCCTGCTGGTACTAACACCAACAACCTTTGCACAAATGGTCTGTCCTGGTTTATAAAGCGTCTGTGGGTGGTTCGCTTGCTGTTGGAAAACAAGTTGAAAATATTATAGCTTATTTACTTTAAAATTAACTTAAAACATGCATTTAATATGTGCATAGCTTGAAAATATGCTACAGTTACATGAACTCTTTCAAGTAAGTAACATGTTTATTAGATATAAATTAAATCATTTTTATAAGCAAAGCAATATTGTAGCATGTTGCTTTTCAAATGTTGCATTTAACAAACAAAGAAAAACAAAGTTGTACAGAGACTCACCCCAGCTTTAGTGATCATGGCTAACAGTTCAACGGTTCCCATGACGTTAGGCTTGACATGAACTTCTAAGCTTTGGGTTTCTTTGACGTACTGAGGGAAAGGCAAAAATTACTTTATTAGCTTAATTAGCTTCTGCAGTCTGACATTACATTTTCTGTTCCTTAGATTATAAAAGTCACCTTTGATGCAAAGCATATGATTTCTTCTCCAGGTTTGTATTTCACTTTGATTTCATTTGGTTTTCTGGAAAACAGTGAAGAGTTGAAAAAGAGTGCAGTAAACAAAAAGTTTGGTGCAATTTGGTGCAGTTGTTCCCATATGCTGCTTGGTCACATGAATATGAAATTATGGACAGTTGTGTCCTGTTATGCATGGTAACATGCTTACCTGGGCAAAAGACTGAGTTCAAGCTGGTAAGCGTGAAGGTCAGGGTTAGAGATTGGCAGGAACCTGTTGAAAGAGATGAATTTATGTGAATAACGCTGTAAAAATCAATGATTTGCTAAAAATGTAATTTTTCATGCCACAAAAATAAAATATGAACGAATAAGTACAGAACTAAGCAAAAGAAAGAAAAAAAAAAAAACATTCTAGTTAAACATAAAACAATGTCAAAAATACATAAAGGCTGACATTATCACTACAAAAACCACTGAAAAAAAAAAACTAAATATGAACAAATGAGTATGAAACTGCTACAAAAAAAAAGAAAAAAAAAAAAAAATATTTAAATCCATATACTGCTATATAAAATCCAATACTACTATATAACTACTATATACTACTATAAAAAAAATATTAAAAAATATTAAAATAAAATTATTAAAACTTAAAATAGCTCCATTGTTAAAGTAATAAAAAAATAAAACATTTAACTGAATGAAAACCAAAAACCAATGCATAAATAAAAATTTAAATGAAAAACTACTTAAATGAAGTAAAATCTCAAATAAACTTAATGAAAAAACAGCAAAAAGCATTTACTTAAATAAAATAAAAGTAAAATAATAAAATAAACTCCATAATACACAACTGAAATAAATGTAAATAATAAAACTAATCAAACTTCAAATCATTTAAATAAACAAATAATTACAAATTACAAATTACAAGAAATATATATATATATATAAAATATAAACAACATATAAAACAATGCCAAAACTCCGTAAAAGTTGACATTATCATACTTTATATATATATATAAAAAAATATATATAATATAATATAATATAATATAATATTATATAATATAATATTATATATATATATATATATATATATATATATATATATATACACACACACACACACACACACACACACACACACACACACACACACACACATATATATATTTATTTAGATTTAAATATACTATTAGTAAAAATATTCAAAATACATTCTCATTGTCCCATAATACAGCAAAATAAAAAATAATAAATAAAACAATAAAATAAATATAAAACAAAACCAAAAAAAGTAGGGCTGGACGATATAACCTAAAATCTAAATCTTGATTAACTGAATGTTTTACCTCGATTATGATTAATGAATGATATTTTTTTATTATTATTATACTTTTTTTTTTTTTGCCCTCATAGTTGACTCATGATTTGTTACATGTGATCATCTACTTTGTAAGGAAGTGTCACTCGATATTAGCACGTTTTTACTCTAGGCCATTCACACAGAACACATCTTTGCTTCTAAAGATGTAAAAAGTTGCCATGGCAACCTGCAAAAAAAAAAAAAAAAAAAAAAAAAAAAAAAAAAAAATTACCAACAAGGGAAAATTAGAGGTTCTGAATTTCAGTTTTGACTACTTTTCGATTAATTGTCCAGCCCTACGAAAAATATAGCCTCTGGGTGAGTGCTACTTGAATGTCTTGTATGAGACATTAGACATTCTGTGATGGACAACTTAACACAGCTGCATTTACCAGCGACCATGAACTGTGTATCCTCCAGTCACTCTGGCTTCGACTTTGCTCCCGACCTTTAGGGATGTCGTTGGTAAGCTGCCAACCACGGGTGACTCCTCGATCTGGGATACGTGGATAGTCCCTTTGGTCCCTGACAGCACCGTCACCAACAGTTCCGTGGGCTTTACCTTCTTTACTATCGCCGTCACCACTTCCTCCGGATCTGTGCTATTAGATTTGCTCCACTCCAAGTTAGCGTTCTCTTTTTGACACGCAACAAGAGGAAGTCCTCCCAACTCGTTGCAGCTCGGCTCTTCCACGGTCACATTTAGACAGGAACCGACGTGAAATTTGTTTGAACTGAAGATGTCATTTATGTGAGTGTGAGTGGGAATGATGCTCATGCGACCGGTGTCACCCAATGAGACGACAGCAAAGTCTTTGTCAGTGTACTGGATTGTGGCGGTGAGTTTGGAGCCCTTTTCCAACTGAAAACAAACAAAAAGAATGAATTTTAAACGAACAATTCAGATCCTGTGGATTTTCAGGGCTCCGAGTTCGGCTTACCTGTTTCCTCGTCGCGGTCAACTCTGGAAGCAGCGACACTTGAACTTCAGACTTCAAAAAGTCGACATGAAGAATCACTGCAGTGAGTTTGCAGCCTGGACTCACATTCACACCTGAAACATTGACAGATAACGAGTTAGATGGGAACTAGCATGTTACCCGTCCACGTCAAGACCAGCACATTCACACACAAACATCGAAACTGTAAAGTTCCCAGCATTAAACTTTAACAGAGAAATAGTTTCACAGCATTAAAGAAAATAATACTGGACTATTTAATTATATACATACATATATATATATATATATATATATATATATATATATTTAATATTTAACATTACATTAAACAATATTTAAATTCTACTAAACAATAAATCTTTACTATGATAATAAATCGTCATAAATTCATGACAAGTCTATTTTTTGGTAACAAACAAAGCTGAAATATTTTTTTTTTGCTAAACTTAAATTAGAAATGCTGCCTAAGCAACTAACTGAAATAAGCTTGAAGTGCTAAAACTACTAAAACTACAACAAATTCAAATAAATTAAAGCTGAAAACAATATTTAAAATAAATTTAAAATTAAATTTAAAATTTAAAATATAAATACTAATATAAAACATAAATACTAATATAAAAATAATTAATCCTATATCTATCTATCTATTGGATCTAGGCAATATTTCGAATTTAATGTTTTGCCACAATTTTATTTTTTTAGAAATCGAGCAATCGCAATTTTGAATAGAAATATTACCAAATGTTAGAATATTCTTTAACTAGAGATTTAATAAAGAAAACGTTATATGAATCACACTGCAGTTCCACTTTCAAGTTGGCTAGTTAAAAATTGTGTAAAAAAAAACACACACACAAAAAAAAAAAAAAAAAAAAAAACACCACCACCACCACCAAGAATCGGTCAAATGTTCTAAAAAAAGCTACACACAAAAACACTGTAAACACTAAAATACCGACACTAAAAAGTTGCTGTTTTTAATGAATCAGTCAGAAAAATTGCACAAATCAGTTTTGTAATCAAAATTTACCAGTTTGAATCATTTAGTCTCCCTTACTAAAGTGGTTCTTGACATACTCACCGAATTAAGTCACTTCAACTCAAAATGGCCTGAGAACTACTATTGCATTGAATACTTAAAACAAAAGATCACTATAATTACAACGCAAGTTTTGTTGTAATTGGTGCTGTTAAATAGATTATTCGCGATTAATCGCATCCAAAGTAGAAATATACTGCATTCGACTGAAGAAAGAAAGAAAGACATGAACATCTTGGATGACATGGGGGTGAGTAAATTATCAGGGAATTTTAATTCAGGAGCGACCTTTTAAAGAGTAGGCGGTCCTCACCTTTTGTGTGGTCCTTTGAGACCAATACAGTGGCTTCTCTAAGCTGATCTGAGGTCAGTGTGACCATGCCATCCTCTCTAGCATCTCCCACCGTCACCTTCAGTTTATCTCCTAGTGATACAGCAGAGAGCTGTTGCAGGACCTCAGACTCCCCTGGAGACGGACAGAGTTGGAAAACTTGATTAAAGACACTAGAATACAGTCCAATGAGCAGAAAACAAAAGTTTGACAACATATTGCTTGTCATTCATCAGAGCCTCCATTCATACCTCTGCAAGTCATCATTTCAGAGACGGCCATCCTTTCCTTCAGACCCTGGATCAGTCTGTCTTGGGAGCCTTCCTCTGAGATAGTCAATTCTGACACCTTCAGACTGACCAGAAACCTCTTCTTCTCCGTGTCCACATTCTTGACTTTGGCAACAACCGTTTGGCCGATGTCAAAGGCGGATTTGGTGTCTGAGATGAACTGGTCACTCATGGCCTACAATGAGATCAAAACAACATCAAATCTAGACAGAAACTATTTTATTTTGGCTAAATCCCATCCAAACAACCAAAAAATGGACGTACAGCTATAGGAGCGAGGCCAAAGAGTTCATATGGGAAATCGACGAAGACTCCGTAAGGCATGAAGCTCTTCACCCAGCCGACCATCTCCATCCCCACCTGGAGCTCAGAGAGGTTTATTGGGACGCCATGTAGACAGGCCTTCAGCAGGGGTTTCTTAGTGAGAATCTGAACAGAACTAGGTTAAGAAGAACAGTGTGCAAGCGGGAGGTTTTTTTTAGTTTTTTTTCTGACAACAATGACATGAACGGCTGTGTAAGGATACAATTCCCTTCTTCTTGGTCTTGCTGAGACACATTACATTAGAGATTGTGTCGCCCTCCTCCAGCGCACTCCACAGGGGAAAACAGTTGGTCACGTGGTCAGAGAGATGCACTGTGGGTATGAAAGCTGGCACCTCCTCAGGTAAAATGGTGACCTCTAGACCATTTAGTACTTTGCGGCATACTGACACTTCGACCGTCTAAATAGGAAACAGCAATTTAAAAAATAATAAAAAATAATTCCTGTGGTTTGCATAGATAATAAGCATATAAACTTGTTTCAGACAACTTACCTTTCCAACCTCAAAGTCAAATTTGGCAGTCTGCACCTCTTTTATGTCTCCCTCAGTAACGGCCTTGAAGGATAAACGTAGCATCTTATTTTTTTCATCACACCTCAAGACTTTGGCTTGGACAACCTGCAGAAAACAATTAAAAGAGTGTTAATTAGTGTAAACTGAAGATTAAAATAGTTAAAGAGACACAGAAAAGTGCAATAAATTCGACAAAATACAAAATGTGCATAAGCAACTTTCAAATTTAGGGTCAGCAAGATTTTTTTTAAATGGTCTTTGAAGTCTTTTAAGCTCACCATAGCTGCATTTATTTGATCAAAAATACAGACTGTAATATTGTTAAATATTAAAGATTAAAATAACATCCCCAGACTATGTCTGTGAAGTTTCAGCTCACAATACCCAACAGATCATTACATATATCATTTTGAAAACGCCTGTTTTGAGTGGAAGCAGAAACACGCCGTTTTCGTGCATGTTTCTTTAAATGCCAATGAGCTGCTGCTCCCCGCCCTCTTTTCCAGAAAAGGGCTGTGCCTTTACAGCTCCTACCTCAGATACTCTCAAAAAACATCTGTTTGGTTTTGATCAGCATGTCTATTGCACTGAAATCATGCACTTGTATGCGTTATCAGTTTAAACCTCTGATATAGGTTTTACTGAACACACACATCTGAAGCAGACGCACAGAAAACGACTGTCATGCACGCGAGTACTGAACTAAACTTCTCTTTTATGCCTTATTGCGCTTAAACTCAAATACACACAAGCTTCTGTTATTAACACACAGGAGTTTCAAAAACAGTGAAGGATAAACAGCTGGGAAAGAAACTGCATGTCTATATTAGATCAGTGTAGCAGGGTTTGTACAAATACTGTAAAATGAAATTCCAGGACTTTGAAGGACTTTGAGAACTACTTTTTTGATTTTCGAGGAGTTTAATCAGAGATCTCACTTGATGAACAATGTCTCCCATTTCAAATTCTAAAAAAAAAAAAAAAAGTAAGAGTAATAGATAAAAACACACTATAAAAAAAGGCAAAAATAAAGTGAAGCACATGCAAAGTATTACCGAGTATAGATATGTATACACGTATCTTTTTTTTGGTTTTATAACTGTATTGCATTAATGATTTGATGGGTTCTACTGCTTAAGAAAAAATAAATCAGAAAAAAAGATGAAATCACTCTGAAATCCTAATCTGAAAAATTATTTGCGAACCTGCACCGAAGTCCCGATCTGAATCAAACGATTCCCAATTCATGCTCCGAAGTTCCTATCTAAAGCGAAAGATTCGTGATCCACGCTCTAAAGCCCCGATCTGAATTTGATTTAGATCGGGACTTCAAATCACGTATCGTGAATCATTTGATTGGAACCATTCCATTCGCTAAATGATTTACGAACCCGTTCCGTTCTAAATCAAATGATTTGTGATACATGCTTCGAAGTCCCGACCTGAATCAAATGATTCGCAATCCGTTTGGAGCGCTTCGAAATAGTGAATCATTTTGCGACACAATGGTTTAACTGATTCAGAGTTTGGAAAAGCTCTGTTTCACCCATCACCCATTTTAAAAATCATTACAAGCGATGCAGAAAAATCGCAAATGAATGGCTCTTTTAATTTGATCTGGTTTTCGATAGTGAATCCCTTGATTTGACATTGCTGTTTTACTTTTTTTGGTAAAGGGCATGTGACCTTCTTTGCACGTTCACTTTGTAAACACAGAGTCGGTACTCCTGCAGCGATGTAGGACGATTTTGAAGTTGGAGGAGAAAATGAGATGGGAGTTTTGACATACACTAACTGTCTTGACCCAGATTACACAAACTACGCAAACACGTCGTAGAGCTAGACAAGATGAGCATTTGAGGTTAAAAAGTATATAAGTATATATTTTTAGAAAATAACCAATTGTTTCACTAGGGAAGACCCCTAGAGCCCTTTGAAGCTGCATTTAAACTACATTCCAGAAGTTCAAACTTGTGGGCAACATATCAGTCCACGATACGCCCTTCAGCTGTTAGAAATTCACTGTAAACCATGACTCCCTGGGGCGTATTGCTTTAATTTAAATGACGTCACCTTTAATAGATCCTTGATGAATAAAAGTATCAATTTCTTTAAAAAAAAAAAACTTGCCGACCCCAAACTTTTGAACAGTAGTTTCTCTAGATTTTTAAGTAGATGCACTTGACATTTTTTCAATATTGTTAATCTCTGACCTGGCCAACGAAGAAGAGATCTTGTGGATTAGCCACACGTTCTGTGGACAGCTCCTGCATAGGAACCAGACCGCTCACGTCTCCATAGAAACGAACGATGCAGCCAAAGTCCTTTATGCACATGATGACGCCGTGGGAGATGCAGCCCACCTTGGCATCAGCGTAGGAGAGGAAGAGAGGGAGTCTGGACTCAATAAGGCCCTTCTTCCTGGTCAGGAACAACTTTCTCTGCTGAGTGTCCACTGACAACACCTAAACAAACATAATTTATAATAATTAGAAGAAAGGTTACAAATACATTTTCAGTGACAATCAAGACTATATTAAAGGGGAGAGAGAGGGGAAAAAAAACAAACAAAAAAAAAAAACAAACAAACAAACAAAAAAAAAAAAAACGCAAAAATCGGGAAAAATAAAATAAGTAAATAAATAAGTACAAGAATAAAACACTTTGGAACTATCCAACAAATTTCAGGGGTGGTGGAAAAATAAATGATTAAATTAAATTAAATTAAATTAAATGTCTCATTTGTTTCAAATAATCAAACCTTTAAATTTTACATAATAGTTTTAAAAACTCAAAACTATTAAAGTGGATAGGGGAAAAGTCCCAGTTTTTGGAAGTGGGGGAATAAAATAAAATAAAATACTTGGGCATTATCCATTTGTTTTAAATCAAAGCAACTTTGAAAAAACTCAAGACTGCACTAAAGGGGAAATAATAAATGAAATAATAAAATAAAGAAACTGGCATAATCTATTTGTTTCAATCAATTAAAGCAGCTTTAAATTTTAAATAATAGTCAAACTCAATACTGCATTTAAGGGGAAATAATAAAGTAAAATCAAATAAAATAAAAGTAAAAAAACAAAACAAAATAAAACAAAAATGTGTTTCTATTTGTTTCAAATAATAAAAGCTTTAAATCTGACATAACAGTTTTAAAAACTCAAAACTGCATTAAAAGGGAGAGGGAAAAAGTCCCAGTTTTCAGGGGTGGTGGAAATAATGAAATAAAATAAAACACTTTGGTATTATCCATTTGTTTCAAATCAAAGCAGCTTTAAATTTTACATAATATTTTTAAAAACTCAAGACTGCATTTAAGGGGAATACAATAAAATAAAATAAAATGGCACAATCTATTTGTTGCAAGCAATCAAAGCAGAATAAAATTTTAAATAATAGTCTTAAACTCAAGACTGCATTTTGGGGGATATAATCAAATCAAATCAAATCCATAAGAGAAAATAGAGTAACCCCAAAACCCCATGACTAATTATTACTACTTTTACAATTCTTTCATCATCACTAACATCCTTATTTTTCACTGACCCAAAATAACAGTGCATGATTTTAATAGCCAAAGTTAAACAGCCTCACCCTGCATTTGACCTTCAGCCCACTATAAAACACCTTCTGTGGGTTCTTTAAGACGACATCGGCCATGTGAAATTTGGGTATCAGCCCTCTGATGTGGTCCGTTATCCTCACGTTGACGCCATGTTTCTGCAAATCCATAACTGTACCCTGAAACCCACAGACAGTGTGTGAGTACAAGCACATTTTTCACTCATGTGACATTTGCATGGTTGCCCACCTCAATAATTTGCCCCACTTTGATGTCTTGATATCTGAAGTACTGACATTCAACAGTACCCCTATAAAACAAAAGAAATCAGAAAAACAAATTATAAAACAAATTAGCATCCCAGAACGCCCCAACAACCACATAACAGCGTCCTAGCAACCAACCTGCGCAGTGTGCCCAGGTGCATTTGCTCCATAGGACTGTAATCTATGACTCTCAGAGTGTGCTCAGGCTGGGACAGCAACTGGTTTGGGTTGAAATCTTCTTTGGCCTCCTTTATGAGGTTTTTCTACACGTTGAATGCAGAATAAACTCCATTAGACTCTCAGATCAGCGTGCATATGTATACATCATTGTCAAGACTGCCTTTGTACTCACATGCACAAAGACCGTGGTCTCGTCAGGCATCTTCAACAAGGCTCCAGAGTGATGGTGCAAAGCAGTTATCTTACAGCCCTGAACCACCTCACCCACTTGCTCACTGGAGACGCTATCCAGCACAGCGCCCCCTGGTGGAAGGAGATGCCTGCGCAGGGACAGACTCACATGTCGCGTGGACTGCTCCACATACAAAACCCGTGCCACAACCTAAAAAAAAGAGCCGGATGGAAGAACTTCATTATTGACTGAAAACCTGTGTTATTTGTGTGTTATTATCTATATACTATTATAGTTCATTAATATTTTGAAATAGTTTTCATTTCAATCTTTGTTTTGTTCTTTTGTTGTTTTTGTTTTTTTATTTAATATCAGTTGGTATCAGTGATGCTTACCTTCAGTCATTAAAAAAGACGGCATTAAACAAATATTAAAAATATACTTTCTTTATGTTGTTTCTACATTAATTTTAAGATTGAATGTGAAATTATAGCAATATAAAAAGTAAAATGAACAACTTAATCGCAATTCATTTAAGAAAAAATGTGTGATTAATTAGTTTTTTAAAATCGATTAACACCACTATTTTAAATATTACTATTTATGATGTATTTATGCACTTTATTGGACTTCAAAATCTCAAAAGCCATTCACTGCCATTACAAAGCTTGAACATTTTTTAATATAACTCAATGTATTCGTCTGGAAGAAGAAAGTCATATACACCTAGGATGGCTTGAGGGTGAGTAAATCATGGGCTAATTTTCACTTTTGGCTCATACCTCGTCTCCTGTGTTGTAGGTAGATGCTTTGTCCTCATCAAGATGCAGAAAATCAACCATTCCAGTGAAAGACGAAAGATACGTCACAATAAGCCCATGAGGAGTAACCTGTTAAGACATCAGCAGACAACGTCAAAAACTCAAAAGGTTTGATCTAGAACACTTGAAATTTGCTTAAAGGGAATTCAAACTGCATTTTAACATTGAGTATATTATACTTTATGTTTATGTACAGCTGACGTACCCTCTTGATGCGTGCTCGGATCAGAAGTCCCGGAAGGAGGGTGTCAAGAGTCCATCCTTGCTGGGTCTCTGCAAAGGCCTTTCCAAGAGCTTGGGGATCCTGGGACAGACGCACAACACGTCCATCGTTCTTGACTTCCTCTATTAAGACCGTCACGTACTGACCCACATTCAGATCTGAGATAAACAGGAAACTCACAATCATAACGCTGCTTTTATCCTGTTCCAGTGCATCCAAAAATAACAGATCTCATTTATGCTGTTGTCATTCCAAACCTGTATATCATTATTATTTATAATGATAAATAATATATTATAAATGATAAAACAACAATTATGCATTTTATATTTTAAAAGCAGTTTATGCCATACTGGTTTGGCCAGACATGAAGGTTAGTAAATTATCACTATTTTAATTTTTAGGTGAACTACAGGTAGTTCTCTTAATCAACAAGAAGTGGGTAATTTATTGAATGATGATGTTCTGTACAGAAAATAAATGTGTGTTTGTGTCTGATTCTCCACCTTGTTTTGAGGATGTGCTCTTTTTGGGCAGGAAAGCTTTAGTGCCACTGATTCCGATGTCAACCAGGAAGCCGTGATCTTCTACACTCTCCACACAACCACTCAGTGTCTAAAAAGTTAAGACAATAAGATCTTAGTGACAATTACTCATAAAAAAAACTCAAGAACTGGGTGATACATACTACCAATTGTATAAAAGTTAAAAAAAAAAAAAAAAAAAAAAAAAAAAAAAAAAAAATGTAATACTTACTACTTACTATATCATTTAATGAAAATACATTACATTTTCATTGGTACAAAAAAAACAAAAAAACAAAACAAACAATATTTCACTTAATTTACTTTTTTTAATTTTATTTCATTTAAATTAAAATAAATAAAATAAAAATAAAAATAAAACAACTGTTCTAAACATTAATGATAATAAGAGATGTTTCTTGAGCAGCAAATCAGCATATTAGAATGATTTCTGAAGGATCATGTGACACTGAATAATGGAGTAATGATGCTGAAAATTCAGCTTTGCATCACAGGAATAAATTATATTTTATAACATATATAAAAATAGAAAACAATTGTTTTAAATTGTAATAATATTCCATTTACAGGATTACAATTTTACTGTATTTCAAATACATTATATTTACAAATACATAAATTTGCTGTATTTTCACTGTATAATCAAATGAATACAGCCTTGAGCATAAATCATCCTTAAAAAAAAAAAAAGTCTTACTGAGCCCAAACTTTTGCATCTATAAAAATCTACTTATTTTCCTGCTATTTCATTATATTTATTTCCTCTAAAATTGCTTTCTAAAAATTAAATACATTTTAATAACAGTATAAAAAAAAACACTCAATATTTATCTTACAGTTGACACATGCATCTATTTGCTTATAATATAAACAAACATCTGCAAACTCACCATTCCAGGTTTCAAAGAACCTGAACTCAACCCCTTGTTAACATGTTTTGGGTTGATTGACACTTTAAGACTAATTTGACCCTCCTTAACAGAGTCTAAAGACGACACCACACATCTGATCAGCATTCCAGGAGCAAGTAGTTCTGGGAGACAGACAGGTTCCTATGAAGAGTAGACAAACATGAACAAAACGCATCATGTAATTTAACAACATTCACAAACATCTTTAAATGTTCTTTCCTTGTGCAACTGTGTTACCTTCAAACTGTCTTCAGAGTCAAGGTTGTCTTTAAGAATATTGGTGTAGGAGTCACAAATGTTGCAGACTGGCAGGTAACCAACAAGACCGCTGGGGAGACCAACTACCGCCTCAAAATCAGATACTTCCTTCACACAACCCAGCATCAGAGTGCCAATCTTCAGATTCTAGACAGAGAAACCAAAGGTCAGTGGCATGACTCAAGCTTTTGTGTTTGTTTATATATTATTACATGCCTATACATACCCGAAGATGAAGAATTTCCACACTGGCGACAGCATTAAGTTTTAAATCCCCTGCTTGGACTTTTTGTTTTTTAGTTTTTTTCGTTTCATCCTGCTGCACAACCTTTCTCTTCTTTGCAACTGCTGTTTCACGTGTCTGAAAATTATTACATACATGCACATGTAGATTACACTCAAAAAAGCTGCTGTATAACTACTATATGCACATTGTTCTTAATTAAAATCACTGTTGTAGTCAAAACCACCATCATTATCATCATCTTACTTCAAAAAGATTGTCCACGTCATGTTTTTTAACACATTTTTTGGGCTCAGTGGTATTTTTCTCTGTCCCACCACGGGGAAAATCTTCCTCCATAGACGCCATTCTTCACCATGTACCTAAATATTAAAAGCTTTTATGAATTGCAATAAATAAACAAAGGCAAAAAAAAACATTGTAGAATCTTAAACAACATGTCTGCAAACATCTGTTTTTTACAAACATCCAGGCATAGACATTAGAAACACAACGTTATTAGACTATAACACAACGTTTAATCAATTTATTCATTGTATATAAATACGCAACGTCTTCCGTTAAACTCCTCTAGCGATAACAACAAATTAATTTTACTTACGCTATAAAACGTTGTATAGACCACTGTAAACCACTCAGTGCATGTATATCTCACATGTTCCTCAGAAGCGTGCGATCTGTACGACCCGGACGTAAACATTGAGAGGTGGGATTTAAGATTATACCAAAAGAAAAAGAATTAACCAATAGAATGACGGGATATTTAGATTGACGTCTCTCTGTACCTATTGTTGGAGTGTAAAAAGTGATTGACGTGAGCGTAATCCAATGACTGCGGTTCATTCAGGCTATCACCGCGAAGGCGGGATTTCCTTAAATCATTCACTTTCCGGCTACTCCATTGAAGGGCACCAGTTAGCTTGGTAAGTCATGTTTCACATTTTAATAGAAATGTCTTTATTCAGCGTGTTTTAAAAATCGTGCTGTTTTAGTATAACTTGCAAAACGAATATATGCTGCTCAGTGAAGGCCGCAGGTCGCATTTAACCGTTACCATAAAGACGCTTGGTTTAGCAAACGCACTGAAGTGCTAATATACAAATGGTAATATTAAACATTTTTTAAGTTGAAACATTATTAATGTTAGATTTTTAAAATCTCATGGTAAATCTGCAACTACATTTAAGGGAAAAAAACAGCCTGTCATTATTTCAACACGCAGTGTTGTCCTTTACGCATTTTTGCGTGACCTTAACGTTACATATTTATGAAAAGCGTAAGTTTGAATGTACTTATTTTCATTTATGAATATGTCTATAAACAGATTGCACAAAGAAATCATGGGAGGACACGACGCTGGAACTCACCACCAGTTCACTGGCATTGCCAAGTACTTCAATTCATACACTATCACAGGAAGGAGGAATGTAAGTTGAATTGCACTTAAATAAAGCTAATTTTTCCATTATTATGGAGTTAAACTCCAAATATGCATTGCTTTTGAATCTTCCACTGAATAAACCAGGATGTCTTTTCTCCTTGACTTCAGTGCGTGTTGGCCACATACGCCAGTATTGCTGCCATTATCCTCTTCTTCAAATTGAAACCCAAGAAGCAAAAGGCTGTGAAATCAAGTTAATTTATAGTAAGTGCCACCTGAATTAAACTAATGAATTTCATTTTCCAAAAGTTGCATTCTAACTTGTTTCCCCTTCGTTTTCAGGATGTATTGTGATAAAACTAGGGGTGCCGGAGGCTGGATGTCCTTGTTTTGACCTCGTCACTATGGTTCAGCTATGTAAAGAATAAAAAAGATGACTTGTACCAAACAAACACTGTGTAGAAAATGTTTTATTTACACTTTTAGGCACTAGTATTAAAATTTGTACATAAAATGAGAACAGTGTTCATATGCAACACATGTCAAAGATCAATAACCAGGAAAAGTTCATTTACAAAAACGAAAAGAGACCAGCCACATCATTGTGAGACATATGATGCGGCCTTGAAAACAAGCATGGCAGTGATGATATTGACGAGAAAAGGAAACAAGCTTCTCATGAGCACAAGGTGAAAAATCTGATCCAGGATCAGCATATGAATAACACAAGAGGTATTGGTGGCTGCTCCTACGTAGCTCATGTATGCTCAGTGCTTGGTAGTTCATTATGATGTCTTTCACTTCACTTGAACCCATTTCACATATTAGGATGAGCTGTAATCTTGAAATAATATGCACCATTCACAAAAAACAAAAACACAGCTATGTAAAGTCATTGTCCTTAGGAATACACCATCACTTCACTGAGAGTTGTATGCGCCTGCAGCCAATAGTAGGTTGCGTCTGGTGAAGTGCAGGTGGGTGACAGGTGTAGATTTGCTGTGGTATGTCCCAAGCAGTAACTCCTGCGAGTTATCAGGCAGGTGAATGTGCCCCGTCGTTGCGGTGAAGTCATCTGTCTCCACGTCATCGAAAGCCTTCAAGGAGTCCCACAGTCGAACTGTGTTATCCATAGAGCCTGGAATAAAACATCCAATTTCAAAATGAACTGAATGATTTGTATTGCTGTTAAACCTGTGAAGACTGACATGAAATAATTATATGAAAATCTTTTTTTTTAACCTTTATACAAAAAAAGAAAAAACTTGCATGAGTATTTCAGTTGATATTTGAAAACATGAGGCTTTTATGGCATATATGCTGATATCAGAAGATATGGAAATCAAACTTTTTTCAGAAGGCATTCAGTAGATTGTGTGCTGACCTGATGCGAGGATTTCTCCATCTCTGCTGAACTTGAGGGCATAAATTGTATCTGTGTGACCCTTCAGCTCTCCGATCATCAGCCCGTGTCCAATATCCCATAGTAAAACTCTCCCGTCTGTGGATCCAGATGCCAGGAACTTTCCGTTAGGTGAGAATGCCAGAGAATGGATGGGCCCCTGAAAAGCAAACATTAGCACATTTTACCATTACTTATAATACTCGGTATGTGGGACAAATTAGGTTATAAAAGGGCCATAAATAAAGCTGAAATAAATGTTAAAACTTGATTAGAAACATTGAAAAATATAGCTACATTATTAAAACTGAAAATCAAAATAAAATCTAATTCAAAATATTAATAAACACTATAATAGCAGGGCTATATACAGTTGAAGTAAGAAGTTTACATACACCTTGCAGAATCTGCAAAATGTTAATTATTTTACCAAAATAGGAGGGATCAGACAAAATGCATGTTTTTTTTTTTTTTTTTAAGTACTGACCTGAATAAAATATTTCACATAAAAGGTGTTTACATATAGTCCAGAAGAGAAAATAACAATAATTCTACAAATTCTGTGGTTTTTCAGCATTTTTGTGTATTTGAACTGTTTCCAAAAATGACTGTATAATTTTGAGATCCATCTTTTCACACTGAGGACAACTGAGGGACTCATATGCAACTATTACAGAAGGTTCAAACACTCACTGATGCTACAGATGGAAACATGATGCATTAAGAGCTGGGGGTGTAAACTTTTGAACAGAATAAGGATATGTACAATTTTCATATTTTTTTTTTTTTTTACATTAAGTACTGCCCTTCAGAAGCTACATAAGATACTTGAATGTTGAACTTGAAGACAAAATAAGTTAAATTTACCCTGATCTTCAAATTCAAAAAGTTTTCACCCCGACTCTTAATGCATAATTTTTCCTTCTGAAGCATCAGTGAGCGTTTAAAATTTCTGTAATAGCTGCACATGAGTCCTTCAGTTGTTCTCAGTGTGAAAAGATGGATCTCAGAACCATACAGTCATCGTTGGAAAGAGTTCAAATACACAAAATGCTGAAAAACCAAAGAATTTGTGGGACCTGAAGGATTTTTTCTGAAGAACAGCAGGCAGTTTAACTGTTCAGGACAAACAAGGGACTCATGAAAAACTATCACTAAACAAAAAAACAGTTGTGGATCATTCAGGTAGCAACACAGTATTAAGAATCAAGCGTGTGTAAACTTCTGAACAATTCAACTATTATTTTCTCTTGCAGACTGTATGTAAACGTCTTTTATGTGAAATATCTTATTCAGGTCAGTACTAAATCAAAAACAACATGCATTTTGTATGATCCCTCTTAGTTAATATTAGTACAATTGTTAACATTTTGCAGATTCTGCAAGGTGTATGTAAACTTCTGACTTCAACTGTAAATAGCACTGAAAGGGAGATAATAAATAATGAAAGAACTTCACAGAGACAGTGATGCAATGCTAATTCAAACGCAAATGAGGCAAATGGGATTTCCTGTGCAGTGCTCATATCATTAAGTCACCTTTGGAAGCTTTCAATACCTTGTGACCTGTGAAAATGCGGACACAGTTTCCATTTAGGACATCCCAGAGGCGTACAGTACGGTCGGTCGAGCCCGTGGCCACATAGTTAGAGTTGGGGTGGAATCGTGTACAGGTGACATCAGCTAGATGCCCAGCAAATATCCGCAATGGCTGGTAATGGTCCGTCGCCCAAAGACTAAGAAGAAAATGAAGATATCCTATTTTACAACTTGAAAAATGTGAATATCTTGTCATTTCCAAACAGATCTCTTCATAACTACATTGTTAAAATTACTATATGAAAATCATACTGCTAAGCCATTTGGGTGAAAAACCTGTCAAAAAGTATTTAGGTCATATTTCTCCCCAAAATCAAAAAAATTACATTTTGCTTAAAGATAATAAGTCTTCATATATGCTGATTTAAATGGATAGCTCATTTAAAAATTTAAATTCTGTCATTAATTACTCACCTTCAGGGTCAGAAAGCTCTTTGATTTCATCAAAAATATCTTAATTTGTGTACATGAACAACATGAGGGTGAGTAATTAATGACAGAAATTTCATTTTTGGGTGAATAAAGAGAATCTACATACCGTGCTACTCTGTCATGTCCTCCAGACACAAAGTAATAGCCGAAGGGTGAGAACTGAGTGTCCCACACTGGATAGTTATGTCCTTTATACCCCACGAGACACGTAAACGTCTGCAGGCTCCACAGTCTGATTGTACTATCTTCAGAACTGGACAACAGATAGTTCCTAAGAGACACAGAGATATTAAACCACACTGTCAGATCAGCTGCTGCAGAATGCTTCAAAACTGCAGGAAGATAACGAATAATGCAAAACATGTTTAGCAGTTAGCAAACTATTTGTTCTATCTATTGTTGTTATGCTTACACACCTTCCCTGTTGTCCCGTATTACTTAGAGATACTTTAGAGGATACGTCTGATACCTGTCTGGACTGAAGCTGACACCATACACCGGCCCGCTATGACCGTAGAGGATCTTCGACTCGCTGGCCGTCTTCTCATCCATGATTCTCTCCAGAACATCATCAGACTCTTTATCAATCAGATTCAGCTCTAGAGAACAGGACAGCATAATTAAATGTCTGCTGAAGTGCTTTGAAACATGCAGAATTATTCTATGTTGACGTAATTTCAACTGAAATAGTAAGACAAGGCGGGACATATCCAGCAGCCCCACCCTCTTTTTTTAAAATAGCCAATGGTGTTTTGTTTATATCACAGCTTATGACAGCCATATGACAGCGTCTCGCACATATGATGCACTCTGTGCTATCGTGTCTCTGGACCGGAGTAGACTTTGTGCATGCTGTGGCAGTTCGTGTGACGCAAAGCAAAACCAGACTTCATTTGCCCCAACGGAAAGCATATTTACACTGCCTGAATTGTTCCCTATCCCCTATATAGTGCCCTACTTGCCATTCACCCTACAGAAAATATACATTTTGTGAACAAGTGACTGATTTCAGCTGCAGTTTCAGCGTCTATTTATAGTGTAGGGGGCGGGACACTTCGGATTCTAGATAGAATTTGATTGGATAGAAAGTTTGATGAGAAGCTGAAGTGCAGGGTGATGTCATCAAAATGGTTGATCCATATTGGTGGAAGTTAAACACTAAGTTTCGAATGTTATATCTTTTAAATGCGAATTTTTGTCCCTGTTATCTTCCAGATACCCTTAAGGCTAACATATTCGTACTAAAAGGCAATTTTTTTTGTGAGAGTGATTATGAAGATACGTACCTGCTGCAGATTTAACTTTGCGTAATTTTTTGGGTGTGACACTCCATACGCGGACCGTGGAGTCTGCAAAACCTCCCGCTAACAGACTGGAGTCGTCAGTGAAGTCTACCGCCGTCAAACCCTGAGAGACAACACACAATCAGCATGCGTGATGTCAAGCAACACCAAACTAAACCATCAACAAAAACACTGCCAACCTGGTAAGCATTGAGGAACGTATAGAAGCAAATGGAAGGCAGGTTCTCCGGGCCGAGCCGGATTCTTTTGGTGCTCTCCTTCATGTACATGATCTTATCCAGTTTGTCCGAGTCCTTCAGCTCCGGCAGAGGGATCCTGTCAGAAAGAGAGGTTTGCAATCATTTCTGATATGTCCAACATACTCTGGCTGGAAAGATTTTCAAATGTGTGAAACAAGTTGGTTTTTAAATGTGTTTAAAATAGTTTTTTTTTTTATTCAGGATATTTTAAAATGTAATTTATTCCTGCGATGCAAAGCTGAATTTTCAGCATCATTACTCCAGTCTTCAGTGTCACATCATCCTTCAGAAATCATTCTAATGTCCTTATCAATAAAATGTATTATTGTTATCAGTGTTGAAAACAGTTGTGCTGCTTAATAATTTCATTGAAATCATGACCTTTTTTCTGTATTCTTTAATAAATAGATCAAAAGAACTGATTTATTTTGTATTTTATATTTTATTGACAGCAGTGTACACAGCTGTCATACCTGTTCTGTTGAGGAGCGTTGGGGTCTTGTTTCTTACTCTTGGAGCCCATACTGTCCTTTTTTGTTTTCTTCTTCTTGGGCTTCCCTTCCTCATTTTCTGCTTCATCATCTTCATCATCCAACGGGACCTCAATCTCTGGCTCCTTTAGCAGTCCATAGAATACCTGGCACCATTAGAAACAAGAAATACGACATTAAAACACACAATCATTTTCAAACAAAAGATGATTTTTAATTCAAAGGTGACTGAGAGATGTTTTTTAATCTCTTTCAATGAATTTCCTTATAATTTACTCAAAGTAAAAGTGCAAACTCTCCCACTGTGATCCCATCAAATATCTTAATCACATTAATAAAACATCCCTTACACACACTGAAATTCAAAAGATTTTAAATTTAGATTTTAAGAAATGAATGCTTTTATTCATCAAGGGATTAAACTGATCAAAAGTGACAGCAAAGATATTTATAATGCTACAAAAGATTTCTATTTCAAACAATGCAGCCTTGGTGAGCATAAAAGTCTTCTTTAAAAAACGAGACCACCAACATAAAACTTTTGAACTGTATATTTTCCATAAGGAAACATATCTAACCTTGACTTTATTGACTTCTCGTCTGGCCTCTCCTGCAAGACTGCCGGACATGCTATCGATCTGGCTCTTGCTGCGAGGCATGCCGTCAAATATGTCGATGTACAAGTGCTCTTGAATGATGTTCCATATCTGGTTATTATGCCTTTCCTGCAAGTGTCTTTTCAGTAGCTGGTACGAGTCTCTGGAGATGCGCAGTACAAAACGGCTGGTGCGGAAATCCAGCAGCGCCTCGTTCCCCTTGAGGTGCTCTTTCTTACTAAGGCCACAGAGAACGCGCAGGTCATCCTGATAGTAACACTCCTGATCACCGCTAAACCTATCAGCAAATAGGAAATGAACTGGTTATGCCACTACATAAAGCATTAGTTCACTTCCAGAACGAAATTTTACAGATAATTTAATCACCCCCTTGTCATCTAAGATGTTCTTTTTTTTTTTTTTTCTTCAGTCGTAAGAAATTATGTTTTTGGAGAAAAACATTTCAGGATTTCTCTCCATGTAATGAACTTCTATGGTGCCCCCGAATTTGAACTTCCAAAATGCAGTTTAAATGCAGCTTCAAAGGGCTCTAAACGATCCCAGCCGAGGAATAAGGGTTTATCTAGCAAAAAGATGTTTTTTTGTTTTGTTTTAATTACAATTTATATACTTTTTAACCTCTTTAACCTCTAACACTGGTCTCGTCTAGCTCTGTGTGAAATCTGTTTTTTAGGGTACGTCTAAAAACTCCCATCTCATTTTCTCCTCCAACTTTAAAATTGTCCTGCATCGCTGCAAAAGTACCAACCCAGAGTTTACAAAGTAAACATGCAAATAAGAAGTTGAAGGAGAAAATTAAATGGATATTTTTTGATGTACCGTAACTGTCACGACCGAAAAAAAAAAACAAAGCTCACACAGAGCTAGACGAGACAAGCGTTAGAGGTGTAAAAAGTACATAATTTTTTTTTTAAATAACCAAATATTTCACTAGATAAGACCCTTATTCCTTGGCTGGGATCATTTAGAGTCCTTTGAAGCTGCATTTAAACTGCATTTTGGAAGTTTGAATTTGGGGGCACCATAGAAGTCCATTACATGGAGAGAAATCCTGAAATGTTTTCCTCAGAAAACATAATTTCTTTACGACTGAAGAAAGAAAGACAGAAACATTTTGGATGACAAGGGGGATGAAAACAGGCATTATTATCAAATGACATGATGATAATCATATTATCCATGATTAATTCCAAATGGAAACAATGCTGTAATGGGATGCTTACTTTTCAAAGAAAGCCTTTGCTTCGTTTTCATTGTTGTTGTAGACCAGCTCCAGGTACATGTGAACGAACAAAGGGTAGAAGAGCTGGGACAGCTCTGCTCTGTGACAGTCCAGCACGGACTCTATGAAGTTCTTCAGGTCGCTGTAGTAAACCTTATACAAGGAGGGATCCCCCTGCTGGCTGTACGCTGACAACACCACACTGACATCCGGCTGGTCATTTGCACCTGCAGCAGATAACAAAGATCAATGGCAAATCACACCTGGAAATGTATTTTTATAAGATCTATGATGCTACTGCATATTAAAAGACCAGTAAACCATAAAAAACGATGCTACACTGTGCAAAGACATTCAATCAAGATATACATATATGTACATATGTTCATTTTTGATTATTTTAGAATTGAGATTCTATTAGTTTTATCATTTTGAATTGAACTTTTTTTTTACTTTATATTTTTTATTTTATTTTGGGTACAATTTTAATCACTTTGGTTTTAGTTATTTTAGTACTTTAAATTGTAATGAGTTGCCTTGGCAAACAGATAAAATACATTTTATACACATATATACTACCAGTCAAAGAGGTTTTTAATGCTTTCTAAAAACGTCACTTCTGCTCACCAAGCCTGTATTTATTTGATCCAAAATACAGCAAAAACAGTAACATTCTGAAATATTTTTACCATTTAAAATAACTGTTTATTTGAATATATTTTTAGATATTTGTGATTTCAAACCTGAATTTTTTTGCATCATTTTTCAGTCACATGATTCTTCAGTAATCATTCTAATATTCTGATTTGCTGCTCAAAAAACATTTATCATTTTTATGATGCTGAAAACAGCACAGATTTTGTTCAGGTTTCTTTGATGAATAGAAAGTTCAGAAGAACAGCATTTATCTGAAATAGAAATCTTTTGTAACATTATAAATGCCTTTATCATCACTTTTGATCAATTTAAAGCATCCTTGCTAAATAAACAGTAATTTCTATCATTTTTCTATAGAAGCTTTTGAATGGTATAGTGTAGAAAGTTACAAAAACGTTTTATTTCAGATAAATGCTGATCTTTGAATCTTTCTATTCATGAAAGAATCCTGAAAAAATTGTACTCAACTGTACTCTAAATATTGTTAATAATAATAATAATAAATTATCATACTAGAACCATTTCTGAAGGAATTTTTTTACTTCAGACAATTAAAAGTTCTGTAGTTTTAGTTATAATAACCCTGATGTCTATACTGAATTATTTGTAGAACTATTATTAGTAAATACAGTAACAAAGTTATAGCAATATTTATTTTTCTATGTGTATCTACGTCTATTACAGAAACAAAATAATCCAGCACCTTAATGTAACCATAACTTTTTAATGCATGAACTTCCTGCACAAACTGCATGTGAAATGACAGCAAAATATGTCAGAAACTAATTATTCAAATGTACAATATATAAGCAAAACTACATGGAGGGCTTATATTGGGGGGGTGACTGTTGATACAATTGACCATTTGTACAAACTACAGCATATGAAAGGCATAAAGCTGATCTTGTACTGTTTTAACAACTTAAAAGGTGCAATGCACCTTTACTTTATTTATTAAAGGCACATTGCATGGTAAATATCATCAGTTAGAAGTTGTAGGTGACACTCACTCTTAGCTGGCATGGGAGTCAGTGTGCTTTGGGGGGCGGCTGCTGATGCCATGGATACCCGGCTGAGCAGAGAGTTTGTATCCCCTCCATCCCCGTCACCCTTGACTCCTCCGCTGCCATCGAGAGCCTGTGAGTCCTCCTGGTCTTCTCCTAAACCGGCTTCCCGCCGTAAGATATCCACCGACTCCATCAGTTTATTCCGCTTTAGAAACTGCAGAACTGCGATCAAAGTTTGCTGGTCCTCCATCTTCGGAGCTCCACCGGCGGGGGCAGCGGTGAGCGGCGACGAGGACATGGTCCCGCTCGCTGTGTTCCCCGAGAGGTTTGACGTCCCATCGCTGAGAATTTCTGGTTTTGTCTCTTTCTCTGCGTCCAGCTCCATCGGTCCATCTTGCACAGCCGCCATTTTTCCCCGGCGCTGGTAGCAATGACGTCATGACGTACGCAGCGTAGTACGTCATGACGTACACAGTCCTCTCTCTTTTTTTGGTTCAGTAGCCTAGCTAGAGTAGAGTGTGAAGAGGAAATCAAGTTTTAGTTTTAAGGGGTAAAATTATTATTAATATTAACACTGTCGTTTAAACGGCAGTATCTGCCCGCTGTAACTGATTTTCTGAGGCATTTTTACTTTTTTTAGGCATTTTTTAACAGTTTAAAACCATAGGTCGTCTCTGTTCGTCAGATACATTAATTGAATTTGAATAAATTAATAGAAATATATTAAAACCTGAAAAATTATTGATATTACACATACAATCATATTAACATGAAACTCAAAAGTAGCTGTAATTAATGCAGAAGTATCATATTGTATCATAAAAATAAACGCATAAAACTCCAGTAGGAGTTTTGTTTGAGATATATCTAAAATTTTTAATTACTTATTTTACACAACCATACAGACAAGTCATAGACTCCTGATTATTTCTAATAATTTACATTATATTATATATAAGTGAAATGATCACACTGATTCATCATTGGCTTGCGGATTCTCCACCCATTTCCCTTTAGGGCGCTGCTCAAGGAGCGCGTACGTCACGTATAAGCGTTCACAATTTCGAAATCATGTAGCGTGGTTCAGCAGAGAGCTGTACGTTTGAAAGTGCATCTTTACGTAAAAGACGTATTATTTTCCAAACGGACAGTAGAGGCCCTAATGTAGTAGCAGCAGATGAGAAGAGAGGGAGTACTGCGCTATCATTTGCTTTCCGGTAGGAGGTAGTGGTGGGAACTCTGACTAATTTCCGTGAGTCGGTTCTTTTGAACAGTTCATTTCAAAGAGCCAATTCAGGGATTCTTTACGTCATGACGAAAGTACGTCACCACGTGGTGCCGGCGTGGCTCTAAAACGTTACAAAAGCCACATATGTTTGATTTGGCTAATTTCGTACAGTCCTTTAGTTTAAAAGAGATGTTTTTATTATAATAACACTATTTTTTTTGTTTTAATTTTATATGGTAAATTTTTAATTCACACACAAAAATTCGCAAATTGTTCCCCATGCTATCCCCTTTTAAAATTGAATCAAACTCTCTTAAACTAAAATCGCTTCATCTTAAAAGAATAAAAAGATTCCTGAAATATTACAGAGAATTATTCAAAGAAAACCCATACATTTAGATGCTTTCCTTGTGTATGATTGTTTGAATCTCATTACAATGTCTCTGTAATGTCATTCATAATCTTTTAAGAGGTTTTTATTTTTTTTATTTGATATTTAATCTATAAAATTCTAATAATATTATTATATTAATAATTATTTAATTATTATTTATTTATATAATTATTTATTATTATAATTATTTATTTATTTTTATTTATTTATTTGTTGTTTTTGTAACCATTTTAATTTATTATAAATATGTATGTAGTTTAGTTTAGAACCCAAATATAATGTGCATTTACATTAAAAATTACATAATTTCCTCTAAACGTAAGCAAGGTCAACGCATATGTCGTTATACTCTCCCAAAGGCGAAGAATTTTTATTAAAATAACACTAAAAATAAACCACTGGAACATTTTTAATTCACACACAAAAATTTTTCCCCTTTTAAAATTGAATTAAACTTAAACTAAAATCGCTTCATCTTATAAAGAATAAAAAGGTTCCTGAAATATTACAGAGAAGTATTCAAAGAAAACCCATACATTTAGATGCTTTCCTTGTGTATGATTGTTTGAATCTCATTACAATGTCTCTGTAATGTCATTCATAATCTCTCTGTTAAAAAAGGTTTTTATTTTTTTTAATTTGATTTTTAATTTATAATTTATAATTATAAATTATTATAATATTATTACATTAATAATTATTTAATTATTATTTATTTATATTTATTTATATTTCCTCTGAACTAAATTAAACTAAATTATTAATTTCCTCTAAACGTAAGCAAGGCCAACGCATATGTCATTATACTCTCCAAAAGGAGAAGAATTTTTATTATAATAACACTAAAAATAAACCGCTGGAACATAGTGTAATTTTTTGTTTTAATTTTATATGGTGAATTTTTAATTCACACACAAAAAATCACAAATTTTCCCCTTTTAAAATTGAATTAAACTTAAACTAAAATCGCTTCATCTTATAAAGAATAAAAAGGTTCCTGAAATATTACAGAGAAGTATTCAAAGAAAACCCATACATTTAGATGCTTTCCTTGTGTATGATTGTTTGAATCTCATTACAGTGTCTCTGTAATGTCATTCATAATCTGTTAAGAGGTTTTTATTTATTTTTTATTTGATTTTTAATTAATAAAATTATAATAATATTATTATATTAATAATTATTTAATTAAATTTATTTATATAATTATGTATTATTATAATTAATTATTTATTTTAATTAATTAATTTATTTGTTGTTTTTGTAACCATTTTAATTTATTATAAGTACGTATGTATAGTTTAGAACCCAAATATAATGTGCATTTACATTAAAAATTACATAATTTCCTCTAAACGTAAGCAAGGCCAACGCGTGCGTCGTTATACTCTCTAAAAGGAGAAGAATTGTGAGATAAAGTCGTTATTTTTATTTTCTTTGCGCACAAAAGGTATTCTCGTAGCTTTTTTATTTATTTATTTATTTATTTTTTATTTTGCAATTATGTACATATTAATACAAATATATACATCTCACAACAGAAGTAGAAAAAGGGTATACAGAGAGAATAATAATAAAAAAAGGTATTCTCGTAGCTCTGAAAAATTACAGTTGAACCACTGATGTCACATGGACTAATGTTATTTTAATGATGTCCTTACTACCGTTCTGGGTCTTGAACGTGTCAATTGTGTTGCTGTCTAAGCAAAAATATTATCATTTGTGTTCCTTAGATGAACAAAGGTCATGACATGAGGGAGAGTAATTAATGACAGAATTTTAATTTTTGGGTGAACTGTACCTTTAAGAACAGCTCGGACCAGTACGGTTTAGGAACGAGTCGTTTAGACCGTTTTGAAAGATTCATTCAAAAAGATTCGACTCATGTTTCAGAACGATTCTTTCATGAATCTCACTCACATCGCTAGCAGGAGGCATCCAGAACGGCTGTGTCAGTCGAAAGGAAACATCATCTTCAGGGATCCTGTGTTATTTGAGGGCTCACGAAAAAGCTAGCGACATCCGTCCCGTCATCTGGAAGAACGATGTCTGAATTATTTGCGTTTTATCGGATCTAATATTAACGGACTGACGCGGCCATGGCAAGTCTCGGTGTCAGCTTTATCGACACACGCCTGCAACATCTGAAGGATATAAAGTGAAATATAAATTATAATTGAGTAAGTTTATCTGATCTCGGCAGACTTCATCTGTGCGCATGCGAGATAACAGTTTTGCGCTCTGGATATGCTGATGTGAACTGATACAGGCTGAATGTCTGTTCAAGATAATGTGATTTTGTCTTTCCATAGACATTTTTCTCCGACATTATCATCGCCAAGTCTAAAACGGGGACTAATTTGTACCATTCGGTTTGTAAAGTGTTTTTAAACGCCACATTTGATGGTTAATGAACGGATGTCTTCATCTACAATCATCTGACCACCTCTGAATCCATTGCATTAGAAGAGATATCCTGGAGTTTTCCTTTATTTGCTTAATCAGAAGCTCATTCGGAATCCAGATATTTACTCTTGGGTTAAAGGAGCCTATAAGGAGCGTGGTTAAACAGTAACGAGATCTTGGAGATGTCAGGCCGGCCTAGGACCACCTCATTTGCGGAGAGCTGCAAGCCAGTGCCGCAGCCTTCAGCCTTTGGCAACATGAAAGTCAGCAGTAAGTATTAACATCTACTCTGTATCTCATATCGCAGTCTATCTCAGCCAAACCTCACAAGAAATACAAATAATTCACAATTGCTTATGATTAGGTTGGATATGTGTATGATGTACAGTTTGTCATGTAATCTTGCTCCTAATGTAATGCTGCCAGGATCTCAAGGGATGGGTCAGGTCCTGTCTTTTATTATCAGATCTGCTCAGTGGAAATACATTTGCTGCATTGTGCACTAAGGAAGCACCCTGCCTAGGCATCACTGCACAGCTCAGTAGTTTATACCAGGGAGGTTGCAGTGCAGAGACCTTTTTTTAGCTAAGATAATGACTGCATTAACATGCACAAGGATTGTCAGATAATAATTAGAATTTGTCATAAGCATCATGTAAACACATCACCATGATTCAGGGTTATTATTGTTATTATTATAGTTATTATATAGTAAACAAATAGTTTACTAGATAGTAATCCAAAAAACATTATATTCATTATATATATATATATATATATATATATACATACTGAAATTACCAAAATTAAAAGAAAATAAAAAGACTTATTTTAATTCAGCTAGTTGCCACATTTCTCAATTGTGTTTTTTTTTTGAAGTACTAAAATAACTAAAACTTATAAATAAAAATTAATAAAAAGTACAGTATATAGGCATATAAAAAATGACAAAATCACAGCAAAATTACTAAAACTTTAGCTAAAATTAAATGAAAACAGAAAACAAAAATTTTAATTTTAATGACTGCATTAACATGCACAAGGATTGTCAGATAATAATTAGAATTTGTCATAAGCATCATGTAAACACATCACCATGGTTCAGGGTTATTATTGTTATTATTATAGTTATTATATAGTAAACAAATAGTTTACTAGATAGTAATCCAAAAAACATTATATGCATTATATATATATATATATATATATATATATATATATAAATTACCTAGTTGCCACATTTCTCAATTGCGTTTTTTTGAAGTACTAAAATAACTAAAACTTATAAATAAAAATTAATAAAAAGTACAGTATATAGGCATATAAAAAAATGGCAAAATCACAGCAAAATTATTAAAACTTTAGCTAAAATTAAATGAAAACAGAAAACAAAAATTTTAATTATTAATAAAAACCATTGAGATATTAAATAACTGCAATAATATCTCAATGATCTTAAAATAATGCAGACTTGATTGAATAAATGAATAAAAACTATATAGACATATTAAAAACAAATACAAATGACAAAATCACATAAAAATGATTAAAACTTTAAGTAAACTTAAATGAAAACTAAAAATAAAAAATGTAGATATTAATAAAAAATAATACAATAATATCTCAGTGATCCTAAAATTGATTACCATAACCAGATTAAAACAGTATAAAAAAGACTTGTTTTAATACAGCTAGTTGCCAGTTACATTTCTCATTTGCATTTAGTTTAACTTGATGTGCTAAAATAACTAAAACTTAAAAATAGAAATGAATAAAAACTATATAGACATAAAAAACTAATACAAAAAATGACAAAATCACAGCAAAATTACTAAAACTTTAACTAAAATTAAATGAAAACAGAAAAAAAGTAAATTATTAATAAAAACCATAATAATTTTAATAAAAACAATAATATTAATAAAAACTACAATAATATCTCAATGATCTTAAAATAACGCTGACTTGATTACCATAACCAGATTAAACCAAAATAAAAAAATAAGAAGATTTATTTTAATTCAGCAAAAAGTTACATTTCTCATTTAACTTGATGTACAAAAATAACTAAGACTTAAAAATAAAAACTAATAAAAAATGACAAAAAACACACAGCAAAATGACTAAAACTTTACCTAAAATAAAATGAAAACAGGAAATAAAGAGATGATAAAAATTAAATATTAGTAAAAACTTCAATAATCTAGAATCTAATGATCCTAAAACAACACTGACTTAATTAACGTAACCAGATTAAACCAATATTCCAGGTTACAGAAGTCTGAAAAAGACAGCTGTCACATGATATATTATTACAGTATTTATTCCAAATAAACAAATAAGGTGTTTACAAAAGCCAAGTATCTGATTTTATGTCTGTTCTTGGTAATTTGATTAACACATTACATAATGCATACATAACCATATTCTGATATTAATCAGAATATTGTTCACAAACAGAATATTGTCATGTATACATCATATGATATTAATTCAAATATTACTGTGGACACATAAAACTGTCATTTTTAAAGAGATAGTCCACCCAAAAATCTAAATTCTGTCATCATTTACTCACCCTCAGGTTGTTCCAAACCCGTATGAGTTTCTTTATTCTGTTAAACACAAAAGAATATATTTTTAAGAATGCCAAGCAAACAATTAATGGTAGCCGTTGACATTTTTAGCCAAGTCAATGGCTACCGTCAACTATTTGGTTACCTACATTCTTCAAAATGTCATCTTTTTGGTTCAACAGAAGAAACTCATACAGGTTTGGAACAATGTTCTGTCCCTCTAAGCTTAATCTGAGAGCCTTTTAGCTGGCTAGATTTATTGTTCTACCAAGGAAGATGTATCTGATGATCTCAGGGCTTGTTTTAGTGCACTGAGATCCATGAATAGGTATTGATTCATAAGCCATGAATGTCTTAAGGCACAGCTTACTACCTGATATCTCACTTACTCTCTAGCGTTTAGCTGCATGAGCGGTAAAATTGTCCGTTGCCCCTCTTTGAACCCATGCCCCATGGTTTGAGTGACAGGCCTCTCTCCTGAGCCTCAGCCCAGCTGGATCACTCATTTCCTGCGCTAATGATGTGTATCTCACCACTGTGCTCCCCAGGAAAGGAGGATCAGAGGGATGTGTGTGACTCACCTCTGGCTCTGTTCTCCTTTTCCAAGTGTCTATACCTACAGTAGCTGTCGGTAGAGTCACAGTCAACTTAACAATAGGGGAGGACGTGGACTGGCACTTCCAACACATCCATGTCTGTCTAATGGTGTTTCATTAGATTTTCTACTTGGGATTGGGTTTTGGAGGGTTTAAAAGCAGACACGTGCAGCTTATATTTTTCCTCAAACACTGTGTACAACAATGCAATTGGGAAAAAAATAGAATAGAATAGAATTTTTATTAAATGTAGTTCACTACATGTTTCTTGAGCAGCAAATCAGCATATTAGAGTGATTTCTGAAGGAGCATGTGACACTTAAGACTGGAGTAAAGATCCTGAAAATTCAGCTTTGCATCACAGGAATAAATTACATTTTAAAATATATTAAAATAGAAAATAGTTGTTTTAAATTATAATATTTTACAGTATATAAGGCTTCAATATAATTGTAATTCAATATATATATATATATATTAATTATGCTTATTTAAATAATAATATCCATATTATGAAATAAGCTTTATTTTGTTTATTCAAAATGTATTTTTTTAATTTGTGCATGAGTGTGAGAGTATGTACCGGCGGTCCAGTGGTTGATCTGATCAGCTGACGGCAAATGACTCCCAGCATCAGCCGTACCAGCTGACTCATCTTGCTGCCATAGCAACACCCAGGCCTGAGGCAGCATGACTTCCTCCACAGGGTGTGCCCTAAAGAGGGGCTACACCTGAGCATGTGACGTGCTCATTACCGTCACACGCCAAATAGTCCGTGTCTAGACATGCTTAATAGAGAACAGCGGCAGGCCTCTCTTCATAGCTGCGAAATCACATTTCATAGCTCGTATTAGAGATAATACCATGAACCTGTCCAAGCAAATTAGGGATTTAAACCCGTTTAGAGCTATTATAGACCTCCTTAGGGCAGATGCCTGTTCAAAGGGTATGAAATGAGCCTGTTAGGCATAGAAGTTTGTTCAGTGGGTCAACCGTACTGGTGTTGATCCTTAATATATTGGTAACATTAAAAATATGCTACCAGTCAAAAGTTTTTGAACAGTAAGTGTGTTAATGTTAAAGAAGTCTTTTCTGCTCACCAAGTCTGCATTTATTTAATCCATAGTACAGCAAAAATGGTATGATATATTTTTCCTATGTATAATAACTGTTTACTATTTGAATATATTTTAAAATGTAATTTATTCCTGTGATTTCAAAGCTGAATTTTTAGCATCATTTCTCCAGTCACATGATCCTTCAGAAATCGTTCTAATATTCTGATTTGCTGCTCAAAAAACATTTATTATTATTATTATTATTATGTTAAAAACAGCTGAATAGAATTTTTTCAGGTTTCTTTGATGAATAGAAAGTTCAGAAGAACAGCATTTATCTGAAATAGAAATCTTTTGTGACATTATAAATCTTATAATGATTATAAGTCTTTATCATCACTTTTGATCAATTTAAAAAATCCGTGCAAAATAAAAGTATTAATTTCGATAATTTCTTTCCCAATAGAAGTTATACTGACTCCAAGCTTTTGAATGGTATAGTGTATAATATTACAAAATGTTTTTATTTCAGATAAATGCTGATCTTTGAATCTTTCTATTCATCAATCCTGAAAGAAATGTACTCAACTGTTTTAAATATTGATAATAATAATAATAGTAATAATAATAATAAATATTTCTTGAACAGCAAATCAGCATATTAGAACGATTTTTAAGGATCATGTGACGCTGAAGATTGGAGTAATGAAACTCACAGGATCACAGGAATAAATTGCATTTTAAAATGTATTCAAATAGAAAGCAGTTATTTTAAATTGTAAAAATATTTCACAATAATATGCTGTATTTTGATCAAATAAATGCAGGCTTAGTGGGCAGAAGAGACATCTTTACTTTTTTTTGTTAAAATATTTTTTTAAATATTATCGTTCAAAAACTTTTGAATAATTCAAATTAATAGTGTTGGTAGGATGTTTGTGAATGAAGTGTCTCATGCTCATCCAGGCTGTATTTATTTGATTACAAATACAGTAAAAACAGTAATATTATGAAATATTATTACAATTTAAAATTTTAATTCTTCCATTTTAATAGTTTTCAAAATGTAATTTATTTTTGTGACATTAAAGCTGATTTTTCCGCATCATTACTCCAGTCTTCAGTGTCACATGATCTTTCAAAAATCATTATAATATACTGATTTGCTGCTCGAAAAACAATTCTCATTATTATTAATGTTAAAAACAGACATTCTGCTTAATATGTTTTTGTGGAAACTCATACTTTTTTCCCAGGATTTTTTGTTAAAGAGAAAGTCTGAAAAACAGCATGTACTGGAAATACAAATTTTAAGATTGTAAGCTTTACTCTTACTGTCAATTTTACTGTTACTCTTATCAATTCAATGCGTTCTCGCTGAATAAATGTTTGTTTTTGTTTTTTTTAAGTATTACTGATCCCAAAGTTTTGAATGATAGTGTAAAATATAAAATAATAAAAATATTATGATAATATAATAATATAATACATATAAAATAATTTTTAAAAATGTAAACAAACAAACATATTATAATGCTATGACAATAATTATTGGTTATTAGTATCATGCCTGTTTTCATATGCGCCGAGTTAATTGTGATGTTTATGCTGACTAACGTTCATTATATAAAAGCACATATGCATGGGTTGATATGTAGAATATTGGTGATTAAATTCCGCTAATCATTAGATATTTATAATAAGTTCATGTTTATTTACAACCATTTCAATTTCATCTGTTCTTAGCATAGCGGATAGTGAGGGATAATCACTTTGTATGTGAGATAATGTCATTAATGCTGTAGCCGTAATGATGAAAAGTTTCTTAGAGCGGAGAAGATTAAGCTGAGCTGTGTCTTATATTAAATGCCTCGGTTTATCTGAATTGCTAAATGACTAGACGGTTTGCAAGCGCGATGGTGTCAGAGAGGCAGAATGGGAAGATGATCTGGGTATGTAATGGGCCGTGACTCAATTAAAATTCCATGCTGCGTAAGTATGGGAGCCGAGATCTTTATTAGCTCATCGTGCGACTGTGTGTGCACACTCACGCCCTCTGACTCATCACATTTCCCCGTGCTGAACGTGCACTCTGTCTGCACTTTACTCCACGGCTCACCTGACCTGGCACACACACACACGCTTATACTATTTCATTAAATTGGCTTAGACTGCCTGTAAACATGCAGCGAGTGTTGACTGTTCACAGCAGTAATGCAGTTTTTTAAACGATTTGCTCTTTTCTATGCAACACATCTGTCTAGTAACAAAAAGGTCATTTCTAAGGCTGTACATTAGCTTTGCATGAGGAACAGACTGAAATTGAATTCATTATTACTTGTTAACTAGAGATCTGGATTGGTTTGATTTCGATTCGTGATTTTCGAATCATTCTTTTGACCTAGTTCCGGATCTGATTCACAAAACAAGCTGAATGATTTGTTCATGAATCTGTTCTCAAATTCAGCTCACTTTCTTGATGATTCATTCACAGCGAATCTTTTCAGATCTGTTTAGTCATGGCTGTAAAAAACAGAGAATCGTACATGAGTCGTTAGAAAACAAACACAAGCCGAACCGCTAATTATTCCCTTTAGTATTTTTGTAACACCAATGCACTACTGACTTAAATGATCTGTGATGAATCATGATACGTATCTATACTTTGAAACCTGTATGGTAAATCTGATATCTTCTTCCTTGTGTTTTCATTCTGTAGGGAGTGTCTGTAAGAGAAACTAAAGTATAGATTCACAGTTGCTTCCTTTACCTTCATTATTTCCAGACATAAAAAAACATTTAAAAAATGTGCATATATATATATATATATATATATGTGTGTATATGTGTATATGTATATATATATATATATATATATATATATATATATATATATATATAGCACATGTTGTCAGAGTTACAAAAAAAATAATGAAAAACTAATAATAATAATAATGGGTACCACTACTTTTATTATAGATTTTATAGTATTTATTCAGCATTTAGTGTTTTATGCCATTTACATCATATATTTGATAGTTATGAATACATTGTTGTATTTTAAATGTTTTTGACCTCAAAATAAAGCACTTTCCCTCTGTACATGGCTGTGGGGACGAGCGGTTTTGTGGTGCTTGGAATTATATATATTATCTGTTTAAATAACATTGTTTCATTTTAAAATATAGAGAAATTGTAACCCTAAAGTGTTTTTCAATGTAATATTTCTGTAAAGGCTAGTGACAGAAAAATATGGACAAACCCCGCAATTTCTTTCTTTATTTATTTATGATCCAGTGGTTTGGTTAAATGTTTGGGCAGTTTTATTTAACTCAACTACTGTTTAAAAATGACTATATTTACTGCTTAAAAACCAAAATGGTTGGAAATTAAAAATCAGACATAATCAGTAATAATCCAAAGGTGAACATTTTAGTTCTTAACTTTATTAATAAATGTTCATTTCCAACCTATTTTAGGCTCATTTTAAACAAGAAATGTAGTAATTGTTAAACAGTTGTTGAGTTTATATACATATACATATATATATATATATATATACATACATATATATGTATATGTATATATGTGTGTGGGTGTGTAAAGATGTGATAGTAAAGTGATAGTAAAGATATTTAAATATTACAAAAGTATTGCATAATCGGCATATTAGAATGATTTCTGAAAGATCATGTGACACTGAAGACTGGAGTATTGATGCTGAAAATTGAGATTTTTTTATCACAGGAATAAATTACATTTCTACATATTTAGATAAAAAACTGTTATTTTGAACTGTAATAATAATTTCACATTATTACTGTTTTTACTGTATTTTTTATTAATAAATAAATGCAGTCTTGGAGAGCGTAAGTCTTCTTTTTAAAAACATTTAAAAAATTGCAGTGTAATGTAGCTAACAAGAGAGTGATAGATTAAATATCTCAACTTCATGGTGATAAAATGAATCACAGAAGGTTCACTGATTTCCTAGTGAAAATTAAACTGATAGTTCACCCAAAAATGAAAATTCTGTCATTAATTACTTTCCCTTGTGTTGCTCCAAACCCGCAAGACCTTTGTTCATCTTCAGAACACAAATTAAGATATTTTTGATGAAATTCTAGAGCTTTCTGACCCTGCATAGACAGCAATGCAACTGACATGTTCAAGGCCCAGAAAGGTAGTAAAGACATTGTTAACAAAGTTCATGTGACATCAGTGGTTCAACCGTAATGTTGTAAAGCTACAAGAATATGCAAATAAAACAAAAATAACAACTTTATTCAATAATTCTTTTCCCCCAAGTCATACTGTGCCACCATTATTGAGAGACTTGGTTACATTTGAAGGGTCATTTACAAAACTTACTTTAATACAGAGAAAAATACTTTTAATATAAATATGGATTGACAGAGAACGACCTGAGTTTCAAAATATATTTCTACTTTATAATTGAGGACAGTTCACATTCTGTCCTCATATTTCCCATTTTCATGTTGTCAAGCACTTGCTCAGGGGTGCGAAAACGTGATGAGGTGTGAAGCGGATGTGTTTAACTCGAAAATGAGCTCAGGTGGATAAATGATGCACGTAGGATCACACGCTAATGAGCATAGTAACACCTAGAGCTTACGTGACCATGTAAAACGGAGCAGTGCATTACAAAAGAATATTCATGGTACATTGTACTTTCCCTCTCTCTTTAGGAGATAAAGACGGCAGTAAAGTTACTACAGTGGCCGCGACTCCCGGTCAGGGTCCCGACCGACCTCAGGAGGTCAGCTACACGGACACAAAGGTCATCGGGAACGGCTCGTTCGGGGTCGTGTATCAAGCGAAGCTTTGCGACACCGGTGAGCTGGTGGCCATAAAAAAGGTTCTGCAGGATAAAAGATTTAAGGTGAGAATTTGTTCAGCGTTGGTTTTGTGTTTTACCTCAGAAATGAATAGTGTTATATTGGTGTAATTTCTCATGATTCTTTCTTTCTCTGTCTGTAATTGTTTTGGTGTCAGAATCGTGAGTTGCAGATCATGAGGAAGTTGGATCACTGTAACATCGTCCGTCTGCGCTACTTTTTCTACTCCAGCGGAGACAAAGTGAGTGCCGCTTTTCTTTCCTCTTTTTTTTTTTTTTTTTTTTTTTTTTTTTTCTGAGCAGCATCATGTGCCCTATAGACTAGAAACATGCTGTCCTGCAGTTTCCAGCAAATGCTCTGGGTCATGGGATGTGTATTTTTGTGGTGCAACCTGAAGTGAATAGCGGTCTGATGTCTAACTTTTTAATGAGCTGTGCTTGCGAGGGACTGCAGCAGAGCCCTGCAGGTAGTTTGGCTCCTGCACACACTGTTACACTCTGGATACCAGCAAACTCCTACTTAAAACACTTGACTAAAAGGTTGTACTCTATAGGATTTATTTTTAATAAATAACAAGAATGTTTATTTTACATAAAGAAAATTAAGCCTATTTTGAATGATATTCATTACTGTTTTACATGAGATTTTTTTTTTTATGATTTTGATGTTATTTTATGATAATGTGAGTTTTTTTATAGCAAGTATTTGTGAGAAAATTGGCACAAATGGCACAATAAACAAATAAATAATCAATCTTAACGATGCTGTAACGTTTTCAGTCCCACTTTAATTTGGGGACCAATTCTCACTATTGACTAACTGTTAATTACAACTTTTGTCTCGGTAAACATCTAATTTGCTGCTAATTAATAGTTAAGTTTAATATGTGCTTCATAAGCGTTAATAAACAGCAAATATGAATGCTAATTAACAACTAGTTATTAGTAACAACAATATTACCTTGCTTTCTTTATGCATATAGTGACATTTTTAATATTTGTGTACGTTTTTTGTATATTTAGTTTTTTATATATTTTTATAAGTATGCATATTTATATTTTTCATTAAAAATTTAATTAATCTTAAGCAAAAAAAAAAGAATAAATAAATTAATCAATAGTAATGATGCTACAATTGTTTATGCAAAATCTAAAGATTTTTTGTGAGATTCTCCAGTACATCATGAACAAATGTATGCATATAATGACTTTTTTAAAATATATTTTTTGTATATTTTTATAAATGTATATTTAAAAATATTTTTATAAATATGTATATTTAAATTTTTCAATAAAAAGTAAGATATGTTAGCTAAAAAACTGAATGAATAAATAAATAAATCAGTAGTAATGGTGCTATAATTGTTTATGCAAAATATTAAGGTTTTTTGTGAAATTCTCCAGTACATCATGAATTAATTTATGCATATAATGATTTTTTTTTATATTTTTGTGTATTTTTAAGTATTTAAAAATATTTTTGTATATTTTTATAAACATATATTTATATTTTTCATTAAAACAAAAAACCCTGAATGAATGAATGAATAAATAAATAAATACTATTGCTATAATTGTTCATACAAAATATAAAGAGATTATACTTTTGTATATTTTGTGTACATTTATATAAAGTGTTTAAAAATATTTTGTATAGTTTTCATAAATATAAATATTTATAATTAAATAAATAAATACTAATGGTGCTATAATTGTTTATGCAAAATATAAGGAGTTTTTTGTTGTTGTTGAGAGATTCTCCAGTACACAATGAACACATTTTTGCATATAATTACTTTTTTTGTATATTTTTATAAATATTTTTGTATATTTTTAGAAATATATATATTTTTATTTTTCATTAAAAAGTAAGATATCTTAACCAAAACGCTGAATGAATAAATAAATCAATACTAATAGTGCTATAATTGTTTATGCAAAATAAAAACAGTTTTTTGTGAGATTCTCTAGTCATGATCAGCTGTGAGAGAAAATTTTTGGTACATTTTTTGAAATATCAATATATATAACGTTTTTGTTTTCTTTTTTTGTATGTGGGATTCTCCAGTGTATCATGAATGAATTTACGCATATAATGACATTTTAAAAAATATATATATATATATTTTTTAAATAGTTTTTGTATTTATTTATATTTACATTAAAAACTAAGATATCTTAAACTAAGATATACTTAAACAAAAAATCAGTACTAATGGTGCTATAATTGTTTGTGCTATTATATAATATATTATAGTTTTTTTTTTTTTTTTTTGAGATTCTCCAGTCCATCATAAACTAATTGAATGAAATACACTTTACTGTCCCAGAAGGGAACAAACACAAAACATTGTCATTCTTCTCCAAGTCATTATAGAAATAGATCTATTAATAATATTCGCAAGCATACAGTACATACACTAGAAGACAGCTGCCATCCAAACGGTGGTATTTTTTGGGTTGTGATTTACAGCTCTGACTGCTCATACCCTCCAGCGTTGACCTGTGGATGGGATTTCTGGTAATCCTTCAACAGCCCCAGGGGGTGAAACCTGTCACAGCAGTAGCCAGTGACAGCTCAGTAGGAAACTTTTGATTGATGGGAAGATAAACTGTTAGACCAGCCCTATTTTTACTGTATGACAAGCTCTGACTCCTTCGCAGCCAACCAAGGGAACAATGTGTGTGTGTGTAGGGAGTTCACAGAGTTCAGGTCTATGGGAGTTAAGACTTTGCTTTTAATGTATAATCTGTACACAGATCACACAAACAGGATCGGAGTCTTGTCAGGCGAATGCTATAGCATTACATACCTGGAAGTAGGTTTGTACAAGCTGCAGACATGCAAAACCAACGACTTCTTTCTTTTTGAGAAAGAACACAGAACCACAATGTAATCTAACCCTGACCACGTTCATATATGTACAGTTCATGTCAGAGGTAGTACACTTCAACCAGGAGACGCATTCATATATAAATATAGATTGTAGCTCATGCATTGGCTGTGGTTTGGAAAATGATTGCTTGTGAAACTTGAGCAAAGAGGGTCTGTTTTATCCACATACTCTTTTGTTCCCCTTTATGTTTGGACTGAGTTAATTCAATTGAAGTGTCACATCAGTCAGAAGAGCAATCAAAGACCTTTCCGTGACTAAAGCAGCACTCCTTCAAAAATATAATATTTGAATGACATTTTATTTTTGTATGCGTATTATTAACGGGTATGTTGGTTTACTCATGTTGAGCCCAAACCCAGGCCGTCCTAATGCTGGAGCAGTGTAAAGACTGGTTTATCCCTCTGTAAACCAATTCAGTTTACTAAATGTCAGCCATCTAACCTAAAGACGCACGTACTCACTGATGCACATACGAGAGGCCGTAGGGTGTACGGTTACTCTCGAGTTATTCTTACACACAACAGCAGGGCTTCTCTTTGTAGCAAAGACAGAAAAGAAGACGTGGAGAAAGAAAGAGATCATGTGTGAGGGCTGCTTTGAGAGGCATAAAAGAAAAGAAGCAGAAAGTAGGATGCTGTCATTGAACGGCCAGTCATGATGGATTGGTTTGTCACCGTGGCCTGAAATATACTTTACACCAGTGTTTTAATTCAGGACACACATATTGGCTTGAAACACTCAAGTCTGGGTCGTATGACTTTTAATTTCAACAGAAAGACACAACTGTTTGAAGTCAGTATAATGTAGGGATGTAACATAATATCATGATATTGCGATAGCAAAACTGTCTCGACACTATTATAAGATAAAACGGACAAAAGGTGTGTTTTTAAAAATATATTTAAACTTCTTATTCTAACATAAAAGGTCTTTAAATGTGTATTTTGGGTCTTTATGCTTTGGTACAGTATCTGTCAAACGAACTAAAACCGAAAGCACAATATGGTTTAATTCCTTTAAGTCTGTTTTCGCTGCGCGTTTCGTTCAGGCGATCAGCTTGTGATTTGATGATTTCCGCACCTCAGAATGTCTCCGTGAATTAATGCAGTGAACTCGTTTATTGCATTTTCTGTTAGTTTAGCGTGTGTTTAGGAATGCAACGACCATTAGTTAAGCTTTACTTTTGCGGAATATGGTTGCAGCGTTTCACTAGATTTGTGGTGAGACGTGTATTTGTAAGGCTGTTTTCACTGAAGCTCTACTGCCGTTTCCGTCAAAATAAAAGCTTAAAACTGTAGTATGAATTGCTGACAGCTAACAGTTTAAATGGGTAATGTTACTGCAGTCCAAATTGGAAATATCGCTTTCAAGTGTAGAAATTAGTAAAGAAGTATTGTAAGTTCCCTGTAGTGTAAATTATATTCTAATTAGTTTGGCTTCCTAAAACATCAGTGTAAATGTAATTTAGACTGAGACAATATATGACAAATAAAAAGAGGGTTGAGTCCCATTTAAAGTTCAGGTACAAGTCAGTTCACTGACTTTTTTTTGTTAATTATGCTTTTTCAGTTAAAGGGGTCATCAGATGCAAAGTTCACTTTTACATGTTGTTTGAACATTAATGTGTGTTGGCAGGGTATGTACACATCTACCCTATAATGATAAAATTCCTGCAGTGGTTTTTAAATAATCTGTAAAAAAATAATGTCCCCTTTTTCAAATCGAGCCATTCTCAGATGCCTGTCGGTGTGGCGTCACACCAACAGAGGCCGCTCCCACGATTGTTGATTGACATGAGCGTTTTACCTCGGATCAGCTGTAACAGTTCGACGTCCATTATCTCGAAGCCGGAGCAGGGATGTAAACTAGACAAGAATATCTTCGATTGAGCGATTGAGGTGTTGTGTTGCTGGATGTAATAATGAACATAGTGGTCATCATTTACTCCCGACATCTGAGCCGCTGAAGATGCAGTGGATTACGTTTGTTTGTGAAGGGAATGCACCTCCCAATCTACATATATCCGTCTATGTTCGCGCGATTCATTCGTGATCCAGCTTCACTTACAGCAGAAGTGAGTATAAGGGTTTTTTTTTATGAATCTTTGCAATCGCCTTTCCTAATAACATGCTAGTTAGCAAGTTTAGCGGCTAAACGTGGCTAAAGTAAACAGGCTCGTCACTCCACAGAGAGAAAAGAGGAGCAGGGTGAGCACAGCTCATTAACATTTAAAGCAACCTTGACTAGAACAGGATGATTTTTGCGGAGCTGATTTTGGCAAGGTAAAAAAGGTGGTATTTACACTACCATTGAGAAATTTTAACCAAAGCATGTTATAGACTTTTCATTAAGACCCTAAAAAAATCATATCAACTTTTGGAAAATAGGCATCCGATGACCCCTTTAAGAACATGAGCTGGAGCCAGAGGTCACATTAACTGAACATTTTTTTATCAGTAATGAAAAATCTAAAGGCTGTCCGTCACTTTGACAGATTACACCAGGGGTCACCAAACTTGTTCCTGGAGGGCCGGTGTCTGGTGACCCTTGGATTACACTGAGGGTGATTTATTGTAAATTGTAGCTGTAATTCCCACCCCTGTCCAGTTGGTGGCCAGTGCGCTCCAGTGTGGCAGCAGAGCACGGGATACAGAACAAAAACGAAACTGTCACAAATGTTTTCCTAGGCCTTTGATTACGCACAGGCAAGTACACAGAAGCTACAACGATCT
Organism: Labeo rohita; assembly: GCF_022985175.1. NCBI lineage: Eukaryota > Metazoa > Chordata > Actinopteri > Cypriniformes > Cyprinidae > Labeo > Labeo rohita. The sequence goes on from NC_066869.1 coordinate 17,920,730, forward strand.
ATCGCGCCACATTAAAGAGCACCAAAACAGTATTTAGTGGTTGAATTTCCTAATGAAATGGACAGAATTTGAAATGAGACTTTGTTTCATGTCAAAGGCAACACAAAGCCTAGCCTATTGCTATTTATTGAAAGGAAGGATGACGAACAATGTTAAAGTTTAGCGCAACCTCTCGTTGGGGCTCATAAATTTAATCTCTCAAATTGCGTTCAATAGAATTTTTAAACTTTAAAATGTACAAAATTTTTATTTTTTTTTTTCTAATTCTTCTTATCTTTTTTTTTAGAATATTGCAATAAATATCATATCGTGGACTTCATATTGTGACATTATCATATCGTGAGATTTTGATATTGTTACATCCCGCAGTATTGGATAAGAAAAAAAATTGTAGTACAAAAACAAAACGACACCACTATAACAAAATATAACATTAAAAATGGTATAAATCACTAATTTTTCTAAAGAAACATTGTCCAACAGCGACACCTGCAGGTAAAGGTACAGCGTGAGTCAACGTTTCTCTCGCCTACCCTGAGCCAGCTGAGTTTTAATAGACCTGCTAAAGCGTGTGGTGAGTTTGACGGGGGGGAAATTAAGAAAGAATGTCTCACGAGATGAGTTATGATCGGCTGTAATTGGTTCATGCGATAAATCCCACCTCTTGTGTTTGTGCATGTTCCACGTTTGCGAATCAGTCTGAATGGACAATATAACGGTAAAATACAACTACAACTCACACATTTAGATATAACCACTTTGTCACATCAAAATAAGACTTAAAATGGCATAAAAAACATGATCTGTGGGACAGTAAGCACATTTATGTTTGGGAAATAAATCTGTTTTAAATAAATGCTATTCTTTAAACTTTATATCACAGTTTCTACAAAAATATGAAGCAGCCATTAATGGTAATAATAATAGATGTTTTTTGCAATGATTTCTGAAGAATTGTGTGACACTGAAGACTGGAGTAATTATGCTGAAAATTCAGCTTTGATCACAGAAATAAATTACATTTCAAAATATATTAAAATAGAAAACTGTTATTTTCATTTGTAATAATATTTTGCAATATTTCTGTTTTTACTGTATATATGTATACACTGTAAAAGTTGATAGGAACACTATGTAAGTTAAGTATTGCACCGATCTGATGGAAAGTCGAATGCCTTCTTGAGTAATGAGATATGTTAGCACCCCACAGGGCAGAAACACATGTTAACGTGATGATTTAGCCTGTGTAGAGTATGTTTATGGCCTGCGAAGTGGTTGTCTCTGCCTGTCTCATTGACAGACAGCGAGAGCAGGGTTGTCTTCACCGGTTTAACCCTCCATTCCAGCACGGTGACATAGTGTCTGACCATTGCGACTTCGTCCCGACGGCTCCCCTGGTGTCACAGATACAGGATCAGTTCAGTTATGTAATCCTGTCCAGACAGAACTCTCACCCGTTTACATACCCATGGTGCGGTTGAATCAAAGTTCATGGATATTAGCTATCACGTCACCTTATAGTCAAGAACAGAAATGCAATCTAGACTCAGTAGTATGCATTTGTTTTGTGTGAGTGATTGTGTGGAATTTCCTTTGAAAATTTTATTTTAATTTTTAAATATTTAATATAATATGTAATATATATTATAATAAACTGTATATATAAATATAATATATATCATGTAATCTAATAAATATTTAATATTTAATTATATTTTTTCATGCGTATTTCAGCTACATATTGTCATATGTTTGTAAACATGCTACGTCATGAAGTCGTGCATATTTTGCACTGGTTTAAAAACCTTTTAAAATATAGTAGGCAGTATATAGTATATACTGCACATAGGGTTGTTTATGGTTGCGGATGTTACTATATGATTTATTTTAGCATGGTTGAAATGCTATATTGATGCTGTCAGCATCAGTGATATTAAAATGTGTAATACTCTTGTCTTCACTCATTAACAGTGTAAAAGCACCAGCATGGAGCCTTTATACAAATATTTGTCATTTAGCAGCCTCTTTTATCTCAGGATTTGTATTGTAGCCAATCACAGCACTTCTCTGAAAACACTCGGCCAATCACAGGACAATCGCACAGCTTATGTCACTGTTGCGAGGCAGGAGTTGGCTCAGTGCCTTTGGCAGGTTAATTTTTTTTTCCCTAGATACATTACAAGTTTATGTCTCTGGGGGGGGCAACAGAGAGAGAGAAATAATGACTGTGCAAATAGTCTGTGTGTGACTCATGTGAAGACCCCCTTTTACCCTGGAAAACCCACTACTGAAATGTTTGTGTATGCACATGTTCCAGTGAAAATGGAAATAAATACTCTGGTCTAGGAGTGGGTGATATTGTATGACCAGAAACAATAGAGTAATATTACACTGCCTTTCAAAATTTGTGGTCTGTATGCTTTTTTGAAAAGAAGGCACTATGTTCACCAAGGCTGCATTTATTTGGTCAAAATACAGTAATATTGTGAAATATTATTAGAATTTAAAGTAACAGTTATCTGTTTGAATATATTTTAAATTTTAATTTATTCTTGTGATGACAAAACTGAATTGTCAGCATCATTACTCCAGTCTGAACTAGAAGTTGTTTGGTCACCAACATTCAACATTGTTCTGCAGAATAGTCATACAGGTTTGGACCAACGTGAAAGTCAATAAATGATGACAGAGTTTTTATTTTTGGGTGGACTGTCTCTTAAAGGAACCCTGGTATTAACACTAGTATGGCTTAAAATAACATAAATTATGTCTTTTACTGAAATGTGTAGTAGAAAACCTATGCAAGATTTACGTTATTTAAACAATCCACATTGTTTTATATATATTTTGCACTATGGGGGGGCGCCAGTGCCAGCCCGTCCAACAGGCGATACAGGCGGTCACCTAGGGCCCCGCCCTAAGGGGAGGGCCCGCGGCCGCGAGGTTGTCAATTGGATTTTTAGGTGCGTTTTATTTGAAGCGGCGCCGCGCAGAAAGATCCGTGTTTAAAATCAAAGTTCCGCAAGAACTATAGAGCGCAGACAGCTCTGCATGTTCTCTACTCGCTCTTGCGGTGCTTTAATGTCATCCACCGATCGGTGTGCGCAGCGAATCTTAAAGCCGCACGCACCTTACATAACTAAGGTAACGCGCACCAGTGCTGTACAGTGCGGCATGTGTATCGAACGTATGAAAATAAAAAAAAAAATCAGTCTGTGCGTTCAAATTTACCTCAGTAGAATGCGTACATAGATTTTGCATGGGTTCAAGTCTGTTTACAAACCTGTCGTCTATTGAAAACATTTTAGTGACATGGTTTTGATCCAAATTCATTTTATAACATCAGTCGAGTTTTTGAAATAACTTCTTTTTTTGATCTGACGTGGTTTCACATCACAGAATGAGGCAAATCATTATTTTATATAGTATTCTATAAAGTGATAAATAACTCATCTTTTATGAATATAGTATTCTCTAAAGCCTGCATTTCTCATCATTTATGAATATTAAGGCCTATGTTTATTTTGTTTATGCTCTGTTTATTCTGTTTAGTTTTTGTGTATACTTAATTTATATTTCTTTTGTGTTTCATGTGTATCTATTTACTCAATCTCACATGCACTCCTATTTTTTTATTTTATTTGCTTAAATATATATGTATTTTTTTTTTTTTTTTTTTTAGGTATGTTTGTTGAATGCGTTACAATGAATACACATTCACGCTTAAATATTGAAATAGTCATTTTATGTGCTTTCTCTTCAAATTTCAAACAGTCAAATTTCTGTGACAGTTTTTTACACTAGTGGGGCCCATTTTCATTATCTTGCCTAGGGCCCCACAAACCTACCGGCCGGCACTGGGGGGCGCCATTATTTCGATGACATAAAATGGTTGCACTCCCTGAGCTACTGGTGCTACCTGTTGGTATTTTTACCGCAACACAGCTCTGAAAATAAAATTCTGATACTCTGCCACATTGTGCGGATAATTTTCAGTCTAAGGGTAAAAAGAGAAGCGATTCAATTTTCTCTCCATTTTAGCCCTGATGCCTTTGAGGCCTTTAGTAGAGCACAGCTACTGAAAAAGCTTACAAACGGCAGAGACAAGAAACGCTAGATGCCATCCTGGCAGGATGTAAACATGTCAATGCTTGTCATGACACCACAGCCACTGAAGGCTGTGAGTTTCTCAGTGCGGATTTTACCCAATATCCGGGGGCGTTTAGAGTCCTTGCTAGGAAAAATCAATGGTACGCCATTTGGTTTATACCTACGCCACCTGTGAGCTCTTTAAGTAGCTCTGGTGATCGTACGAGTATTTTATTGTGGTATTGTGAAGTTGTGTTGTGGTAAAAATAGGTAGCGGCAATAGATCACTGAGTGCAACCATTTGACCTTAAAGAAATAATGGTGCCTCTTATAGTCCAAAATAAATATAAAACAATGTGGATTTTGTTAAATGTAAATCTACTTTTCTACTACATATTTTAGTAAAATACATCATTCAAGCCATACAAGTCGTAATAACCATGGTTCCCTTTAAGGATGTTTTCTAGATATCAACCTGCTAAACTCTCTTTCTTTTGTCAATCCCTGTCTTCTTCTTCACTCCCACAGAAGGATGAGGTGTATCTGAATTTGGTGATGGACTACGTGCCTGAAAACGTGTACCGAGTGGCCAGACACTACAGCAGAGCCAAGCAGAATCTGCCCATGGTCTATGTGAAGGTAACGTCTGTTAATAGAATCTGACATTATTCACTGTTTTGATGACTTTGATTTTTCCATGCTGGTTTAAGTTGGTTTGGTGCTGCTCATGAACCAAAGCTGCACAACTTATAGGTTTAGAGGAACTAGCTGGTCATATGAGCAGGATTTTCTTATTTTCATAAGTGTTATCACTGACTTGTCAGTGGAATATTTTGTAGATCACGACCTTGCAAATTCTGCTAGATTTAAGTCACTTTTTATGTGCGTTTTCAGCTATACATGTACCAGCTGTTCCGCAGCTTGGCGTACATCCACTCGTATGGGATCTGCCATCGAGACATCAAGCCGCAGAACCTCCTGCTCGATCCAGAGACAGCTGTACTCAAACTCTGTGACTTTGGAAGGTGAGACAGGGTAATTAGGTGCTGGCATGCATATTACATCTGCTGGCATGGATATAACATCACTTGTTCATTTTGAGATCTTGAGTAAAACATTCCTAAAATGTAGTCTGTAGTTCTGTATTAATCCTCATAATCTTAAAAACCTTTTGGTGATTGACATTAAAGGGATAGTTCACCCAAAAATTAACACTCTGTCATTAATTACTCACCCTCATGTCATTCCGAACCTGTAAGACCAAAAATTAAGATATTTTTAATGAAATCCAAGACACAAAGGTAGTAAGGACATCAATAAAATGGTCTGTCTGTGGTTCAACCGTAATTTTATGAAACTACCAGAATACTTTTTGTGTGCAAAGAAAGCAAAAATAACAACTGTTTTCCATGTCAATCTCTGCCGCCATTCATGAGAGCACGCTACCATTTAAAAGTTTAGGGTCAGCAAAAAAAATATTAAAAAATTGAAGAAAAATTAATCTTTTCATTCGTCAAGGATGCATTAAATTGATTAAAAGAAAAAAAAATCATTCTGATAATTGCTGGGATCAGAATGTCACAATCCATTAAACATATTTTGCTGGACTGTAATACTTTTACTCCTTTGAGGAATTTGTTTCATTCTGTTGATACTTTTATAGTTTTTAACAAAATAAATCTAAATTTAGTTTTGAAGTTCTTAGAAAATCTTATTTAGGTTTATTTTTGAATAACTAAACCTGGCTCTCACCATGAACACAGCAATAGAAGCTGACATGGCATTAAAAAGAAAAGAAAAGCTAAATTGATCATAAGGGACAGTTAAGGCATTGTTAGAGAAAAAAAATATATAAAGGTTATGTATCACATTTTTCACAAAACATTAAGCAGCACAACAGTTGTCAATATTGATAATAATAAAAATAACAACTGGCAATTTTACAGCAATTGAACAAGAACACATTAAACTTATTAAAAGGCATTTATAATGTTACAAAGATTTCTTTTTTTAACATTAATAATAATAAGGCATGTTTCCCGATGGTCAAATCAGCATATTGGAATGATTTCTGAAGCATTGTGTGACACTAAAGGCTGGAGTAATGATGCTGAAAATTCAGTTTTGCATCACAAGAATAAATTATATTTTAAAATATATTCAAATAGAAAACAGTTATGCTAAATTGTAATAATATTTTACAATATTTCTGTTTTTACTATGTTTTTGATCAAATAAATGCGGTCTTGGTGAGCATAAAAGACTTAAAACTAAAGACTTTTTTGTTGTCAGAAACAAAAAAATCTCACCAACTCCAAGCTTTTGAACAGTTGTGTGCATTTGTGTTTTTTATGAATTGATATTTTGGAGTGAATAGTGAAGGAAAAGCTGCAACAAGTGTCCATCATATACACAATGTTAACTGAAAAGCATCCCAGGATGCACCACATTAAGTTTTTTGAGGGAATGAGGATATTGTGTTGATGGCGTGAGAATGTCAGCAATACAAAACACAGAAAGACGATGCTTGTGTGATGTGGTACCTTTACTGGAAAACTTCATCTGGCAATTTCACAGCAACTGAACAAGTCTCATGTGTGAAAGTGACTATTTCACGGATCAAATCCCATCATCTGACACATTTAGCTTTGAGCGTTCTGATCTAAATCTGTGACTGGCTTAATTTGATTAAACTGCTTTAAACTTAAAGTTTTTAAACTTTTGTTCCTCCGTAGTTAAGAAACATTTGGATGTAGTTAGTGTTTGACGATAATGATAATGATAATGATTGTTATTGTGATGATAATGTGTCCAATGATGATGACTGTTTTGATGTGGACGCGTGTTGGTGTAATTTCTGGTTATGTCTAATTCTCTCTGTCTGCGTCTTGCGTTTGGTCTGTCTCTTTATGTCTCCTGCAGTGCTAAGCAGCTGGTGCGTGGTGAGCCTAATGTTTCCTACATCTGCTCGCGCTACTACAGAGCCCCTGAGCTCATTTTCGGAGCCACGGACTACACTTCCAGCATAGGTAATCTAGTGTTCTTTTTATCCTAAAACTTCATACACTACACCACCAGAATTGGCGTACTAATTCTAACTCTGTTTATCAAAAAGATTGAGTATCATGCAAAACCCTATCATGTTGTCCTGTTATCGTTTATCACAAAACTGGTATTTTAGCGGCCTTTACTCTAGTCTTTCAATGAGACCTGCTAATGACATGTGATTGAATAAATTTGTGCTGCTAATTTGTGATGTAAAAAGAGTTGCGCTATTGTTTCCATACAGACATTTGGTCAGCTGGCTGTGTACTGGCCGAGCTGCTGCTTGGACAGCCCATTTTCCCTGGTGACAGTGGTGTAGATCAGCTTGTTGAAATCATTAAGGTAAGTGTGTGTGTTTTCACACATAATCTTAAAATTTTGATTGTATCTACTCTTGTTAATGCTGACGCGTCTGTAGGAACCACCATGCTGGCTAGTTCCTAGAACTGAGTTCCTAGAAGTATGTGGTGCGAAAGCCCCTATTATGCACTTTTCTAGTGTTTGAGAAATGCGAAATGCAGTTATTTTTCTTTTTTCTGAGAAGCTGTCCTATTTAACAGCTGAATCCTCAATGCACTTCTCAAAAAATGACTTTCTATAAGTAAAGCCCTGTTCAGACCAAAAATATCTAAACCAGTGTTGCTGTTATCAACAAAAACTAAAACTATTGAAAACGTTCTTTAATCAAATTAAAACTGAAATACAATAAAATACAAATAATAGATGAAAACTTAAATTAAATGAACATTTTAACGTTTTAAATGTTACCCTGGGTATTAATTGAAATAAGTTAAAGTTAATGTCCTGTTGGCGCCACAAGCCTCGTGGTTAGTGTGCCGACATACAGCGCATCTGCGCTCACGGCGACCCGAGTTCGATTCCCATCTCAAGGTCCTTTGCCGGTCCCGCTCTCCTCTCTTTACACAGTGTTTTCTCAAGCTGCTCTTAAACTATCCTGTCAAATAAAGCTTAAAAAGAAAAAAAATTAAATACTAAAATTACTAAAAAAAAGAAGTAAAAATGTGTAGTAGTTAACTACTACTAATTAATTTCTTAGTCTAATTTGAAGACACTTGGCATCACGGAAATAAAACCTAATTTGTTACCCAATATGATTTGCTATTTTAGTATACTTGAACATAACTGAGATCTGAAAACTGTAGCTAAAATTGTTTCTGTAATTTTTGGAATTTCAAAGATGATCTTTCACTTTAATTGTATGGAAGTGAGTCAGCTTTTCAGTACATGTATGTATGTATGTATGTATGTATGTTTTTATTGCATGAAAGAAAAAGAACACGTTTATTTTTATTATTATTTTTTATTTTTTTCATGAAAGAAAAAGAACACATTTGCAACAATATGAAGGTGAATAAATGATGCCATAATTTTTGTTTTTGGATGAATTGGGTAAAAGTTGTTTTGATCTGGTTTTTAATTTAAATTATGATATTGTATGAAGGTGCTGCATTGCTGTCAATATTGTATGTATTAAAATAATAATTTGTTTAAATAATGTATGCTTGGCGAAGGGAACTTGAATTGAATTTCATCTGCTGAGCTCTTGTTCAGGTCAGTTCACTGTCACGGCAGGGAAAATAGATGTAACTAGATGTTTAATATTTTTTTCCTTTCATTTTAATACTTTTATAAAATAAAAGTATAGATGAAACAACTTAACCTTAATTAATAGATTAAAAGACGTAAATTAAATGGAAATTTTAAATGTTACCTTGGGAATTGATTGATATAAGTTGAAGTACTAAAAATTGAAATAAAAATGTATATTTGAAAATGAAATATATATTTTTAAATTGGTAATTCAAAAACAATTTCTAAATATTATTAAATACTATAATAGTATAATGATAATACTAAAATAACACTGCTGTAAAGATAAATTATATTACCATCCATACTAGTGGAAAACATTTATTCTAAACATTAGTCTTTTAGTTATTTTCTGTGAATGTAATTGCCTGTGAACGTAATTGCAGTGCACTTTAAAGCTGGATGTTTTTTGAATCGCTGTCAATTGTTCATCAGCTGAAAAAAATCACTCTAAAAGTGATTTCAACTGTGTTGTTTCTCTGTATTGGTATAGTTGTGGTATGGACTATATACTTTAATTGCAACAGAATAAGAGAATGTGTTTCCTCCAGGTGCTGGGAACTCCTACACGAGAGCAGATCCGGGAGATGAACCCGAATTACACTGAATTCAAGTTTCCACAGATAAAGGCACACCCGTGGACTAAGGTTAGCATAAGTGTTTCCATATGTTTCAAGCTTTTTTATCACTTTTATCCTTGTCTTTTCCCCTTCCTTTAATTCTACACTGATGATGATTCTGGTCTTTACAACCTTCTTATTTTACATTTTATTTTATAAGTCTGATTTAAAGAGTATTTTCTATCAACACAGTTGCACTTTAATTGCTCACATGTGACTTATTTAAAACAAAAAGTGCAAATCTATATCAAAAATTTCTATTTTGTACAGTCAAAAGTTGACATTATTATACAAAACTTTGTACAAAGCATTCAAAAGTCCTGTGGTGTGTTAGGTTTTCCGGCCCCGGACCCCTCCGGAGGCGATAGCCCTGTGTTCCAGATTGTTGGAGTACACGCCTACGGCCCGACTCACTCCTCTCGAGGCCTGTGCTCACACTTTCTTCGACGAGCTCCGTGAGCCCAACCTCAAGCTCCCGAATGGAAGAGAGCGGCCTGTGCTGTTTAATTTCACTACACAGGGTATGTTTACAAAAATGCACAAATGATAAAGACTGATTTAATCTTTTTGGGGAATTGTAACAATTATTACAATATATAATTACAATAAATGTTAAATAATTACAATAAATGATTAACTGGTCGGTAATACTTTTAATGTTTCATAAAGTCAAGTCTAAGTTTATTTGATCAAAAATGCAGTAAAAACTGTCATATTGTGAAATATTATGACAGATGGAGGTGCTGGTGCGTTCACTTGCCCTTACTCCGTCACTTTTGGTCATACAGACAAAAGTAATACATTTTTTAAATCTGTGAAGACTCTATGTTTATTTGTATGTCAAAATAACAACAAAATGTTGTGCTTTTGTAAAAAAAAAAAAAGTCTTAGTCTCTGAACTTGAGCACAAAAATTTTAAACTTCTTGTATACTTCCCTTACAGATATGAAAAATATATCTATAGAGACTGAAATGCCTACTTTCAGATGAGCCAATTCAAATAGAAAAAACAAATATTCTCAAATTATGTAATCCGTATTGACGTACATACAGCTGCAACACTACTGCGGAGATGACGAGTCAGTGTTGAATCGCTAAAATTATTAAACCATTAATGCAGTCTCCTTGCGGTTTTTCCCAGACACATTCATAATTAATACATCCGCGGTAAGCTTTTTTTGCATGCACTTGAGCGCTTATTAGTCTATATAGCCAATTAAAGATTCATTATTATGATTTATATGGTTTATTAATAAACGTGTGACTAATAGTCAACTAATGCTTAAAAAGAACGACTACTAGTTGACCAGAAACATCTTTAGTTGAGGGTAGCTGTAAAATATTATTACAATTCAAAATAACTTTTCTATTTTAAAATGTAATTTATTTCTGTGATGCAAAGGTGAATTTTTTTCATCATTACTCCAGTCTTCAGGGTCACATGATCCTTCAGAAATCATTCTAATGTGCTGAGTTGATGCTCAAGACACATTTCTTATTATCACCAATGTTAAAAAATGTCCAGGATTCTTTGAATAGAAAGATCAAAAGAACAGAATTTATTTGAATTAAAATCTTTTGTAACATTGTTGCATGTTTTTACTGTCTGTTTTGATCAATTTATTACATCCTTGGTGAATAAAAGTATTACTTTCTCACAAAAACAAAAACTTTTTGACTGTCTGTAAATGAGTTTGTACTTGCATACTTGTCTTTTACACTAATATAAGTTGCATTTAATCATCAGAGTTGTCTAGTAACCCCTCGCTGGCCTCCGTACTCATTCCTGCACATGCTCAGAACCAGGCGGAAAACTCCTCTCAGTCTGCCTCGGCTGCAACAGGTCGGTTTTTCACTTTCAGCATCTCGCAAACCCCATAACCCCCCTCAGCACCTCTTTTTTTAATTCTTAATAACCTTCTCTTACTTCTCCAGGTGCTAACAGTGGCGATCGCGGTCTGAACACCAACGCTGCCTCTGCCGGCCCTAATCCTTCAACTTGAACCCCGTCCACCCGTCAATGGGCCATTTTTACGCTGCTGCTTATTAGCCACGCCCACTCCCCGGGAAAGGGGCGTGGCTAAAACTAACCGAAAAGCTCATATGATATGATGGATGCACCAACCAAACCTTCTCCCAGTCATTGTCTGTTTTTATTATTATTTTTAATTTATTTGCTCTAAAGGACGCAACGAGGGCTCAGAAACACCGCCTCAGGACTATCTGCGGTGATGTTTGACAATTCTCTCTCTCTGTCTCTCTTTCTCTATATATACACACACACATTTACATAAACCGTTACACCTACAAATATGTTTTCACATGTCTACTTTGACATTTTTTAAAGGGAAATCTGTATGCTGTAGTCGCTGCTTCTTTTATAATAGTCTCGGGCCCTTTCCTAGTCACCTGTGGGTGGAGACAAAGACTTTGAATATGAGCTGACACAGATGGGATACAACAATCCTGGTTCAACGGCATGGACTGATTTCCAGGGCTTGTGTACATTCTGTAGACTATGTGAAATATATGCTAATTGCCTTTTTCCTCAGTATTGGGCGGATATGTTGTATGCTTAAGCTGTATGCTGCTGTGTACCTCTTTGTTTTCGACCACTTTTGAAGGAGTGACATTATCCATTCGTTTCCTGCTCGTCTTCCTCCTTCCCGTTGTATAATACTTCACTGAATTCTACAGATGTTGACACACACGTAATATCGGATCATTTTCTGTGAGTGAGAGTGTGCGTGTGTTTGTGTGTGTGAGCGCATGCTGTACGTCTTATGTCTATAAATACTGTATGCTGATTAGTGCGCTAAAAGAAACAAGCACGAAATTATGAAAAATGATAATCAGGACTTTTAAACGGAACACGTGAACGGGTTTCTGAACCGCAAATTCCAGCCTAAAGATGATGTCGGGTTTAGTTCGTGTCACTTGTGTTAGAATTGAGTAGGAATGAGTGGCTGAAAGCAGTGGACTGCTCCGTCAGGAAATTGACACTAATGAGGTGGAAAAAGATAGGATGGGAACGTTTTCTCTACAGTACATTCGCTTCCATTTCTTCTTGTTTTTCTTCCTTGCGTCCTCTTTAGAGCCCCCTGGTGTTTTTGGAAGTGCACAACGAAGCTGGTGTATCTTGTTCATTAAATACGGTCGTGAATTAGTACAGAAGAGTCACTTCAGACTGTTTATGTACCTCCCAAAAGTGCTGTTGAAAGAATATCCATCTGTTCTGTTGCCCACTTAAAGCGATCATTCACCCATATATGAAAATAATCATCATTTGCTCACACATATATACATTTTTTTTTCTTCCATAACACTAAAAGAAATGTTTTCTTTTTTTTAAATGATCTTTTCTATACAGTGAAAGTGAATAGTGACTAAGAGCTGTCAAACTACAAAAATGACAATATATAATATTATTTTTATTATTATATCAGTAATCCACATGACTTGTGTGTTGCATTAAAAGTGCTCTAAAGTCAAACAATCATTTTATGAGAGGAAAACACAAAGCTGTAAGCTACTAATTCATTTCTAACTCCCTAACTCTAATGTGATACACAATATAATTTGCCATTTTTAATATAAATGAACATGAGATTTTATTTTATTTTTTTTTTGTCATTTTTGGAGCTTGAAAGATGATCTCCATCCACTTTCATTGTATGGAAACGAGTCAGTTTTTCTGCACTATTATTATTATTATATTTAATTAATTCATTAATTTTTTTTTTTTTTTTTTTTTTTTTTTTTGCATGAAAGAAAAAGTATGTTTTTTTTTATTTTAAGTTTATTTTTATTATTATTGTTATTATTTTATATGAAAGAAAAAGTACACATTAATTTTTTTTTTATATTCAAGTTTATTTTTTAAAAATGGGTAAAATATGGACAAACTCAGCGATTGGGTTGTTTTGACCCAGTGGTAGGGTTAAATGTTTAACCCAATCTTCTGAGTAGTTTTATTTATCTCAACTATTGTTTAAAAATTACTATATGGCTGGCTTAAAATGAATCCAAAATAGGTTGTAAATTAAAAATCAGACACATAATTACTATGAGGCATCAGTAATAATCAAAAGGTGAGCATTTATTTATACGCAATTAAAAAAAAGGTTTATTAATTAATTTATTCAACTTATTAATAAATGGTAATGTTAGTAATGTTAATAAATTATGATTTCTAACCTGTTCTGTGTTCATTTTAAGCAAGAAATATAGTAATTTTTAAGCAATAGTTGAGTTAAATAAAACTACCCAGAAGGTTTACGAGAACATTTAACCCAACCGTCAAAACAATCCAGTTGCTGGGTTTGTCCGTATTTCTCCCAGTGCTGGCTTGTTTTTAGTTTTAGAATTGTTGTTTTTTTTTGTTTTTTAATACATAAAAGAAAAAGTACACATTTGCAACAATACAAAGGTGAATAAATGATGACAGTTTTAGTGTTTGGGTGAATTGTCCCTTTAATGTTGTTCTTTTGAATTGGTTTTAATTACCAACTATTACAATATGATATTGTATGAAGGTGCTGCATTGCTCTCAGTGTAGTATGTATTCAAATAATCATTTGTTTAAATAATGAATGTTTGTTGAAGGGAACTTGAGTTGAATTTCATCTGTTGAGCTCTTGTTCGGGTCAGTTCACTGTCATAGCAGGGAAAATAGATTTAACAGTGTTTTTGTTTTTATTATATTTTTAACTTAAAGATTCAGAAGGACTTTCTCTTAATCTGTTTTTGGAGGAATTTATTGTACGTTCTTTTAATTGAAATGGAAAATCTTTTATATTTACAGGGTTTTTAATTTTTTTTTATAATTATGTATAATGTATGAGATTACAATGTCATGTATCTACAGTATTAACTAATTATTTTGCAATAATATATTTTGGATTTATGTTTGGGGTTTTGTAAAATACTTTCAGCAGCACTTACAGGGAGTCATGTCAATGTACAACCTTTTTCATAAGCTTTATTAAAATGTTTTTACGTGCATCCCTGCACACAAAGCCAGTCACGTTGCTTCACGATTTCCTAAGTGTGTAGAGTATCACATTTCTCAGTGACTCATATTTGAGACGAATATGAGATGAAAGGGAAAATGGGAAAAACTGTTGCTAGCCGTAAAGTTAGACGAAACTGAAAACATAAACCTGAAACATAGCTATTCATTTTGGTTTTATTTTATTTTTCTCTGTACGTGACAGTATGTTGAACGTCATACTGATGTGTGTTCTGTCTCTTGTGTGTTCTGGTTCAGAGGAGTCACCTGATACTGTACTGCATTGAATAAAGTGTAGGTTAGCCTCACTCCATTACACTGCTTCTTCTCTCTTTATTTGTGGATGTCTTGGATTGTTTTCCCCTTCGCACGTTCAACCTCTCTGGATAAGGTGATATCTTAGCAATTGGAAAACAGTATGTATATATTTACTGTATTTAAATGTGATTTCATTCCCAGCTGTTTACCTTCATAGACGTAAGCAACTGTTTTTAGAACTTGTGTGTGTTTTTTAACATAAACTTGTGTGTATTTGATAGTTTAAGTGCAATAAGACATGAAAGAGAACTTAGTTTAGTATGCATGATTTTCAGTGTGAAACAGCGTGTTTCTGCTTCCACTCAAAATAGACATAAATGATCTGTGGGGTATTTTGAGCTAAAACTTCAGACACATTCTGGGGACACCTTAGGTTTATATTACACAATTGTAAAAAGGGGCTTAATAGGTGGCAAAATAAGTATATATCTTATTTACAAGACATGTTCATGTCCATTTAACAATCGCTTCACAAAAGATTAGTAATGACGCACATTACAGGACAGGAGAAACCTCCCACTGACTGTTTAAAAGGTCATCAGCCCATTTGTGTCAATTTACAGAGAAAGAAACGTCCTTCAGCAGTTATCTCTTGGTAAGAAATGACGCTGGTTTGCGCTGTTTGTATCCTGTTGCTTCTTACCCATGGTAAGCATGTTATGTTTGCTTATTTAAATGATTATATCTTCTCAGATTGTAACCTTTTTTTTAATATGCTGCTGTTTGGATTGTTCTACAATCTTAAAAATGAAGGTTCTTTATTGGCATCTATGGTTCCATAAAGAACCTTTAACATCCATGGCAACTTTTCATTCTTCAAAAGGTTCTTTACAGTGGAAAAGGTTTCTTAGATTATTCAAATGACTTCTTTTAAGAATTTTTCTCTGAAAAGGAAATCAAAGAACCTTTATTTTTAACTGTTACAGTTGAAGTCAAAAGTTTACACACTTGCAGAATCTGCAAAATGTTATTTTACCAAAATAAGAGGGATCATACAAAATGAATGTTATTTTTTTATTTAGTACTGACCTGAATAAGATATTTCACATCAAAGATGTTTACATATAGCCCACATGAGAAAATTATAGTTGAATTTATAAAAATCACCCCGTTCAAAAGTTTACATACTTGATTCTTAATACTGTGTTGTTACCGGAATTATCCACAGCGTGATTTTGTTTTAAGGTGATAGTTGTTCATGAGTCCCTTGTTTGTCCTGAACAGTTAAACTACCCATTGTTCTTCAGAAAAGAACCTTCAGGTCCCACAATTTCTTCGGTTTTGCAGCATTTTTGTGTATTTGAAGCCTTTCCAACAATGACTGTATGATTTTGAGATCCATCTTTTCACACTGAGGACAACTGAGCGACTCGTATGCAATTATTACATTAGGAAAAACAATGCATTAAGAGCCAGTGGAAATGATAAGGATAATTAGGCAAAATAAGAAAAATGTACACATCCTCATTCTGTTCAAAAGTTTTCACCCCCCAGTTCTTAATGCATAATTTTTCCTTTTGAAGCATCAGCGAGCTCCCTCAGTTGTCCTCGGTGTGAAAAGATGGATCTCAAAATCATGGAAAGGGTTCAAATACACAAAAATGCTAAAAGACCGAAACAATTTGTGGGACCTGAAGGATTTTTCTGATGAAAAACAGGCAGTTTAACTGTTCAGGACAAACAAGGGACTCACGAACAACTATCACTAAACAAAAAACAGCTGTGGATCAATTAGGTAACAACACAGTATTAACGATCAAGTGTATTTAAACTTTTTAACGGGATAATTTTTATAAATTTAACTATTTTCTCCTGTGGATTTTACGTAAATATCTTATTCAGGTCAGTACTAAAAAAAAAATGTCATTTTGTATGATCCCTCTTATTTTGGTAAAATAATTAACATTTTGCTTCAACTGTACATGCAAGTGACATTGTCTCCCCTCTTTTTTTGGTCTCAGATCTTGCTCTCTTATCGTTCACAGGAATGGCATTGAAGTGTAACCTGTGTGTTTCCAAAGGGAACAGGATCCCCTGCACTCCATCAGTACAGACGTGTGTTTCCCACATGATGGCCTGTGGAAACATCACATTCAGAGCTGGTTTAATGGGTGAGTTCCGCCATAATCACAATCCTTAAACAGATACTGCAGAGCACTTATTTGTGTTGTTTCCACAGCTCCTCCTTCTATCCGTTCCTGTATAAGCTTGTCGGCCTGCTGGAGCTATATTCAAGCTCCAGAAGTGATAGCTGTGTGCTGCAAGACGGACCTCTGTAACTGAGCCAACAAACCTGTAATCATAAACACTGAAGACTTATCAGCTGAATTCTGCTTTTCTGTAACCTTGGCAGTGATTATCTGAAATTTGACTAAACGCTAAAAGGCTCAACAGTCAGATGTAACAACTAATTGTAACACAAATGTACCAAACAGCAATAATAACTTTTTAAAAGTAACAATAAAAGCAGTCAAGCAGTGGCTTTTGTGTTCCTATGAAGTACAACCTGTACAGAAGTCACACAAAATGAACAAACTGAGAGATAATGCTTTAAAATGAGGTTTGTAGTTAATAATTAATAATAAGGGCCATTTGAGAATTGAAAATTGAGATCAGATAAAATACCTTAGTCAATGACAGCAATAAAAACTTTACAGCTTTAATGACTCATTGACAGCATCAGTGAAATGCTTTGAGATACACATATATATATGTACACTACCGTTCAAAAGTTTGGGGTCAGTACATTTTTATTGTTTCTTTTTTTTATTTTTTTAAGAAATTAATACTTTTATTCACCAAGGATGTATTAAGTTAATAATTAAAAGTTTATTAAAAGTTAATAATAAATAATTTACATTGTTATAAAATATTTATATTTTGAATAAACACTGTACTTTTTAAACTTGTTATTCATGAAAGAATCCTGAAAAAAAAAAAAATACAGGTTCCAAAAAATATTTGGCAGCACAACTGTTGATATTATCCAACATTGATCATTCTAATAATAAATCCGCATATTAGAATGATTTCTGAAGGATCATGTGACACTTAAGACTGGAGTAACAGCTGATAAAAATGCAGCTTTTCATCACAGGAATAAATTCTATTTTAAAGTATGTTAAAATAAAAAACATTATTTTATACTGTAAAAACATTTTGCAATATTACTGTTTTTTTTTCTATATTTTTAATCAAATAAATGCAGCCTTGATGAGCATAAGAGACTACTTTAAAGACTATTACAAGTCTTAATGACCCCAAACTTTTGAACGGTAGTGTATATATATATATATATATATATATATATATCATTGGGTTAGGATGAGAACTTATGTCGTTATTACCCATTAAAAGGGATATCTACTTTTCTTTTCTTTTTCTTTTCGTCTCTTATCGTCTCTTTTCGTCGACTAAAACCTTGTTGACGAAAAATAAGTTCATGCTGGCTTCTGCTATGCCCAAAACAGATAGTAATGGCTGTCAAAGAGTTTCCGATGGCGCCATCTACTGGACAGCAGACAAGTAGTCGCAGGACAAGTGCCGGAGGATGGAGCTTTTCCGATGCTCTGATGTTTTAAAATAAAATAAAATAAAATAATCCCCAAAATTTACTCAAAATAATTAAGTACAGGATGTTTGTTATACTATTCATTATACAGACAACCTGTTGAGGCAATTAACAAGAACACTCATGTAAATGTGACCAAATTTGCCCTGCGATTTTGTAGAACAAAAAATAAAAAGATAAGACGTTTAAAAATTAATATTAACTTGATTGGATTAACTCAACTGATGATGACACTTCAGATATCTTGACAAAGCACTGTCTAAAAATAACTTCTAAAGTGAAGTGTAAATGTAAGAGAAGTCTAGTTTGTCTCTTTCATTTGTATTTTAGTAAGTACAAAATTTGTTAACATGTTAACCGATCTATTTTCGATAATAATCGATAATAACGCTTTGGTGGTTTATAAAGCGGAACATACATATTTCTATTTTATCTGTAATATTTCCTATCCACGTTTATGTGGATTCCTGTGTGTATCCTAAATATCTAGCCAATACGGAAATTTATAAGCCTTTTTAACCGAATCGAAGTAAATAAATAAAATCGAATGAAATGATGTTTTACCAGTGTCAGATATTACGAAGATACTAATAGACGTCCAGAAATAAGAAGGTGAGACAAAAGGGAAACGGTTAAAATTAAGAAAGAATATTTTTTATTTTAGACTAATAAATATTTGGTCTTTCAAGGCACTTCCAACATAAGGCCAATAAGTACTTCTTCTGACGGATAACCTCCGTGTCAGATGATCTTAAAAAGAGTTACACATCTACCTGCTCCACAAGAGCACGTCAGTATATAACAAAGAATAAAACACGATAATATACAGCAGCTTCCTTCCGTGATTTCATGTGGCTTTAGGGAATTGGGTTAAAATGTACCGTGTCCAAGATGATATTATAAGTAATTACAATAACAACCAAGATGAATTAGAAGATGTTCCTCAAATTACAAAAGTACATGCTGTTCATTAAAATTATCCAGCACTTATTTGTGCAATTACCAGCGCTATTATAGCCATTTTCCCTGTGAATTTCGTGTAAACTTTCATATTTGCTTAAGTCTCTCAAATCATCTCAAAGTGGAAGAAGCCGTCACATGAAAGTGTTTTTTTTTTTTTTTTTTTTTTTAAGACAAATAATACATCCCATAGGACACGGGCCCGTTAAATAGTCCTGGCATCGGTACGGGCCGGGGGGAAAGACGCTGGAGGTCCGTACAGAGATGATGGAGATCCCAGTGGGAACGGCAGCGCGAACGGGGCCAGAAGAGGTTTGGAGGCGCATTTGAACTTTTCCAGCTCGGCCTCCTGTAGTCTCTTGGCCTTCGCCCTTCTGTTCTGGAACCAGATCTTGACCTGAGTCTCGGTAAGGTTTAGGGAGTTGGAGAACTCGGCCCGTTCGGCGATGGAGAGGTACTGTTTCTGTCTGAACTTGCGCTCCAGGGAGAGCAGCTGGGAGGTGCTGAAGGGCGTACGCGGCTTCCGATTCGTCTTGTGCTTGCGTAAGGTGCACGGCGTTGGGCTCGGGTGACCTGGAAGAAACGACGAAAAAAACATTTCGTTAGAATTAAGAAAAAGTTGAAGTGTCTATCCCCAAATGCTTTAGTCTTTCTTCCTCATGCATTTTATTTCTGTCTTGCAAAATTATCTGAAATCTCTTTCTGCTTTGAAAATTAGGCCTATCTGGTTTTTTTTTTAAACTCTTAACATTATTATTTTGCTGCCAAACAGATATTGTACAAACATAATTTTCTAATTGTCATTTCACAATAATAATTACGTTTCTAAATGACTTCTTATTTACTTTTACTGATTAATTATTAATTATAGCAGTTGATTAATATTTAATAGATAAATATTATTGTTGTCGTTGTTGTTAGTAGACTTACTATAGCAGGGCTTCTCTATTTAGTAGTGAGAAAGGTGTAATGGTTAAAAAATCTCTAAATATGGGTTAATTATTTATTTTTAAAATGTTTTAAAGAGTTATTTGCTTTCTTTCTTTCTATAAAATAATACTACAGAACATTTGAACATTATTTCAAACAAACTTCTTTGACTTCCTTGCAAGCACTACAGATTTTACTGGCAAATGCATATTTTTTGTTTTGTCGTTTTGGCTGAGGTGTCAGTAATTTTATAGAAAATATTTTTCTATAAAATAATTATTTTTTATGTATGATTTTTATTTTCAAACGAATAAAAATGTATGCATGTCAAAAGTTTATTAAAAACGTAAATATACTGTTTGTGAATAATAAAGGTGATTGTAAGTCTATGCATTAAAATATGACTATTCTGAAATAAGAAAAAAAAAAATAAATAAACAATGACTGTAAATAGTTGAAACACTTACGAGGAGGAGATGTGAAAGATGAGGAGTTTGACCAAGTGCTCTGTTCCTTATCGCTTAATTCTTCACTGTCGTCGTTTAGGCTGTCCGAAACGCTTGACAAATTGTCCACAGAAACTTTGGTTTTCTCTACAAAGTAAGTCCTTACTAAGTCCTGTCCCAGTCCCAGTCTCTGGTGTGGGACAACCGGAGAACACGCGACCTGGCAGCTTGATTTGGCCATCAAGGACTCAACACTGAACGGGAGGCAAGTCTTCTTCACTTTATGTCCTGCGTCGGTGGTCATATCTCTCGGCTTTTGACTTTCCTCGCTGTCCGAGTCTGATTTCTCTTGAGCTGTCGTTTCAACGGGTCCCTTAGGAGGATTCATCGTAAACCATCCGCCGCAAGTTATTGCATACGCTATCGGGTCCCAACAATTTCTATCAGGCTGTCGTCGTGCGCTGCCTCAGTACACTTATAATAGTTCGCAAACTGCGGTCATCCAATCAGCGTGTGCGCTCTTCCAGCTGACTTACAAAAGCCTCGATTTGATTGGTCGGAATGTTCCCCCGGGGCACGCACGGACCAATCACAACCGACCCCTTAGAAGTCATGTGGTCAAGTTGACACCAAGACATCAAGGGGATATTGAGAAAAATGAGTACTTAATCGCGGATGTCTTGCTGAGATGATGTATAGATGGCCTCGGGGCTCTTGACTCTTTGGAGCACAAAGTAGACCAATTTTAGCCCAATTAAACAGTGGGGAAGCGCTCAAAGTATCTGTATCCGACTGTTGAGAAGTCATTGAAAAGGCACAATGGAATTACTCCACACCAAAACTTTGGTCATAGGAATACACGGTAAACAAGAAAACCGGACTGTCTTGTTCGCAAAGCTACAGTTTGCACGTTTATTTAATTGTCATGTAAGATAACAAATAAATACATACAAGTGTATAATATAACATACACATTATATAGGCTAAAGTAACTTGAATAGCTGTTTTCTTTTTTGTCGGTGCTAAAATTGAATTAAAAACTTCCGTAAAAGGCAAGAATTAATGAAAAATGAACATTTGTGCTTTGGCATGATTTTTTAATATTAATTCTACTAGCTATACTACCATGTTAATAGGTTATATTATGCACTGCGATGTTAGTTTTTATATAAAATATATATGAAGGTTTGTTCTTGAGACGTATTTCTAAAGTTTATGGAAAGTTTTCATGGTTGCTTTATTGAGAAAAGCTTTTGTGAAGGCAGAAATTGATTCGAAAGGGCTGTAAGTTACACAATACTTAGGCAATTTAAGGCATGTCACGGGCTTTTAAGGTTACAAAAGGCTCAGCTGAGAAGCGAGCAGAGTTTTCTTCTCTCTCATTTAGAGAGCCAGACGAGCTGCGTTTTGGAAGGCGCCAGAGACGGTGGGATCAAAAGAGAAGGTACCTCGAGGAGGAAAAGGCAACAGTTTAACTCCACTTAACCAATTGTCCTCAAAATATGTAGTCCTGAGCATAGCTTCAAGGCCGAACGGTGACGTCAAGAAAATGAACCAGTACTTTCCCAAACCCGAAAAAAAAAAAAAAAAAAAAAAAACACTATTGAGAGTATGAACTAACTCTCCTTAGGGTTTATAATAAGTTTGAGACTCACTTCTCGTTACAAAACAACAAACGAACACATGAACGCATGCGTATAGCTACTAGTATAACAAGAAAACAAACAAAACAAAAATGTATTTTAGACTCTCATTGTTATTAATTAATTTAAAAATTTGAATACAAAAATATTCTTTTTTTTAAAAAATTCGCTCATTCCAACTGATTTCATTGTGGAATCTTGGCGGCACTTTGAACCGATTTGGCAGACAATTAGATGTTCTAATATTCTTTAAAAGCCGAAGGTTCTTCCTCTTACGAGTGACAGATCTGTCACGGTGGGTATCAAATCAAAAGAAAAGCCCCCCTGCACTAAACTCCACCAAACTAAACGCTAAATAATTTAAATGATCACAGGAGATCCATTACTAGCACTTTTAATAGCTGTAATGACGATGGTTTATGTGAACCTGATTGAGTCGACTCTGTAATTTAAGACTCGTTTGGAACGAACAGATGAAGACAAAACTGAAGCCTAATCTAATTGGAAATAGGAGAAACGCAAGACAGACAGACAGACAGACAGACAGATAGATAGATAGATAGATAGATAGATAGACGCAGACTCAGTAAGCGTCAGGACTGTTTACATTTTCCAGTCCTACACACACTCCCAACTACAAACAAATACAAAATTATCATAATCATCATCATTACAACAAAAGGATGTGGTTTCTGTCAACGGACTCCGCATAGCAGATTTGCCCTCTCAAGGTTGGGCTTTTGTAGGCTGCATAATTTATATAGCCAATAACGGCTCTTTTCACATGGAGTCACTTCCAATCATTTTCAAGCTTGGTTGAAACCACTCAGTCAGTTCATAAAACCAGAGGCCAAGTCAAATTTAGCAGCATCAGAGCAGCACACTACACACTTTAAATGTTGGTCATTGTGCGCTTGGCATTCCAGGAATTCTCTGTCTGTTCGAGTATTTCTGCGCTCATGCATGCATCCGTTTTGACTAATCACTCAGCTTTTCTCTCTTACGACCTTTCTTAATGTTTGATCTTTAAAATTGAAAGCTATTTATTTAAACAATAACTGTAATATTGTAAAATTGAATGCAAGTGTTTTTTTTTTTATTATTATTATTATTTTATAAAATGGGATTTAAAAAAAAAAATCTCAAAACAGTTTTGTAAGTGTATCAGCCCTTTTCTTACCGTAAGAGCTGGCGCGGTTATTTGTAAATTATATGGGTGTGGCTTCTGATCTTTAGCTGTACAAAACAACTCCTTTTGCTGCTTGATATTACAAATGGGTGTGCTTTACTATATTATTTTAACGTGTTACCCTAATTATGAGCACACTGGTTTGTTGAGCAAACAGTTTTACTGTTTACTGCACATTGTTATTCTTCTCCTTATCTCTCTATAGAGTGTTTTCACGACGCGTCATCAATTGGCCATTTTGGCTGCACTGAAAGTAAACAATGCCACTGAACTGAATGAAACTTTTCTTTTTCATTATTGCTGCTGAAAATGATCAATTATTGTCATGTTTTGGTCTGTACTAATGGGTTGGACCGGAAAAAATACTTGGAGTACTACAGACTCCCAAAAGTTATAACAAATCAAGGAGAAGAGTGCAAAAAACTGTCTGAGGAACAAAGCGTTTGTGGTTGGCCAAACTGAACCAGGATTTCCAGGGCAAGAATCTTAACATTAGTGTTTGTTCATATAATTTCTGGTCAAGTAGGTGAAATATTAGGCTAATATTTTATTTAATACTGCTTGTGCGTGTCTTTACCACATATTAACTTAAGTTTGTCAAAATATTGAGCTTTTTCCTGCTTACTAAGGCCTTCTCTATATGATTTAGCAGCTTCAACACGTTTTATCCGTGGTTTAGATAGCATAAATCAACAGAAAAATGTATTCAGTGTACATTTACCATGCAATCCATGCTGTTGTTTACATCCGAGTATTGCCAGTATGGCTTCGCATCTGGGTAACCCTGCAAACCCTCTATAGCAGATATGAACCATTAGTCTCACCCACAGGCTTACTCACTTGTGAAAAAGGTAAAAAAAAAAATTGAAAATGGAAAAAAATTACTATATATATATATATATATATATACACAATTTTTTTATAAAAATATATAAAACATTTATATTTGTCTTGCTTTGTTAAGTAGTCATTTTTAGATATTTATCAAATATTTGTAAAAATTATAAAACATTTTTATTTTTCTTGCTTTAAGTAGTCATTTTTAGATAGTATTTATTTATAAAATATTTTTTAAAATTATAAAATATTTATATTTTTCGTGCTTCGTTAAGTAGTACACACAAAATACATTTAAAACTTACTTCTCAGCTCCTTGTTCATTGCAGTGCTCTCCTGGCGCCACTAATGCCTGTGTTTATATTCTCCACCAATGTATTCAGCGACTTATAATTCTTAAT
The DNA here is from genome assembly GCF_022985175.1 of Labeo rohita. Classification (NCBI taxonomy): domain Eukaryota; kingdom Metazoa; phylum Chordata; class Actinopteri; order Cypriniformes; family Cyprinidae; genus Labeo; species Labeo rohita. The sequence continues at coordinate 17,945,401 of NC_066869.1, forward strand.
CTAGTGAATAACACACATAAACTCAAGAGACAGAGTGCTACACTACAGGTTGAGGCAGAGACAGTGACTAATGCTTGAAAAGAGAGATAAGGAGTTTAACACTGGGGAATAGCCGACACTGTTATGAAACAGATGACAGATGAGGGGGTTTTATATTTGTCCAGCGCTGAATACACTGGGCGTATTCTTCTCATTACAGTAATGTCACAACAAAGGTTTAAACCCACTATGCGACAGATCTATTATTTTCCATTACAAAACACATTGTGTTCAGTGAGTGATGTCCATTGAAAATGGACTACAGCACACTAGTCTAGTTTCCTTCAGGCTGTTTAATATTCTTAAATTGAATTAATTAAAATCCTTCTGAGAGAATTTGTTCTAAAATTTTGTAAGCTGCGTCAGAATGCAATGGTTTTTGTGAACGTGCGTCGATAGCTTATTTTAGTTTTCTTTGCGCACAGATAGTGTTATAGTAGCTTTATAAAATTAAGGTTAAACCACAGATGTCATGTGGACTATTTTAATTAAGTTTTTACAACCTTTCTGGGCCTTAAACATCTTTGCTGTCTATGCAAGCTCAGAAAGCTCTTGGATTTCACTTAATTTGTGTTCTGAAGATGAACAAAGGTCTTACAGGTTTAAAGGCTGAGTAATTGATGACAGAATTTTAATTTTTGGGTGAACTGTCCCTTTAAGGTGCGTCACATTCTGCACACATTTGCATTTGAAATCCGCACCGTGTCACATATTTAAAAAGTATATTTATTTTTCTCAATATTTGTGTGTTGGGGGTAACGCATTACAAGTAACGCAATATTACTTTTTCAAAGTAACTAGTAAAGTAACGCATTACTTTTGAATTGACGAAAATATCTGATTTACTTTTTCAAATAAGTAATGGCAGTTACTTTTCCTCCATTTATTAATTAAAAGCTCTCCTTTCCCAATGTTGAGAGAAATCGGAAGAAAGATGTTAGTTTTAGAATAAATGTAAACATGCATTAATTCATCTCACTCACAAAAAACAAATTTAGTATTCCTCAAAATTAATAAAAACAGTAAAATTCAACTCAGAATATGACACAAGCCTGCAATAATTAAATGTTAAATAATACAAATATCCTTTATGATGATCCAATTCAACCATACTAATAAGCAAAAATTACTCAAGATAATCTAACATTTGTTTTCTTTTTTTTTTTTAACTGCTGAAGAGTTGACATTTTTCTTCTGTGGTCTACTGTACAGACGTGGGTTTACTTTTGTCAAAGCCTGAGGCTTTGAAAAGGCTTTTACATTTGCCAAAAATAGAACTTTTAATATTAAAAACAAGATTTAAAAAGTAACGCAAAAGTAACATATTGCTTTCCATAAAAAGTAACTAAGTAACGTAATTAGTTACTTTTTTAGGGAGTAACTCAATATTGTAATGCATTACTTTTAAAAGTAACTTTCCCCAACAGTGGCGAGAGCACTGCGCTCTATTGTTGGTCCTTATTGTAGGATTATAAAGGTTCCGTTTCATTTAGGATGTTGCCTATGTAGGCAGCTCATTAGGTTTTGGAACACAGCCTATAAGTGTCTATGTTTGAGAACGCTACCGTGACCGTTCTAAATTTACACCAATCAACCCTGAATAGTTACGTGTGTGTATGTACAATCACGCCACTGTGGCGACTCCATGGTCACTCACACTAACCAGGAATGTCTCCACACTTTCATAGGTAGTTAGTGGCCAAAGATGCACTGTTATTTCTCATGAAGTCTCCCACAGCTGCCTAAATTACGCTTTAACTGCTGGGGTCACATCTCAACCGCGAGCTATTGTATGAATTCCAGCACTTGGAAGGACTTGGAGTGGGTATTTTTCTTTTGGCTCTAGACTTGAGTCAGATCGCAATATGAAACCATGCTTATTTGTGGCACAGCTGAATATACAAATTGACCTAAATCATCTTAATGCACTTCAAAGTTCATGCCACTAATAGATAAATCTTAAAGTATGGTTATGTGAACGCAAACTTATCTTTACATGGACATTTGTTCCCATTTGACTTCATCACGAACTAATAGACAGTGTTTTTCCAGTCAAATAACGTGATTTGCATATGAATTCAGTTTCAAGTCGTTACATGGGAGTATTCGTGAATGTCTTGTTAAAGAAGGTGTGACAGAAAACTGGATCTTTGAATTTGAGTATAACCTCATTGGCACATCACGTGTCTTGTGTTTTAAAATGTTTTACCCGTTAAAAAAAAACTTTCAGTGTCAGTGATTTTAAAGTTTGAGTAGAGGTAGGATTGCTTCGGGGGTGAAAATCTGAAACCTTCTGAGGGTTGAGTATTTTTAGAGGCTCGTAAAATTACTTTTTATATTCTTCGGTATTCTTATGATGGCATTTTGTTTTCCTTTTTTTATAGGTCCGCTGGCATCTCCTTCGGCTTGCCATCTGGTGTCATTTGATTATGTGGGAGATCAGGCATGAACAAATATGTGTGCTTGGTTCTCCTGAGATTACAATTTGAAAGTTTTACCATGAAAAAGCCAGGCACCAGGGGGCCGGTGGGTTGAAATGACTCTTTGAATAAACACTCTTTGGTCTTTCTCAATGAGAATAGAGAAGGAGCGCTGAGCTTTTAACAACGTTCACAGGACACGAGGCAGGAGGTCGGAGCCGCTGTCTCTGGGCAGATGTCTGTTTCACAGTGTCCTAGAACTGTTCCTAGAGCAGTTTTGTAGTTTCCTTGCAGTCGACAGTTTGATTTCTGAATCAGGTGAGACTGAAGTTGGTTCTAGATTAGTATTAAAAAATCGGCAAGGTTATTTGATTAGTTACTGAGGCCAAAGACCATGGGAAAAGTTGTTCTTAGTGATTCGGACAAAAGAGAAATGCAAAGTTTTTCTGTAAATTTTTGTATAAGTAAGGAATTTCTATCCACTCTATCTAAACATTATATTCACTGGGTTAAAAATACATGCAAAATATGGCTGTACAGGCAAATAAATAAAGAAACAAAAACTAAACGTTTTAAATAAAGTATTTAATTAAATGACATTTTATTTAGTTTAATTTGAAAAGCTAAATGAAGCTAAATAAAAAAATAATAAAAATGGATATAAATAAAATTATTATAATATACATATAAGATATGGTTTAAAATAAGTAAATTAAAAATTAGATAAATAATAAAAACTAATATAAATAAAAGTATTATAATATAAATAAATATAAGATATGGTTTAAAATAAGTATTTAATTTATTTTAATTTAATAATTAAAACTCTGCTGGAATTAAAAATGAGGTAAATAATAAAAACTGATATAAATAAAAGTATTATAATATCAATACATAAAAGATATGGTTTTAAATATTTAATTTATTCTAATTTAATAATTAAAACTGGGAATTGAAAAATTAAATAAATGAAAAATTAAAAATATATCATACTATAAATACATATAATATATGGTTTTAAATAAGTATTTAATTTATTTTAATAATTAAAACTGGGGTAATTAAAAATGAGATATTAATACATTGTAAATAAAAGCATTTCATTTATTTTAATTTAAAAAAGCTATGGGGGAATTAAAAAAAGAGGCATAAAAAATAGATTGAAGAATAAACATGATAAAAACATATTAAAAAGGTACATTTATTTTTATTTAAACCTGAAAAAACTATGGGGAATTAATAATGAGACAAATAAAGAAAAAAAAAAATATAAATTATAAATAATAAAAAGTAAAATACATTAATATATTTGATAAACTATTTAATTTATTTTAATTTAGTTTTTAAAAAAGATTGGTGAATTAAAAATTAGATAAATAAAAAATAAATAATACAGTTTAAAAATAGCTCATAATAAATAATATGAACCACAAAGTCTTAAGAGTCAGTTTTTTGAAATAGGACAAGATTTGGCCAAGATACAACTATTTGAAAATCTGGAATATGAAAAAAAAAAAAAAAAAAAAAAAGATATCCTAATGATTTTTGGCATATAAGAAAAATTGATAATTTTGACCCATACAATGTATTTTTGGCTATTGCTACAAATATACCAATGTTACGTATGACTAGTTTTGTGGTCCAGGGTCACATATATTATATAAGCATTTTAAATAGTTTATTTTAATTAAATTATTAAAAAACAACTCAGGATGAAATTATAAAATGAAATATTTGACAGTATATGCCCTTATGTATGCACCTTCCTAAAGGCATTTGCTGCATGTTTGACTTTTTCCTTCCACCTCTCTTGGACAGAAGGTGTGCGGGAAAAGGAGGGTAAAGTCAAGCGAAGAGAAGAGGGAACTCGGGGCTTTGTTGTTCTATTGCTTAATGAGGTAGAAAACACAATTGCACTTTTCTGAGTGTGATAATTGTCTGCAGGGCGATGTAAATGAGATGCGTGGGTAATGCCTTACAGGGATGTGTGTCTTGCTGTGTGAGGAGAATGAGGAGGAGAGGGAGGGGAGGGTTGAGAGGAAGATCACAGGGCCAGTAAGCTTACATTAATCCACCTTACAGGTAATTGACTTGTTGCATTTCAAAGGCTCTTCTGAGGTCTGTTATCAAGACTTGGGTAATTAGCAGTAGCTATGAGGAATTGATTAAGAGATTAGACTGTTGATGACTGCTTTCACATCCACATCGATGAAGCGCCATACTGGCTGAAGTTGTGCTACTGTGTGGGTAAACAAAATACAGGGTGATGTTTTCTAATCAAACAAATTACAGGCTGTGTTCCAAAACACACTGAGCTCTATGTAGTCAGTGTTGTGAGGCAACACAAGCATAATAATGACAAAAAAGCAAACTTAAAATATACTTTTTGTGTGTAAAATATTTTTTTAGGCAGCAGTGTATATATACAGTTTACATACACCTTGCAGAATATGCAAAATGTTAATTATTTTACCAAAATAAGAGGGATCATACAAAATGCATGTTATTTTTTATTTAGCACTGACCTGAAAAAGATATTTCACATACAAGATGTTTACATGTAGTCCACATGAAAAAATAATAGTTGAATTTATAAAAATGACCCCATTCAAAAGTTTACATACACTTTATTCTTAATACTGTGTTGTTACCTGAATGACCCACAGCTGTGTTTTTTTTTGTTAGTGATAGTTGTTCATGAGTCCCTTGTTTGTCCTGAACAGTTAAACTGCCCGCTGTTCTGCAGAAAAATCCTTCAGGTCCCAAATTCTTAGTTTTTTCAGTGTATTTGAACCCTTTCCAACTATGACTGTATGGTTTTGAGATCCATCTTTCCACACTGAGGACAACTGAGAGACTCATATGCAACTATTACAGAAGGTTTAAAAGGAAAAACGATGCATTAAGAGCTGGGGGTGAAAACTTTTGAACAGAATGAAGATGTGTACATTTTTCTTATTTTGTCTAAATATCATATTTTTTCATTTAGTACTGCCCTTTAGAAGCTACAGAAGATACTTGCATGTTTCCTAGAAGACGAAATAAGTTAAATTTACCCTGATCTTTAAATTCCAAAAGTTTTCACCCCCCGGCTCTTAATGCATCGTGTTTCCTTCTAAAGCATCACTGAGCGTTTGAACCTTCTGTAATAGTTGCATATGAGTCCCTCAGTTGTCCTCACTGTGAAAAGATGAATCTCAAAATCATACAGTCATTGCTGGAAAGGGGACAAATTTGTACCCAAAAGTGAGTAAAACCTGAAAAAATCACCAAAAACCTCCCTTTGTGGATGTCCGCATTTGCAAAACTGGTATAAAAATAAAGTTTTCTGTTAGGGTTAGCATTAGGTTTAAGTGTAGGTTTAGGTTAGAAAATGTATAGTATAACTATCTGTAAGTCTATGTAATGTCCCCATTTAGATTTTAGCATTTATTTAATACAAAATACAGTAAAAACAGTAATATTGTAAAATATTATTATAGATTATTATAGACTAAATTAACTATTTTCTATTTGATTATATTTTGAAATGTAATTTATTCCTGTGATGGCAAAGCTGAATTTTAAGCAGCCACCTCTCCATTTCTTATTGTTATCAATGTTGAAAATCGTTTTTCTGCTTAATATTTTTGTGGAAACCATGATATATTTTTTTTCAAGATTCTTTGTTTAATATAGACAAGAGCATTTATTTGAAATAGATATATTTTTCCATATATATTGTCACCACAGCTGCATTTATTTAATAGAAAAAAAAATAATAAAATACAGTAAAAACTGTCTTATTGTGAAATATTATTATAGATTAAATTAACTATTTTCTATTTGAATATATTTTGAAATGGAATTTATTTTGTGTGATGCAAAGTTGAATTTTAAGCAGCCATTGCTCCCATCATTTCTTTTTATTATTAACGTTGAAAATGTTTTGTTGCTTAATATTTTTGTGGAAACCATGCAAATTTTTTTTGCAGGATTCTTTGAATAATACAAAGAAGTGCATTTATTTGAAACCAATATATTTTGTAATTTTGGATCAATTTAATGCATTCTTGCTGAAAAAAAGTATTAATTTATTTAAATAAAAAAACATTAGTCTACAAAGCTACAAAGCAAAAGTTTTGAAACTGTGCCAATGTGTACATCCATTTAAGTACAAAATGACACATAATGACTTTTCATGCGTTCATAAAAATACTTATTTTTCTCTGTTTGATTAGGTAATTATTATTCAAAACAAACCAAGCCAAGCACCTTCAGATTCCAAACAAACATAATTAGCTCATTATGCCGGAGTGACTTGTCAGACCGTTCTCACACTACAAATTTCCTTTGTTCGCGGGCGTTTCGAAACTTCTTCCACTCAGCATCTGCCATGTATGACCCTTTATGCTGATATCTGCATTCTAATAGATTTCCCCCCGCTGAGACATTCATTTCTGCGTCCTGTCCGTCCACACGCCCGTCCGCGCGGCTATATTTTATCCGCCGTGCTTGTTATGTCCCGTATGACATTTGCTATCAGCCCCATATATATAACGGCGTAAGAAAGAGAGCTCTAATATTTAGTTGCACTGGGATTTGTCTTTCCCATTCTGCAAGCTTTTCCACAAGGCTGCTGTTACTAAGTGGTGGTGAACTGAAAGGCCTCGCATCCTCTTTTCTTCCTCTCCGTAGGGCGCTTTGGCTAACAGCTCTGGCAGCTGCTGTGATCTCTATTTGCCCACTGAGCTCTATAGTCCTCTCTCCGCAGGTGAGGTAAGACTCAAAGGACTCTCTAATAATCTCTCTCTCTCCCGAACTCGACGGCGACTGACTTTGTGGGTAGCGTTTTCTCGCAAAGAGGCCTACTGAATGCGAATGCCGCTCTTAATAGATCATTATTCCGTCGGCTGGGAAATTACTGACAGTTGCAGGGCTCGTTCGGAGCAACATGTTTGGATGAGGTGTGGTATCTTCCTCAAAGCACTCCTCTGTTTTTCCTCTCTCAATGCTCCCTGGCAAGACAATCTATTCATACGGTTACTTAAGTGTAATTGCCTCCCTTTGAAGCCTCTGAGAAGCAAATGATTTGCTTTGCCCCGGGGGCGGCCATGGTCAAATACCCATCCCATCCCTGTCCCGTCCTCACGCCTCCCTCCCCGAAGGGTTGACACTGCCGGCCTGCCCAGCGAGAGGGCAGCTCCCTCACAGAGAAGAAATAATACAGCCCGGGCTGCTCAATTTCTCCTCCTTTTCATCCTTGTCTTTTAAAGTTTTATTAACAACAGCTTTTTCTCGTACGGTGGCGGGGTGCGGGGGCGACGGGACGGCGGGCGGCTCCTGGCGAACCCTCAGGTGCTCTCACCGCTTGCTCAATAGCTCCTTATGTGTGCTGACAGGTTAGCGATGCTCTTTAGCAAAAACCCCAGTATCAGGAATGTGTTAAATATATATATATTATATATATATATATATATATTCATTTTAAATTATAAATTATATTAAATGTTAATTTTTAATCTTTGTTTTATAGCTTTTAAAAATAAAAGTTTAAATGGGCAAAATGTATAATAAAAAAGGATTCAGCATATATTTGAAATCTTTTGTAACATTATTAATGTCTGTGACTTTTAAAATTTAAATATAATTTAAAATTCAATTTAAAACGTTGTTGCTGTAAAAAATAAACAAAACAACAACAACAACAAAAGACTTGGGTACACTACCCAAACAACAAGCCCAAAACTCAAAAAAAGGCAATTATTATATTTATTTGGCATGCTCATAACGTAAAAATCCACTAAATTCTATTTTTTTGTCTTTGCTTTCTTTTCCTTTATGTTTTATGAATCTGTTTTGAAATTATATACATAACACAAGCTATTTTTAACATAAAAAGTAATATGCAAATATATTGAAACTGAATAAGAACAAATAATTGATACTTTGAAAAAAAAAAAAAAAATACTTTTTAATACCAATCTATCCATTCATATGTGACCCTGGACCACAAAACCAGTCTTTTGTAGCATGGTATATTTGTTGCAATAGCCAAAAATACATTGTACAAGTCAAAATTATCGTTTTTTTTTTTAATGCCAAAAATCATTAGGATATTAAGTAATGATCATGTTCCATGAAGATATTCTGTAAATTTCCTACCATGCATATATCAAAACTTAATTTTTGCTTAGTAATATGCATTGCTAAGAACTTCATTTGGACAACTCTAAGGCCGATTTTCTCAATATTTTGATTTTTTTTTGCACCCTCAAATTCCAGGTTTTATCTCGGCCAAATATATATCAATATTTAATACCACATTATTTTTGGTGGTATTAGTTTAGACAGAAATTTTCTTATAGTTATATATTGGTATATTTATATCTAAAAATATTTGCACATAAATATATATGTTTTGTTACTTTTTATCAGTATTTTTCTACATAAAATTAAATGCAATTACAAGGAATGATTTTCTCATGGATGGTGCTCATTGCAATCTATTCCAGGAGAGCATTTAGCTGTTTTGCTGACTGATTTGTTCATTTAGTGATTTGTTCATGTATTTACACAAGTTTTAGGCATCCTTTGGGTCTTTGGGTGTCTCTGGTGGTCTTTTGGGCTTACTTTGACATCTTGATGATTTCAAGAGGATTTACTGTAAAGTAATTACAGGCTCAGTCATACATGGATACGGAGCTGACGGCAGAGCAGCCTTTGCTTATTTTAATTAATATGAGCAGCAACATCTAATGCAGAAAAGAGTCCTGGCTCCACAAAGATCCCTCCAACCCAAATGCCAGAAAGCGGCATTATCTCAGCCTCGGTATTCCTGAGAGCCTGTGAGTGCTTGTGTGTGTATGTGTGTGTAAGCGTCCAGCAACACTAAACCAAGTTATGAACATGGCATTTTCCTTGTATCATTTGCTTTGAGGTTTTTAAGAGAGAAGCATTCCCCAATGTCAGTCCAGATGGTAACGATTCTGGAGCGAATTACGAGGCCAAGCAACATACCTGTGGGCGATGTTTTTTTCACAGCTCCATAAAGAGCTCAGTAATGTAATTTTGATCTCATTTATCTAATATCACTCCAGCACAGGGTACTTTACGTGAAACTAGGCTTCTTGCTGGGCACATATCTTCTTGATCTCCTGTGTTGAAATAGCTTGTATTATTTAACTCGGAGGATCCAAAGAGGGTCAAACTGGCTGGAGACGTGGTGGGTTAGCTTTGAATTTACTTAATGGATGTCCCTGGGCACTTGGGATTTTACAATAATATGCTGCTCCGCAGAGGTAGACTCCTATGCTTGCGTGTCTAGTATTGAGGCCCGAGGAACTTCGTGGGCTCACTTGAACATTATAAGAGCGGGTTTCAGTAAACTAAACACTCTTAAAAACAAATTGTTTGGCATCTACAGTTGCATGAAGAACCTTTAACATCCATGGAACCTTTCAAATGCACAAAAGGTTCTTTATAGGGAGAAACGTTCTTTAAATTATCCAAATGTTCGTCACACTCTTAAACATAAAGGCTCTTTAATGGCATTGAAGGTTCCATGAAGAACTGTAAATAACAAAATAGAACCTTTCCATTCCACAAAAGGTTCTTTTTAGTGGAAAAGGTTTCGTTTGATCATTCAAATGTTCTTCATGCTCTTAAAATAAATGTTCTTTAATGGCATTGATGGTTCCATGAAGAATCTTAAATATCAAATGGAACCTTTCCATTCTATAAAAGGTTCTTTTTAGTGGAAAAACTTTCTTTAGATCATTAAAATGTTCTTCACACTCTTAAACATAAAGGTTCTTGGCACCGATGGCTCCATGAACCTTAAATATCAAAATGGAACCTTTCCATTCCACTAACGGTTCTTTTTAGTGGAAAAAGTTTCTTTAGATCATTAAAATGTTCTTCACACTTTAAAAAATAAAGGTTCTTTAATGGCATTGATGCTTCCATGAAGAGCCTTAAATATCAGTGGAACCTTTCCATTCCACTAAAGAAAATGAGAATAAATGTTCTTCACACTCTTAAAAATAAAGGTTCTTTGGTTCTAATTAATGGTTCTATTAAAAAAGAACTTTCAAATGTTCTTTACACTGAAAAAAAATGGTTCTTCCAAGAACTGTTTAGTGAAAAGGTCTTTGGGGAACCCAAAATGCTTTTTGTATGGCATTGTAAAGCCCTTTTGAAACCTTTATTATTATGGCCAGTTCATCTGCTTTTGGATTTGATGTGGTGGCTCCATTTGAACTGGATCTGTCCATGTGAATGTCTATGAAGACAAACAGCCCTTTATCAGTCATCAATTCAGGCTGCTTCATGTATACACGTCTGGGTTACATAAACGCATGTTTCCTTTACTTTCGACAATTTATCTGCGTTACGTGTCATCCTTCCTAGGTACAACACGGAAAAGCAATAAAGCCACAACAAGGCTGAAAAACTGAGCATTTTTAGCTCAACATTTCCATTAGCGGTTGTTTTTTTCCCAGCAGTGAGGGAACTTGTGCACGACTGGCAACCCGCTGTGTGAAATCACTCACTCTAATGGCACAACACACGTGTTTGTTACAGGAAATCGTACAGCCGCTCTATAAGTATTCCGTCGGTGATAAAACCAAATTGCATCATGATGTTGGGTCAAATAAATGAGAAAACGGCCTCCTCCCCCCACGTAATTAGCTCCAGGAGAAGTTGCTCTTCCACGCTGATTTGGAACCGGCTTCTCCCGCTCGACTCCCAGTCGCAAACATTAACAAGAGCAACCGCAGAACTTGGAAACAAATACCTCTGATATGAGCCAAATGATTGTACTGCAAAGTAATTGCACAATTAAATCGAACTGGATAAACTTGTTGAAGAAGTTGCTCTTTAAAGCTCACCACTGTTGCTATTTGACTTTTGATGATTAGGACCAGGATTTGGAAACTAGTCCTCATTCAATAAAACTGCACAGACTCCCCTCGAGCAGTTGACTCGTTGCTATTATCCGTACAAATATAAACTCAAAAAACCCTCAGCGCCCCAATTATTGTAAATTAAAGAACCTAGCGACCCTAATGAAACTGGTGCAGTGCTGTTTTTATGTGTAAGGTGTGCTGCTAAACAAGCCATTTGATAGGACTAATTTATGCATGCAATGCGTGTAAATGAGCATCAAACTAAGACTCGCCAGTTCTAGAACCAGTTGTCCATTTTCCTCACAATATCATTCTAAACTTTATGACTTTTTTTCTCTGGAGCAAAAAATGGAATTCTTCAAGAGTACTCTAACCAGTCTTTTTAGTATAATGAAAGATGTCAAACACGCCATAAACTGCTTGACCGCATGATTGAGAATCATAATTGATAATCTAGCTGAGTAGCGATGTCTGAATCATAAACTGATTCCTTTCAGTCAATGAATCAGTCAATTCAGTGCACAAATCTTGTTTTCACTGACTCTATGGTTCATTTGAAGTGGTTAAAAGCTCACAAGGAAAATTCTAAAGTGAATTATTGTTTAAATTTAATGATAAATTGCTTACAGTATGTGATTATTCTCTTTCGTAAGCTGCTTTGGATAAAAGCATCTGCTCTTATGATCGATTTTATGATACTTTTCTAGTTCTTTTCTGTCTTTTTGAAGATAGAAAGATCTCCACAGGAATTCATGCGTGTGTGTTTGTTCACAAACTCATTTAAGTTTTATGCAACTGATGCTACAACAGATACTAAAAAGCACTGTAGTAAACAAACAATGTTGATTATAGTACAGCTCTCAAACGACTACAGGATGTTGCAATAAAAGTAACTTGGATGTGCATCCATTGCACATCTTCATCATGCTGTTTCTTTTTACAGAATCCATCAGTTTCTGAGATGACAAACAAACTATAACATGACGGCACAACAGGAAACCAGGGAGTATTACAGCGCACACAAACTCTCAGTCTTGTCTGGTTCTGTTTTCCTGGGGTTTATGAAGCCAATCTTTCTTCTTTTTTTTTCTGACTGTGTGCATTAGCTTTAAGATAGCCAAACAGAATTCATCCCTCAAAATCCTGGATACAGTTGGGCAAAATCCAGGAACAAGCCTCCTCCTTTGACCCTGTCAGTACTTTTTTGGTGGTGGTGGTGGTATGTCTTTGTAATTCATCTGAGAGGCTTTTAAGTCCATAGGATTTACCCTGAAGAAAACCGAAAGAATCCCTGGGAGAAGGACAATGAAGGGGCCATGATGATTTTTTGGGAAAGCCTGATAATGATTTGTGACAGAAATAAGTACCAAAACTCTTTGCAATAAGAGGGAAGTTAATTCAATTCTTGATGTCAGAGGACATCAAAGGTCTGCTGTGTTTTAAGGATGTAGTTTACCCAAAAATTAAAATCCTGTCATCATGTATTCATCCGCATGTTGTTATAAACCTGTATGACTTTCTTTTTCCATGGAACAATGTTCAGCTGAATATTTACGCAAAGCTTTTCTTGACAGTTTAAGGCTACAGTAACCAGATGATTCAAAGAAATTAATTTGAGTCTGCTATAAAAATATCAGACTTCAGATTTCACATCAGTGATAATATAATAATGATGCACTAACTTTAAACAGTTTTCCGTGAAAGAAATAAAACTTCTGAAATATACTAAAATTTGCTGTATTTGTTACAAAAATATTTTTGAATATAAACAAAATTTCTATATGCCAGAATGGAATAGTAAACAGAAATTAAGATTAAAACAACCTTTAACTTAAAATGAGATATTTTGATCTGACAAATATCTCTGTATGGCAATGATAGAAACCTTTTTTCCCTCTCTCTCCAGTGGGGATTTCCTAAGACTTTTAAAATACTTTTCTCATTCCCTGTTTTCAGAACAAAGTTTTTCTTTAGTAAAAATGATTCCTTCACTTGGGCCTGAAAACAATATAAACACACAGAACAATGGGAGCTGGGGTGTTTGGTCTGCCTTATTGTCTGTAGGAACTTCAGGCCCATAATCATGTTGTTTGAGGTTATATGGAGCTCATCCTACTTTCATTCTCTCAAACTGTTACAAACAGGGATATGGTTCAATAATACGACATATGCTGTCAGTTCTGCTATCTTTGTTTGTTTTAAAATATCAATTATTCCTAATAGCATGAATGTACTGCATATATAAAACTTCAAATCTTTGTTTTATGCCAAATATCCTTAATCAAAATAGGAAATCACATTTTCAGTGGTGGGAACAGAAAAACATCAATTATTTCCATAAAAACATGCTGATATGGAGTTTCTCTGAAGATTGCCACAGTAATAATTCATGCCAAAAGTAACTTTAGTTGCAAAAAACTTCATGGCCACAGATGTCTTTACTTATTGCAGTGTATGTGGCAATGATATGTGGATAAAACAACAAAGAAACAATATGAGCTAATGTTACAACAGTAAACTAATACAGTTAAATTTGTGTGTAATTAAAATGTAATTATTTTACACCATTCATTTCCTTTAAAGGCAGGTTTTTGACTACACAGCAGTCAAAGCATGCAATTACAACAGAGAAGATAATAGCATTTTAAAATAAAACCAGACCAGAAATCTATATTTGATATCTGAAACCTGACATTCAGACTTTTAGACAAGTAGGGCAACTTGGTCAGTAGGGCTACATTTTCTTTTCTATTCATCACAGGTTTTTAACATCCCCCATGGCTGCATTATAGACAGTAATGACGTGTAAACAGAGGTGTAAAAGTAAAATTAACTGCCAGATGTGAGTGCAATGAGTACTGATGAGGTTGTAAACACATAAATAACACAATGCACATGCAGATAAACACACTTTCTGTGAGCCAACGCAAAGATTTTCATTTAAAGTTCTAGCAGGGCCCCTTGAGCTGAGAAAAAAAAAGGAAAACATTAAATTTATATCGTACAGTTGTGACTTTAGCTCCCGCAAAAAAAAAAAAAAAGTGCTATTTCTTATTTATAAACTTCATATTATACACCGTAAAAAGAAAAAAAGTTGTTTCAGATTAAAAAAGTGTTTGTGCTGCCTTAAAATTTTAAGTTTAGTCAACATGAAATGTTAAGTTGTACTACATGAAAATGTGGATATTTGAGTTGAGTAAACTTAAAATTTTAAGGCAGCATGAACACTTACTTTACAGTGTATTTACCTTATTTATTTTATTTTATTTTAATGTTAAATCTCCCTGTGTGGCTCCCTCATAATTGCAATTTCATATGTCACAATATAACTTTATTATATCTTATTTTTTATCTTTATATAAACTTTATATCTAACTTTTTGTAACTTTTTACCTCAAAATGGGACTTTATATACCACAGTCGAGACTTAATTTCATGCAATTACGTTTTTTTAGCTTACAATGTAACTACTTAGTTTAAACTTTATGCCACTTATTCTATACTACGCTCCATGCAACTAAGTGGAATTTTACCCTACAGTTATTGAGTTTTATAACATAGTACATGTGACAACTAGCCCCAGTCTCTCTTCTACAATGTAGCCTTATTGGTTCAAAACTCTTATGCCTTACAGCAAGACCCTGACAAACTCACTCTCACTAATAGCAACAGAAGTCAAGAAAGTTAATGGGCTCTTATCAGCAACTGCTCTGGAACCAGTGTCTCCTGCACAAACCCTGCTGTCGTCCTGCAAAACCGCTCTGAGATCGGAGTGGAAAGCCAGGCATCTGAGGAACAGGATCCTCTGTGTGTCTGACTAATTGACCCCTGGTTCCCTGGGGGTAAATCAACAGAGGCTAAAGCCACTGGGCCACTAACAAGCAGCTCTCGTAAAGCAATCCATAACCAATGGGCAATTTGAAACACATGCTATTGGATATATTTATGACTCAGTCAAAAAAGCGGTCCGGATGACCTCCAACTTTTTTTTTTTTGTTTTTTAAGACAAATGGCTCATTCTTACTTTCTTCTCGAAATGTCACACATCAAGCAAATGGTTTGTAACTGACATGACTTGTGTCTAAACAACATTCAAATCAATTTTTGTTATTAGCCTAATTCAGCGCAACATGATTGCATTAGATTGTTGAGGACGGGAGGATTAGGCTTTATATTAAAAACAGCTGGGCTGTTTTTCTTTGATTATCCTCATCAAAATGATCTAAAAGAACGCTGAGCCGGTCACACGTAATCAACAATCACACCCGTCACGCTAATGTAATGCAAAGAGACCCGGTGACGGCAATTAACTTGCATTTCAGTCATTTGATTTGCTACAAAATTGTGATTTTTGGATCCGTTCTCCCAGACTTCTGGAATTCCATAGTGTGTTCTGGAATTTCAGACCACTCAAAAGTGGCTTGATGGTCTTTCTGCTTTTTTTTTTGCAGATGCTGGCATGCCTGGTTCTGGAGAAGGCCAACTGTTATTCCCAGTGGGGTTATCTAACAAAGCACTTCATGAACTGTGCAGCCACTGGCCCCAGACCAGCTGATACTGCTTAGCCCCAGTCGTAAAGCAAAAGGTCTCTTCAAGCGATCCATTAGTGCTCCTATCCCCAAGAGTGGAGGCCGCGGTCTGCTCAAGCCGCGCAGGAAAGCTTGAAGGAAAACAGCATGGCAGACAAGTCAGAAGATCAAAGACCCCCTCAGACGGCAGACCCCGTCTCCAGACATCCAATCTCTTCCCCTTCATGGTTCTAATTAGCAGATGGTGGAGAAATGGCTCATATTATGGCTTTATCAATTAGAGAGAGACGTTCATATCTTTCTCTCTCTCTTTCTCTTGCTGTCGGCCCGTGAGCGTGGCATAGACAGATGAACTGAGAGAAGCGAAGGCATATTGGAAGAGAACCGCTGCTTCAGATTTAATGTGAATAAATTAGTTCACCATGGAAAAGGAGCATTTTGGTATTTTCTTTTCTGATGACTTTCAATCTACAGATGTGCGTTGATAGCACATGCAACCAAATGATCATATTTTATGTCAGTACAGCTCACCCCGAAATTACATTTCTGTCATTATTTACTCAGTCTCAAGACATTCCAACTGCTGTTTTTTGTTGTGCAACTCAAGAAGACAAATTCCCATCAGCTCTTTTTTTCTTACAAAAAGAAAAAGAGTTCTAAAATCAAAAACGGCCATGTTCACGCAGTAACAGAATATTGTCAGCCCCATGGATACTGTTGAAGTGAAAAGTTTACTTACGCCTTGCAGAATCTGCAAAATGTTAATTAGTTTACCAAAATAAGAGGGATCATACAAAATGCATGTTATATTTTATTTAGTACTGACCTGAATAAGATATTTCACATAAAAGACATTTACATATTATCCACAAGAAAAAATGTTGAATTTATAATACTGTGTTGTTATCTGAATAAACCACAGCTGTTTTTTTTGTTTAGTGATAGCTGTTCATGAGTCCCTTGTTTGTCCTGCCCGCTGTTCTTCAGAAAAATCCTCCAGGGCCCACAAATTCTTTGGTTTTCAGCATTTTTGTGTATTTAAACCCTTTCCAACAATGGCTGTATGATTCTGAGATCCTTCTTTTCACACTGAGGGACTCATATGCAACTATTACAGAAGGTTCAAACGCTCACTGATGCTTTACATGATGCATTAAGAACCAGGGGCGTAAACTTTTGAACAGAATGAAGATGTGTTTCATTTAGTACTGCCCTTCATAAGCTACTTACATGTTTCCCAGAAAACAAAGTAAGTAAAATATACCCTGATCTTCAAATTCAAAAATTTTCACCCCCCGGCTCTTAATGCATCCTGTTTCTTTCTGGAGCATCAGTGAGTGTTTGAATGTCTTTGTAAATGTCTTTTGCTCTATGTGAAATATCTTATTCAGGTCAGTACTAAACAAAAAAATAACATGCATTTTGCATGATCCCTCTTATTTTTGTAAAAAAAATTTTTTTTGCAGATTCTGCAAGGTGTATGTAAACTTTTGACCTCAACTATATGTATGGGCAAATATACAAGCCGTCCACCACACTGAAATGGTCAAAGCAGGTTTGTGAGCAATTTGTTAATACAACTTAATGCTAAACATGAAGCCATTCGCGAGACGATATTTAAAAGGTACTATATATAGTCTAAAAACATGTAATGTTGAGTTAAAACATCAAAAACACAAACCAACACATTCTTATCTATTAAAGTTTATCCAGTTTCTTTAGGAATATAAATTGTAAATAATGTAATAATGTAAAGATAAATAAATAATGTAAAGAATGTAAATAAAATTTACAAACGAAAACTGTTTTTTAAGTTTATTTAAAAATATCAGCCTATGGATTTGGAATGACATAAGGGGGAGTAGTTAAATAAATTGTTTATATATATAGCTGGAATGACAGTACCGATGAAAACAAGCTTCAAGAAATGATGAAAATATGAGGTCGTGCAAAGAAAGAAATAAACAAATGCTTACATCCAAGAAAAGCCCTGAATGGCATAATACATACATAATAAGCATTATTAGAGCACTTAGGGGCCCCAACATTTATAAAATGAACAAAAAAAAAATGTTAAAAGATGAGCAAATATAAAACAGTCTTCTTGCATTAAAGCTGTTTTTGCATTTGATGTCTGTGAGTGACAACACTGATTTATTGACAATACTTGCAGAAATGGATTTAATTTATCTTCTGCCGTCAAGAGGATGCAACATGCATGCTGGAAATGAGTTATACTGAGTTACAGTGCTCTTAATTTACAAGGCATCTTAAGCATTCAAAATAAAACTTGACACTGGTTTAACAAACAAATCTGACACTTTTAAAGTGACAACCAGATGTCACAATGAACAGATGATTTGAAGCTGCCTTAGTCATGTCAGAATGATGAGTAAATCTGAACACCGCAACGTTGTAATTACCAATAAGAAATCCAGACTTTCTAGTTTTGAATATGTCATTAAAAAAAGAATGGCAGAGGCAAATTGTTATCAATCATAATTAGATAATTAATTTAACCCTGTAAATAATAATTTACCATTATGAAATAATAGTCGTATAGGAACTTCTTGGACAGCATAAACGTGATTGTTATTCATGTCAGTCTCCTCTGACCTCCCGAGTTCTTCTGACTCCATTAAAACATCTTGTTTTGGGACACTTCGAGCGATCTGTGTTTGCCAGACCCTTGGAGACACTCTAGACACAGTGAACTATACAGCAGTTGGCTAAACGCTGTCAACGCTCGGCCTCAGTGGCCTGACTCACCTTCTTAATTACCCATCATCCCCTGCACAGCCAGGCTCTCACAAATTACGCCCCATTGAGGACGAGTGATAGAGCTGTCAGTGAGTACTCAGCGTTTCTTAGCGGGAGAGGGCGATCACACATACACACAAACCCGCTGAGTAGGCAAGAGCTGGTGCCAACATCAGAAACACTCCCTGAGCTTTCTTCAGCTTCAACACAGAGGAACAATGACTGCGGCGACACTGACATAATAGAGAGAGCGACACAGAAGAATGGTGTGTGTGAGTGTGAGGAGGAGAAAGAAAGAGAGTCTGGGAAGTGATGGATATGATGGAGGCCAAGAAGTATCATGAGAACCCTACTGGGACTTTGTGACCTTGATCTCTGAGTTGGTTATAAAATTGCAAGTCTTCACGAAGACTTAATAACAAACTACAAGTTGGATTACTTAGTAAAATGTCTCGGACAAGAAGAGGGTTGGACGTTTTAATTGAAAAACAGGGAGGACTTGGGCAAGTTGTCACACAATAGTTACACTACCAGTCAAAAGTTTTTGAACAGTAACATTTTTTATGTTTTTTAAAGAAGTCTCTTCTGCTCACCCAGCCAAAACAGTACAAAACAGTAAAAACATTAGAAATATTTTAATTATTTAAAATAACTGCTTTCTATTTAAATATATTTTAAAATGTAATTTATTCCTGTGATCAAAGGTAAATTTTCAACATCATTACTCCAGTCTTCAGTGTCACACGATCCTTCAGAAATCATATGCTGATTGGCTGTTCAAGAAACATTTATTATTATTATTATTATCATCAATATTTTAAGCAGTTGAGTACATTATTTTCAGGATTCTTTGATGAACAGAAAGATCATACACTATACCATTCAAAAGCTTGGTGTCATAATTTAACAATTATGAAAAATTATAGAATAAAACATGAAAGAAATTAATACTTTTATTTAGTAATGGTGATTTAAATTAATCAAAAGTGATGATAAAGACATTTATAATTTTAAAAACAGTTCTATTTCAGATAAATGCTGTTCTGAAATTTATATTCTTTAAAGAAGCCTGAAAATTCTACTCAGCTGTTTTCAACTTAATAATAATAGTAAATGTTTTTGAGCGGCAAATCAGAATATTAGAATGATTTCTGAAGGATCATGTGACTGAAGTAATGATGCTAAAACTCAGCTTTGAAATCACAGGAATAAATTACATTTTAAAATATATTCAAATAGACAACAGTTATTTTAAATAGTAAAAATATTTTTACATTTAAAAAAAAAATCTTACTGTTCAAAAACTTTTGACTGGTAGTGTATATCTCAAAAACGTGTTCTTTTTTTGTCACACGTGTTTAAAATGTTGTCATTTCATTTTCATTATTCAATGCAAAATCAATTTTGTATTTCTGGTGTTTCATGAACTGTTTATACAATTCAAATTTAGACAGAAATATCCTTTTCATTGTGATTACTTACAACACTACTGGGGCATGTTGTCACAACTTTTGTCATAACTTTTATTTTAATGTTTTAATATTTTTTTTTTTCTCCTTTGATTGTAAAGCTGAATACTTTTTAAGTTTCTACTGTATTTTTCATCAAATATGCAGTCTTGGAGAGCATAAGAGACTTTCAAAAACATTAAAAATCTTAATTATTTTAAACTTTTGGTAGTGTATCTTGAACAAACAGCATCTTTATGACAGATAATGGTGAAATGGCCCATTTTTAGATGGAAATTGACAAAAAAAAAACAAAACAAAACAAAAAACATTGCATTTAAAAGTGTGACTATCCCAGCTGTCTTTTATATTGGACATTTTATAATGTCTAAAGTACAGTGTACTGCTTTCACTCTGACTGGCTTTGTTTTTAAAAAAGGCAACATTAATTTCGTGAAAAGAAAAAGATCACCCGTACTATAAAAGTCTTCTGAGTCATATCGCTTACACAGTATTGTTCATGCAATTATTCTGTCCATGAGACACATGGTCCATGTTCATACAATTAAGACTTTGATACAATAACAACAACTTCCTCTGTCTGTGAGACTGTTAATCGGCATCTATTACTCACAACGTAAAAAAGAGCAAATGCGGTAACTACATATGATTCCCGGACTTCAGACTGCCTCTAATTTACTCGTCTAAGAATTTGCTCCACGTGTGTAATTGCTATAAATTTGGATTAGAGATTGGGGACAGGTTGTAAGTGGATGTGAAGTCCTGATACATACCCATTTGTAAGTCATTAACATTTTTACCCTCTAATTTTGTCCTTGAATTCTGCATTTTTTTAACAGGAAAATGACGTTATGGCTCCAGCGATTCTGGGCACCAATAATTATGACGTTAACTTTAAAATTAAATAAAAAAGGTGATATTACAAAAGAAATCATCAGGAATAAACTAACAAATAAATAATAAACTTGAAAAACAACATGCTACTTTTACCTTCTCTACCTTTTTGTGCTTTTATTATACTGAATAAAACCATCATAAATTGATTAAGTTGACTTTGAGCATCACAACCTAAAGATCAAAGAAAAAGTCATTGACCGCAGGTCAGACGGCCGACACAATTACTGCATACTTACTTTTTATTCCTGGCCTTAGGACAGTCCTAGTCTTTGGTTTAATATAGGGATCCTAAATTGTTGCCTGTGTAGCCAGGCTTTGTTTAAACGGGCTTATGACTCAATTTAATCCGTAAAAATATAGCCATTTCATTACGGAGCGCACTCAAATATTTGTTTCTGCGGGTTTCTCCCTCATTGAAGCATAAATTGCTGCAAACTGCAGAGTTTGGAAAATGATTCCACGCCAAGTCGTTCCTAAACGAATAAATCAGGGACTAAACGCTGCCCTTAAGCAGCTAAAGACATTCATTCAGACAGTCATTCAAAACAGATCCTACATTCAATAAAAACACAGAGCGCACACACTGTACACTGGCGCTCGCCCAGTGTCACGGCAGGCCTGCCAGCTGTTATTATGCTTTGACAGTTGTAAGTCACTTGATTTCTCATTGATCCCTTTATGACTGCAATATGGCCTTTACTTGAAGGGCACAGGATCAAACGCAGAGAGAAAGCGCGGACTAGGTAAGTAAATGACGTATGAACAAGTTTTTTCTCGGCCTGTAAGGGTCAGGAGGTTCTTGTGTTACAGCAATAAACTCCCTGTCATAGTGCTAAAACAAGAACACACTTTTTACGCAGTTTGAACATTTATAGAAGCAGAAAGTCAACGAAAAAACCAGAGGCTGTCAACACTTCTCAATTTAAGGTGGTTTTATGGGCACACTAAATCATAGATGCTACACACAGTACGGGTGCATTTATACACTTAGTAGTCGTGTTGTAAATTAAAATTAATGTATTTGGTTCATTTTGATTACTCTTTCAAAGCCACATGATTATCATATGCGACTGCTGCTTCTGGGGAATTCATGTGAAGAAAACTATAGCAAAGCTTTTTCTAACCGGTTAGACGTTTTTAGAGAATTTTTTTAACGAAGTATAAATCTAGCAAAATCTAAGAAATGAAAACGAGGACTGTTCTTAAAACAAGAAAGAAAGAAAAAAAAAAACTATTGGGGTAAGAAACTTAATAGTAGAAACTGTCATGGTCAAAACAACAAAACAAAACAAAACCTTTGAATGTCTGCTTATAAAGTGCCACATTAAGTTAATTGAAAAAACAGAGTCGTAGTCACAACAAAACTAAACAAATCATAAATCAAACACACACACACAAAAAAATAAATAAATAAATAAAGATGACTGTTAAAACGAACAAAATAAACTAAACAAAAACACTGAATGCCTGCTAATACAATGCATGGTCAAAACAATACAAAAAACAAAAAACAAAAAACAAAAAACAAACAAACATTGAATGTCTGCTAATAAAGTGGCACAACAAGTTAATAATAATAATAATAACTGAATAACTGAAAAAATATATTTAAAAAAAATCTGTCATAGTCACAACAAAACAAAACAAACTGCCATGGTCAAAACAAAACAAAACAAAAAAACAATCATTGAATGCCTGCTAATACAGTGGCAGAACAAGTTAACGGAATAAACTGTCATGGTCAAAACAAAACAAAACAAAACAAACAAACAAACAAAACTACAACAAGCATTGCATGTTTGCTAATAAATTGCCATATAAAGTGCCTCTTTTATTTCAAAGATAATTAAAAAAAAATATTGAAAACAAAAACACTGTCATAGTCAGAACAAAACCAAATTAACCAAAACCAATTCATAAAACAAATACAAAAGACAGAAGATGACTGGTCTTCAAACAAGGAAAAAAAACTACTAGGGTGAGAAAAATATACTTAACTGACGAAACTCAAGAAACTGTCATGGCAGAAACAAAACAAAACAAAACAAAACCAAGTTTAACTAAATGAAAACAAAAACTTTGAATGTCTGCTACAGTTTAACTGCAGAAACTGTCAGTGTCAGAAAACAAACACACACACAAAACAAATAAACGTTTGCTAATACAGTGTCACATCAAGCTAATTGGGAAAACTGTCATTGTCACAAAAAAACAAAAAACAAAACAAAAACAGAACAAAAACAAATCATAAAAAACAAAGGAAGATGACTGGTCTTAAAACAAGGAAAAAAGCTACTAGGGTGAAAAAATAAACATAACTGAAGTAACTCAAGAAACTGTCATGGCTGAAACAAAACTAAACTAAACAAAAACAAAACAAACATTGAATGTCTAATACAGTGGCACAACAAGTTAAAGAAATGGTCATGGTCAACAGAAAAGAAAAGAAAAGAAAAGAAAAGAAAAGAAAAGAAAAGAAAAGAAAAGAAAAGAAAAGAAAAGAAAAGAAAAGAAAAGAAAAGAAAAAACAAACATTGAATGTCTGCTAACAAAGTGTGACAACAAGCTAACTGAAAAAACTGTCATGGTCAAAACAAAACCAGAAAATAAATCACAAAATACAAAAAACCCCAAAACAAAACAAACAAACAAACAAACTTGTCTTCTAATACAGTGCTTCATCAAGTTAACTGAAGAAACTGGCATGCTCACAACAAAACACAAAACTGCAAAACAAATCACGAAATGAAAAAGCAAACTGTTCTTCAAACAAGTAAAAAAAAATTGGGTGAGGAAAAAAAAAACTTTTCTGAAGAAACCGTCATGGTCAAAACAAAACAAAAAACAAATACAGAATTTTTGCTAATATAGTGTTGAATCATGATATTTTAACAAAACTGAGCACAAATCACAAAACAAACAAACTTAATAAAACACAAACATGTCTGCTATGTTTACAGTACCACATCAAGTGGCTGCAGGACTTAATAAAGAGACCTGTAGGTGGCACTGTATATTCTCTTTTGGAAAAAAAAAAAAAAAAAAGATTTCACAGCCAGACTCTTTCTGAATAACATAAGTGTCCACAGAAATGTTGTAGCAATGAAGAACAGTGCTGAAAGGACATGCAGTAAAAAAGAAAACAAGCAAATTATTTGCAACCAGGTATAAACTCCACCACATAAGAAATGCAATGTAATGCAAATTTAAAGCAATGCAATTTAAGAATGCAGTTAGGTTTAGTTTTCATCACTTCACTATTACTAGAAAGTAGTGATAATAAAGAATAAGTGGGTTTATCCTTGTTTGCATTGTGAGGTATTTATGAAGGATTCAGCGGAACATTAGTTTGGACAGTTCACTGAGTCGGCTGTCAATCTGAGTTGATTATTTTGACACCTCATTTAATCTGTAAGTGTGTGTGTGTGAGAGTAAAGAGATACAGTCAGTGTGTGTGTGTGTGCGTGTGAGAGAGAGAGGTATCTGTAATGAAAGGCATTCTCTGCTGGCGCCAGTATTCAGGAGATCCTACTGAGAGACACACACACAGACTCCTCAAACAGGGCTTGACCCACAACCACTTTACACCCTCACTCAAATGAACGCCCTTTCCCCTGGCAACACCTGCTGTGTGCTGACTATGCTACTCTCTAATAATTACTTTTTGACACTTTATTGGGTTCAGCGCCTGCACGACATACAGTACAGTGCAAGAAATGAAAATGTTAATTACACAATGGACTAGAACGAACATGGTGTGCAAACCTGTGTGTTCTTTAGGTTTTATGGTATTTCAGTGTCTTACATATGAAATATATATATATATATAATTTCAATGTTTTTTAAAGAAGACTCTTATGCTCATCAAATTTGACCAAAAATATAGATACAAACGGAAATCTTTTCTAACGGTCTTTACTATCACTTTGTATCAATTCAACACATCGTTGCTGAATAAAAGTTTTTTTTTTTTAAATAAAGAAAGAAAGAAAATAATTTACTGACCCTATTTTAAATAAATGCTGTTCTTTTTAATGTTTTATTCATCAAATAATCCTGAAAAGAAGCATCACAGGTGTAAAAAAATGCACAAAAAACCCCCCACAAACATTGATATTCATAATAACATACATAATAAATTAGCATATTAGAATGATTTCTGAAAGATCGTGTGACACTGAAGAGTAATAATGCTGAAAATTCAGCTTTACATCACAGTAATACATTTTATTTTAAAGTATATTAAAATGAAAACCCACAATATTAAATTAAATATTTTACGAGATTACTGTTGTTTTTTCTGTATTTTTAATCAAATAAACACAGCCTTGATGAGCAGAAAAGGCTTCTTTAAAAACATTAAAAAACATATCCTAAACTTTTGAATGGCAAATAGATGAAAATGTTAATATCATCCATATATTTATATTTACACACAAATATCACATCATATGCATAATCCATTTATGTGGTGACACTTTATTGTTTCTCTCATTAATGTAATTTGTTAACACAATTTAACTACATCCTATTTAACATAATAACTTATGATCTACACTCATCATTATCGCTATTATTACTGCTATTAATATTATTAATTTAGTAATCCAATTTAAATAACTTTTTATTCAGTCCTTTTTAATTAACCTGATATATCATCATTATTAATATTAATTAATTATACATTTAAATTTTTATTCAAATTTTTAAAAATAAATTCTGATCTATAATACTGCTATTAATTATTTTTATTATTAATTTATATATGTAAACAAGTTTTTATTCAATTCTTTTTAATTTATGATCTATAATAATCATTATTATTGCTATTATTATTATCACTATTGTTAAATAACACTAATACTTCTAATAATAAACTACATGTTTATAAATTGAACTTGCAGCACCGCTGTTACAGAATCAAAGCTCTGGATTTTTCTGAATAGCAACCTATTCACTATTAAAAGTGCATTCAAATGCAGTTATTGAAATTCCAATGCAATGACAGAACAGCGAACTGGTGAATACTGAAACTTTTATTCTGTTATTTTCCATTGAGGACGAATGAATGTTTGTCACACAGAAATGACTAATACTGCAGGCTTTGATTTCACCTGCTGCACCGTACAAGAATTCAATTCATTCTTCCAGCACCAGTCAAATAAATAAGATAAATACATAAATAAATACACATTAGAACTCTACGTTTATAGCAACTGGGAAAAAATAAAAAATAAAAAAAAAATACAGATCACAATAGATAAATATAAAGCACAATAAATGAACAAACGTGTAACAGAAAGGGGAAACATGTTTCAATCTGCTTTTGTAGGTTTTTTACATTCAGCTGGGATCGATTTGCTGTAGGAGTGATAAATGTACACAAAACAATTCAAAGGTCACTCGCCTTCATGAGGCGTTATCACATTCTTGAACTTTTTAAAGAATTTACAACATTAATAAACATTTAAATGGCTGCTGGTGCTTCGTGTGTAAATGTTTCAGCACACAAACAAACACAAAAATGATTTTTCCTAATAGCTAAAAGTAGTTTACCGTTACTCCAGTTTACATTCAAATCTTACACTTTAATTTAAATTCTAGTATATAATATGGTTTTGTGAACAAGCATGCAAATGTGTATAAAATGTACTTTTTGCACCAATCATTTCATCCCTACGTTCAAAAGTCAGATTTTCTCATTTAGTAAAAAAACTCCAGTGCAACAATCTCTTCTCTCTTTTAAATCAAAGACACGTTGCTTTAAGACAACAATCAGTAGTTAGAGTTGATTTAAGGGAAAACAATCAGAGTTTTTGGAATGCTTTTTCTTGCCAATGCACTCGTTTCTCAGTTGCATTGCAGTTCATTAGAACACAATTCACAGCCAATGCACAGTTCATTACACTAAGCTAAATGACTTCAAATGAAACCATAAGCGAGAACTAACGCCTAACAAACTTCGCAGAATTACAAGCAGCACAACTAAACCTACAATGCCACAGTGAGACGTGCCATCGGAAAGTGGCGTAGTGACATTTAAAACGTGTACGGATGAGCTTCAGAGTCTGGATTTCTTCTAAACGGGTACGGAGCATCGTGAGTAGATTTCAGAGAGGCTGAAAGCATTGTATTGCGGAAGGCCGACAAAGTAGAAACCTAGAAACCTTCACTTTAAAGACATCTGTGTGCGTCACAGTTAATCTAAATAGTTACCCGCACCAAATTCCCATTTTAAACACAAAAATACACACATAAACGCCTTCCCACTGACCATCAACAACATCTGGATTCCATCCTCAAAACCCTCTAAAGTGAAAATACAGAGAGCTTTCTTGCCCTTATTTCTCGGAGTGGTTCACCTCGTCTTTCATGACCGGCATCCAGGGAGGAGACAGCTCTGGGATGTTCTTCTTGGCCTGGTTGAGGTGGGTCATGGCGGTGTACAAGCTGCCCCTGGAGTTCTGCTCAGGGTAGTACATCTCCAGAGCCGACGGGGTGCAGTGTCTGTGCTAGATTACAAAGTAGATGTTTGCAAACAAAGGTTATATGGGAATACATTAACTAGAATGGAGAAGGTCAGGCAGGTTCTGTAATAAATCAAACGTAAAGGTGAATGTCATGGAGCTCGGCATTCCTGTTGATATAGCATCGGTAGAGCGCCCGAACCGCTGATAACTGCCCCTGAAACAACAATCCTGCCACTTCCGTTTACCCACATGCATAAATTTGGGGAAATCAATATTGTGGAACTGGACAACGATATTCTATTATTGTTTTTTCCAAATGTGTTGCGATAACGTGAAGCACTGAACATGCAACCTGTAAATGCAATTTTTTTTTTTTTACATAATGAACATATATTGTAAATAGGGTGTGCGATATATATTGTCTACGATTATGTCATAATTGTTGTTTAAACTTGTCTATTAAAATATAGATTCCCCCCATAATTCAAGATAAGGTACAAAAATGCTTCCGTATGACTTTAATTTGTCCTTTATATTTATATCACCTCATATAGTTAATATCACATGAAGAGTGATGTTTTACTCCAAATATCAGCCGATCGCAAATGTGAAACTGATTTAATGAACTGCTTAATAAACAAGTAGTTAATATCAAGGGATTTACATTTTAGACACAACAGGTCTTGTTTTTGCTGTATTTTGACAATGAAAATAGTTTTAAACAAAGCCTTTGAAGAAATATTTTGCATCTTTGAGCAACAGCGGTGTTTTGTTACTGAATCAATTAGTAGTTTGAATGAATCAGTTGAATGAATGACTCAATGACTCACTCATGCAGTAATCTGCTGCCACCCGCTGGTGATTTTGGGTTTATATTTAAAGTATTTCCCCCCTTTTTCTCCCCCAAATCATTTCGAATATCAGTATTCAACGTTTTTTTTCATAACAAAACACGAATTATGCATTTGTAACTGCAGGTCTTTGTAAATGCATCTAAATGCCACTTCACATGCAGATTTGTGCCACCTCTGCACATTTTGTTGATACTGATTTCATTTGATTGGTAACAGCCCTATAGTGTCTTAATATTTTAAAAAATCATTTTAAACACATTGGAAAAATTAATTTCTGGTACTAATTTCAAGAACATGAAGAATATCAAAAGCTAGTACCAGCACAATAACACGCTCAGCAAAATATGGTCCAATTATCGTTATTGTAACAAAATTTCAGAATTTTTTTTTGTCATTATTGTACACCCCTAACTGTAAAATGTATACATTTTAAAAATAGCATGTAAAACAAAACATTATTCTAGATTATTTTAAGAAAGTAACATGCAACATGTTGCATGTTTAATTCAGTGAGTGGCCAATTATCATCTCAGAAATATAATATAATATAATATTAATATTAATATTATAGCTAATATTATTTTTTTATTTTTACCCATCATATTGAAAAATTACATTTCATGTCTATTCAATGTAGTGTGCCCTGGTATACAAAATTTGCATACTGTGCAAAATATCCACCCTATACTCTGCCACAACATTAAGAGTACCATGGCAGTACGTTATTCCAAACAAAGCATGTACTCAAACTAATCATGTTATTCAATGCTGAAAAAAAACAAACTAATTTATTATGTAATACATAATCGTATGTACAGACACTTTAAATTTCAAGTTTCTAGTTAATTTCTAGTTAAAGAAAAAATCTTAAACTGTATACTGTAACTGTAAACACAAAATGTAAACTTACAGAACTTATAGATATATGATGTATCCTAAAAAAACACCTCTCAATATGGCTCAGACTGACTGCATACTGTAGTAAGCAGTAATAAACTATTTCTTTGGAATGCAAACTATGAAAGATTTATTATATTTCCAATTAGTAAAACAGATGCTTAGATGCTTAAAGTGTCAGCTACTCATCCCACAAAAAATAATTAACACAAAAAAGTGTTTTGCGACTGCAAGACGTCAATCAATAGACGTCAACATACCACAGCTTCCATAAACCTCATTCCATCTTAACAAGAGGCAATTTTCTCGCTCTTCAAGTTAGCAACGCTACATTAGTGTGGCATGCTAATTATGGCAGTGGTATCTGCATCAAAGGGGGTGAGGTGGAAGCCCCTGCAGGCCTTAATCACAGTTTAGTCATGGTTAAGACTAATTAAAGACATTCTCACACTCCAGCAAAGCTAACGCACCGCTTCAGATCCCGTCCGCAGACTGAGTATTTGCAGCTAAGCTTTGCTGAGCAGCAAACAAAGTCAATTTAAACGAATCTCACACGAACAAATGATGCATTTATTACTTAATCACTCTGCTCCAAAACCTAGTAAGCTGCCATGTGCCTATCCTAACAGAAACCGACTTTCATAAGTGGTTAACTTAGGAAGAGGGGGGAATTTGTTTCTGAATAAACAATTTTGAACGAACAGGTTGAATGAATGATTCAATGACTAAATGCATAAATACAATCACTTGTCGCCACTTACTGGAGGTACAATGTAACTTAAAAATCCTAACTACTAATGCACAAGCTGTTGTATAAAGTATTACTCATCTGGCAGCTACATTGCTTGACAGTGAAAGAAACCAGGATACGTTTTGAGGTCAAAATCATATTGAGTTGTCATACGGGTGGCAACCGCAGGCTAGTTTTTACCGAACCCACAAGTGAAGACATTTGTTTATAGAAGTGTGATTTGTCATCTATATTTCAGACCAAAAATGGTTTGTGAAGTAGACCACAAATGTTAGTATGGACAGTGTGTGTTTGTGGATACCTGGAGGACGAAGCCCTCAGGGCAGCCGAGCTGATCGTACCACAGCGCTTTATACATGACCAAAAGCAGCAGACACGCCAGGAACGCCAAGGTGATAATAATCAACCCAGTCAGCTGGAAAACACATTTACACATGTATTTATGCCTTCCATTTTTTATTTATGCTCACATTTTTATACTACCCTCACTATCAGAGAGACAAATGCAAGATCTAAGTAGGCTGGGCAGTCGGTCCTAGTTTTTACCTTGAGCTTCTCTGACATCTCATCATAAAGGTTTATGTTTAGCTTCTTGATGCTTGGCACATACAGCTTCCTCTTCTTCTCCTTCAGCTGATACTCTGCTGTGGTTTTCACAATCACCTATAGAGTCACAGAGAAAGAATGAACTATTAAAATAGTCCAAACAAAGAACAAGATGAGAGGGGGCTGGGCAGAAACCACAAGAATGGGCTCGCTGCTTTCAGAGTTAGCATTAGAAACCCTAATGGAAAACGAGCTGAAGCTGTCTTCAAACACTGTAGCTTGTTTCTGGCTGGTCGATTAGACATTATGTTCCAAACAACATCTAGACTATGTTATGGCACATCGTTGTTAGTCCATGACGGTCTACCGGCTTGCATAGAACTGACTGATACACAACAATGAGTCTAGAATTATTTGGAGAGCCAAAGTAGAGTCAGCATTCAATCCCAAACAAGTCTTACATGCTCTGATTGAAGCCAAATTTAGAATTCATTCATTGAGGCTAATCTGCTGTTGTGTTCTTTCTACATTAACTTCCTAAAAATCAGGGCATTAGGATTCCAAACCCATGTGTTCATGTGGAGACAATTCTGCAAAATTATATTACATTGATTCTTGCATGTTTCGCAATGCTTTCAAAGTAAAACGTCCAGTTAGATGAGCTAAAAGTGTGTTTAGTCTTATATAAAACAGATGAACATAAATCTGGAAATGTTTCATTACACTGGTTGTACATAATCGCAGCAACTCAGACATGAAACGTCCTCTGAGTGGTGTACAAGGTTAATGCTCTACCACATTTGAAAACAACATACCACCTACTCTAAACTTGTTAAAGCCTTTGCAGTGTTAACAAAAGTAAACGTAAGATAAAACACAATTGCTCAAGTAGGGCTCGGCGATACGGGTAAAAAATTATCACGATCATTTTTTTCATATCAGTCGATATTGATAATTATCATCATAAATGTCAAATCTTTATTTATTTCAAGTTTAAAGTCAGATTTTTGCTCCAAAGTGAAAGTTGTAGAAACCAGACCATTAATTTTCCTTAACAAAATAAATATCTAAACAGAAAAAACTAATTTCTGCATGTTCTAATGAGTTATATTGTTTCAAATCAAGAAACAGGTTGGGTTGTCTGATAATAATAATAATAATAATAATAATATCACTTTTTTGTCTCTTAGTAATGCACATTTGATAGTAGCTTGAGGATGCAGAGGTAAATTTTTGTTCATTATCATTCAGTAACTTCTGTAAAAACTGTAGCAATCTCAGTTTTATATGGTTAAATTTATTCTAACCCAGTTTTTTTTTTTTTTTTTTAAATTAAGCATTGGTCTCCCATAGTAGCAAGCATACATTTTAAATAATGATAAACACCAGTTAAAACCACACATAATAGTACCCCAATACCATGGTTAAAATATAACTAGATGCTTTTATAGGTAGCCTATTTGTATGAAAAACGGTAGTCTAAAAACATTCAGTATAAATGCACACATGCTATATCTTAAATCACAAATACATACTTACTATAAATATAAACCATTACTCCTGTAATAAAATTCAGTGTGAATCTCCCACATTGGTGCCCAGTAAATCCATGGTAAATGATGGCGATGTGTAGATTGAAAAGCCTGCTGACTGTCTCATTGCACACATATCGCGTATTTTGTGCGCTCAAGTTCAT
Organism: Labeo rohita; assembly: GCF_022985175.1. Lineage (NCBI taxonomy): Eukaryota > Metazoa > Chordata > Actinopteri > Cypriniformes > Cyprinidae > Labeo > Labeo rohita. The sequence goes on from NC_066869.1 coordinate 17,977,620, forward strand.
TATTTCAAATGTAGGCGCGGTGTCGCTTCCCTTTTTTTTTTTTTTTTTTTTTTTTTTTTTGCATCCTCTCTAGTGAGCTCGCGCAGCGCGGCAGTTTGAACTTTGGTCCGAGCGGATAAATGGTCCGTGTGGTGTGATTCAAATGAGTCGCGCGGTTTCGTTCCACTGTTGGCACAGAAAAATTCTATCGAACATTTATCGAACTCTCCATATCGTTTTATCGAGGAAAAATATATTGCGATAATTATCGTTATCAAATTATCGCCCATCCCTGTGCTGCAGCAACCATGACATTTTTTTGTGCAACTGTGCTATGTTGTACCAGGTGTGCTACTTATCAAGTTTACTGTGTCATTAAAGCATATGGAGCTATGTGATGCAAACATTCAAATATATTATTCTAGTTTACAAATCATGCACTGTGTTAATAATGTAGCATTGTGCAAAGAGGCAACTCTGCTTTTGTGCTATGTTGTACCAGGTGCGCTCCCGAGCACGTTTACTGTCAATAAAGCCATACATACGGAGCTAGTTATGTGAGGCAAACATTAAAATATATTATTCTAGTTTACAAATCATGTACTATGTTGTTTTAGGATCATAATATAGCATAGAGCAAATTGTGCCATGTTGTACCAGGTGCGCTACCGAGCAAGTTTAGAGTTTACATACATACGGGGCTTATGTCATGCAAGCATCAAAATGTATTATTCTAGTTTACCATGTTGTTTTGAGGTCATAATATAGTATTGTGCAAAGAGATGCTTGTGCAATTGTGCTATGTTGTACTAGATGCGCTACCAAGCAAGTTTATTGTCATTAAAGCCATACATACAAAGGTGGTTATGTGATGCAAGCATCAAAATGTATTATTACACACATAGTATTTTACAAAGAGATGCGTGATAATAGGTATTTATTCATTTATAATCTGCCCCTGTAATTATAATTTGCGAGAAAAGGACTAAAAGTAAATGTTTTTCTACCACTAGTGGTCATTTCAGCTGTAAACTGCAGTGAATTGTATTTATAGCTACTTTTTGCAAAAATCTAGGCAGAGGCAGGTTTTTCAAACAGCCTAGGTTGTAGAATACACAGGATGTTGCTACAGCATTAAAAATGCAGTGAGCGAGCTCCTACTACTATATCATTTGTCATCTTTTAAATGAGTCACTGCAAAGTTAAATTCAAACTCTGCTGTGCGTTTCCACCCGTTGCACTTGCCTCCTACAGAGCTAAGAATAGATACAAGCCATCTGTAAGAGTCCTGACATGAGCTTGTGCGCTTGCAAGATCAGATGGTTTGCAAAGTCTTTCAGTGACAAACTGTATCATACTCAGCGACAACGAATCTCAGTGGTGTCACATGAATTCTTTCTTTCATGCCAGGCTATCCGCTGGGATCTAACGGGGTGGTTTCTACCGTGTCTTTGATGGTATCAGTGGTACTGGATGTCTGCCGATCCACCTCCGGTCTCCTATTACATTCCTCCCCTTAATGAAGTTCTATGCAGAGTAATGAATAACAGAGGTGCGCTGCTGTCTTTAATATGGCGCTATGTGTGGGTTCTGCTCTCTAATGCACGAATGGTAATTACCTTATCAGGGAAAGGCTGCTGTAACTGGCCGACCTCCAGTGGAGTGATGAGGGGGATGTTGTCAAAACCGTCCTCCACCGACGGCTGTCTCTCCATCTTGTCCACCAGGTTACTTCCTAGTTTTACCATATCTGAAGCAAACATGAATGATTAGATCCTATATTCAGAAAAAAAACACAAATTAACTCGATTTCTATTCAGTTAGTGTCTTTATTTTCATTACTTAGCAATTGTGTGTTATAGCAGGAAGTTTTTTGTGGTTTCTTGTAATGTTTGATTCTATAAGCAGTTTTTACGTTCTATAAAACATCTAAATTACTTGCTTGGAGAAGTTTTTGGATGAGTTTCCTTTCCTTTCCCAGTGTATTTTCTCAGTAGTGTGTCAAATGTGTTCATAATATTTGCGCATATCCTTCCACGTCCTCATTCACCTGAGAGGTTTTGCTTCTCTGATATTACTGTTGGTTGATGTTTTCAATTTAGCACTAGTTAGTCAGTAAATATCTCTCCATTAAGTCTGTCTCTGAGGGGTCCGATGTTGTTACTCACTTACTGTGAATCTCTCTCCATGTCATTATGACTGTCTTACTCATTAGCTGACTGAGGAAAATATCTGATAGGTTACGGCTCTCTCTCATTATCTTTCTCCAACCTAATAGGCTATTAAAGAGCTCTCTACAGAATACAAAACACATAAACACAACAATCACTAGCGATAGATGAACACGTCAGCTCAAGTTAAGCCACTTTGAGATTGTCGGCATTGGCCAATAAAAGCTTGAATGATTAGACGTTTCCATAATTTCAATTATTTATTTTAAACTAAGTGGATTTTTAGTAATTATTCTTCTAGAGTGACTCAGATTACCAAGCCATTTTTTATTTAAATTGGATGCATACTGAGATTAATTAAGCAAAAACTGTTGGTTTAGATATGAAAAGGCCATCTGACAGATATATTAAAACACCAGTCATATACCGCTAGATTTTTCCATGACATTTTGGTGGCTTACAACAGATTATGCATCAAAAGTAGTTAACTTGCAAATCATACAAAAGGGGGCTATATGAATACAATGTTTTTTTTTAGTACATTAAGTTTTAATGCCAATTTATATAACTGTATAACTGATCAAATTTATTAATATTATAAATATAAACATAATCTAACTATTAGTATGAGCTGGTGAATCTGTTTATTTTCATCATTGTTAAAGATGCTATTCTATGTGTTCAAATAAATAAATGGATGGATGCTCCTTTTCTGACACAATCACTTAACGTGAAAGACACTGCAGGCCACGGAAAAGGCGTGTTTTATTGGCTCTTACGCACACACACACAAGTCTGGTTTATTATCTTTGTGGGGACTCTCCATAGGCGCAATGGTTTGTATACTCTCCACACTGTATTTTCTATCCCCTTACCCTAACCCTACCCCTAAACCTAACCCTTACAGAAAACTTTCTGCATTTTTACTTTCTCAAAAAATCTCATTCTGTATAATTTATAAGCTTATATACCGCAGGCCGGTCCCCAAAATGTCAAAAAATTTCAGGTTTTACTATCCTTGTGGGGACATTTGGTCCCCACAATGTAGCAAAAACAAGTACACACACACACACACACACACACACACACACACACACACACACACACACACACACACACACACACCTTACTGGCTCTATCAAGGTTATCCGAGATGCCCAATGTACAGAACATCAGGATGTGTGAGGCATCACAGATGATTTCTGCGGTGTCTCTCTAATAAGCTTCGACCACAGACCAATACAGCGCCACTGAACGCTTATACAATCATAAACAACATCATAATTCATTGTCGAACATTGCCAAATGTTATTTGTAATTCATCACACGGTATTACGCGCTCATAATGGACCATTATTACGCAACAGCTGCGCGTTCACTGAGGCATTACACGTCAAAACACTGATGGATGTTTTTGGATGTTCTTTCATATGTATAAGCGAATAGAAGGATTAAGCGAATTTTCGATTGGGAAAATAGAATAAACGGAATAAATTCTACGCTTCCTTCCGCGTTTCTCCAATCATAGCCGCTGCCCAGAGGTTTGGAAACCGCAGAGGCGAAACGATGGACATCGAATAACACAGCCTACAATTTGTTTTTCGACGGAGATGAATGAAAAAGAGATACTCACTGCTTTCCCTACGGCTGTCTTGCTGATGCTGATGGAGAGCTACTGTTATTATGGCGATGCGTGTGTGCGCGTGTGCGTGTGTGTAGTTGACTAAAGCGCATCCGCTCCCGTCGCTGCTGTATGATGTCAGCTGTATCGCAGCAGATAACTGGCTGATCAATGTGACAAATTGCATTTTACACATATTCACAATTACTTTGAGCAAGTTTGTTCGGTGATTTATGTAAAGGAAATTTCAGTCAAATTTTCAGATATTCTGCAAAAAGAGTCATTCCGGCTTACAGGCGGATAAAAATGTGTTTTAAGCAAGTGGAATTAAAATTAAATGATTAAATGTAACAAAATGTGTAAAACTACACATTTAGCAGTGATTTGGTAAGCTACAATTATTTTATTATTTTATTTTGTCTCATGTAGATCAAAATTAGTCAAATTTTCCATTTTTATTTTAGTCTAAGTTGTTAGACTACAGTAGTGAACACTGAAAAGTTCATCGAAGTTGTCCTAAGACAAAAATGGGTATTGTTTTGGTTTTAGCACAACTTTGACGAAAGGTTTTCCACTTCAAATGTTGACTACTGCATAAGCAAATTATTTAAACATACATTTGGTGGCTAGTTGTCACACAAAACGTTTTACAAAGACACAAAACAATCACACAAACACATTGATTTACATTCAGACAAGATGTCTTTTGGTTGAACTGTATTCACAAGCAGTGTTGGGGTAACGCATTACAAGTAACGCGAGTTACGTAATCAGATTACTTTCCCCCCAATTAACTTGTAGAGTAATGCATTACTTTTAAGAGTTACTTTATCAGGTAAGTAACGCCAATTACTTAGCTTTCCCACTTAATCACTGACAGCTCTCCTGTCCCCATGTTGAGAGAAATTTGGAAGGTGCAGAAGGCATTTTCTTCAGGACTGAAGCTTATTAATTACACTTTTGATGCAAAAAGGCCTTTGCCAAAAATATAACATTTTTGATATTAAAAACAAATAAGCAAGACCAGCTCAGGTGACAAAAAGTAACGCATAAGTAACGTAACATTACTTTCCATAAACCGTCACTAAGTAACGCAATTAGCCTACTTTTTCATGGAGTAACGCAATATTGTAATGCATTACTATTAAAAGATACTTTCCCTAACAATGAGTGCTTCCAATCTTTGTTATACATATAGATTTTATCATAGGGATTTTGGCAATTGCAGTTATTATTTTGTGAAAGTAGTGCATGAAAGACACATTTTGAATTCTCTGTGCTATCAGACTCATGTCTATAAGCTTATGAACATTTTATCATCCCTCTGCAGGACGCATGCTGTGGATTTGCCAAATGTAATTAATTTATTATGCCAACTCTTTCATCTAGTCCTTCATTTCAGCCTACATTTCTTTTTCTTACCTTAAGTTAACTGTAAACTAACTTCTGAAGAAGTTTTATGCGTAACTACTAGGCCAGATCTACACATTAGGATCAGATTTACAAATGTAGATTGATGGAGTCTGTTAAGCTAGATCATTATTTCAACACATTTTAAGACAATCATATTTCAGCATGTAGGCCTATATTAAATTGTTCCCAATGATGACTGTAATTAATATAAACCATTTTTCCCTGTTCTTCGGAATTAAAAAACATAAACTCAGACCAAAATCTATTGCAGACTAGAGTAATAAGCAACATTGCCACCTAGTGTCAGTTGTTGTTGTTTACTTAAACAGACCTTAAACATGATATTTTCATATTTTTTCACAATTATTTTTCTAGTTACTTGCCTTAACGTTGGTACTGTTATTATTATAATGAATATATTAAAATGTTCTAGCTTAATTAAGGTGTAGTGCAACATCAAGATGTAAACTGAAATCACATTTGTTTTCCCCCCTCTCAACTATTCAAATATTGTTTGATACATCATAAAATAAATTGTAGTTAATTAATTTAACTATATAATTCCTTAGAGTTTCTGTAAAAATAAATAAATAAATAAATAAGCAAACAATCACCACTGCTCTATAGAATACCTTTTGAATGTATTTTAGCTGTAGAAATCAAATTTCTTTTAATTATTTCCGACAGATGTCAAAGGTCAGGTGACCATATCTGTCTTGATTGTAAGACAGATGAACAATGCGTTTTTAATTTTAACTTGCACCAAGTCCAGTGTACAAAAGGGAATTTGATGTATTGAGGATTTCACTGTGCCTAAGTGGTCACTAGATGGCAGTGTGGTTTTTAAAATAATTATTTGTTTTTTAAACATGGCTCTCCAACTTGCCATTACACACAAAATTAACCCTCTATGGCATGATGTTGCCCTCAGGCGTTTATACATGACATTTATACATGAGGTGTTATTTGTAATTAGTAGTAGTTTTGATTTATTAATTTATCTGATTTATTAGTATTTTTTTTTGTTTGTGATTAGTTGGAACCAGTTTTGTTTGATACTTGTCAAATTAACTTTTGTAATGCTTACATTGCTTGCTTTTCATATTCCACTTACATAGAAAACTTGGATGTTTCATTACCCTCATAGTACAGTGTTGCCCTGAGGTAACAAACCAATATCTGGATCGAGGGTGGGGAACATATTTTACGATGGACATATTATCAGGGACCCCTAAGCTCCCAAAAAATGGGATGAAATATTCTTTTTCCACCAAAAATAAAAATGAATGCCATAGAGAGTTAAAGGTCACATGCCAAACTATTGAACAGCTCTTTCCAGATTTATCATGGACGTTGAGGATAATCCCAGGTCACTCCTTGAGAACTTTCCATCACTTACAGTATTTACAGTAACTAGGACTCTTAAATTAGCCAATGACCCTAATCTTCCTGCTGGTGACTGTTTTCGTGCCACAGATAAACTAAGGGAAGCCTGTGCTGGGAAATGACAGTCACATGATATTTAATAGGGTAAACTAAATGTTATACATGTATATCTTTCCACAGGGCCTGGAAATGATGTAGGTATGCAGTTACCAAACGCACAGCGATGAGTTAGTAAATGTTTTTGGTATTTAGTTTGATTTAGTGCTGTATTAAGCACAGGCTTAAACAAAACCACAGTTTCTGTAAGGCACAGATGCACCCTGAACCTGATCCAAGAAGTCATGTAACAGCCTAGAGGACGCCCCTGACAGTTGATAAATTGTTTTTCTTAGGAAATGACTACTTTTGAGTCAGCTTCTTCCAAAACTGCCCTATCCAAGCAAACAATGCACTCTAACACTTTTAATTCCGTGTGGGGAGCCTTGAACATCTGGATGATGGGTGAACATGTACTCTTTTCCAAACCGCATGATAATCACTTTGAGTGTTTATGATGTCTCAATAGCAGTCTTGTTTTCATGCATCTTTCTCAATGTAGTATTATTGTTTACATAACTAAATACATGGCATACTGAACACAGTGCCAGAAAATAACCCCTTTCTTGTCTATAGTCCAGCAAAGCCTGTCTAATCTAGAGGTATTAAATCAAAACAAAACTTTCCAGGGATTGTAAAGGCCAGCGAGGATAAGAGCATAATGTCAAATGAAGTGTGTGTGTTTGTTCACAGTTGTTCCTGATCACCCATGTAATACAGACTCCCAATTACTGAAAATGTTGGCATCAGATAATCACCTCACTGAACTAATTTGCCCTAGTTTGCTCCAGCTCTAAAGGTCAGATATGGTCTTGTTAATTATGGGGTGTGGGCAGAACTTACTCATGAACTCTGCATTTAGAGCAGCCGCTGACACTTAAGACGGCAGAAACATGAGTAACACTGAAGATATTTCCGAACTCCAGAGGAACACTGCCCTCTTTCCTACTGAGTTATGAAAACATTATTTCTGATTGTTCTTTGAATGGTCAAAAAGCAGGGTTTTTTTTTTTTTTTTTTCTCAAAGTTAAGGGAACATGCTATTTTATAATTTTGCAAACATTATGGAAATTATACTTTCGAATGTTCTCTGAATATTCAGAAATTTCAAAAACGTTAACATTATTAAAGCTTTTTAAAGTTTTTTAAAGTTACTGTAAGAATGTTTGTTTATAACTTTGAGCGACTTTTGCCAGAACGTTTGCTAATGTTCTGAGAATGTTCCACCAGTGCACACTCACATTGTTTAATAACTAAGAGTTGTATTTTTAAGTAGGCTATTATTGCTTGTAAGTTGGGTTGAACTTTTCACATTTATTTACTAGCCTGAATAAACCAGCTTGAATAAATCCAGCTGTAAAGATGTTAAAGTATCAGCTGCAACAGCAGCCATGTTGTTTGTCCGTGATTAATGTTGTTTAGATACACAAAGACCAAGTTCATCTCGTCTGCGCATCAAACGCCTGTGCACGCATCACATAAACACGCAATTATAGCAGCAGTTGTTTTAAGTCTAATGATGTCTCAGAACCGAAATCTCTTTCTGCGCAGTTGGAGTCTGGACTGTGGCGATAGGAATAAAATCAGAAGTATTCCTCCTTTGGTTACAGCCTCCTCCGTCTAAGCAAAAGCGTTTGGTATTTCTGTTCCTACAAAGCAGCAGATGGAGATCAAAGCCTGTGGATTGATGTGTTCGTATGTTGCTGGCTGCTTCATGCAATATTAATATTCTACATTGGTCTATGTATTTTTTGCTCTACTGATTTGTCCGTTTGAATGTACAGTTCCACATGGTGAAGATAAAAGTCTAAGTTTTCCTTCTACCCTTCATTCTCTTCTCCTCCCTGTAGGCGATGCTTTATTTCTTTCTTTCTAGACTTTTTTTAATCAGCAATCATGTTTTACACGAATCCCTATTTAAAAATTTAAATGCAAACTGCATGTTTATGTTAATATGTCAGAATTGGAATCGTATATTATATTTTATAGAAAGATTACTTCCGGTCCTCAAATTTAATTGACACTCAGTTGTGTGTTCCCCCCAAGGACTCTTTCAGTACTTTACATCGTTATGCCAGTAGGTGGCAGCAAGTGACTGTCTGTCTCAAATCTTTAAAAGTGAAGCCAAAACTTTTCGCCTCCTAGTGGGTGGCTGCAGTATCCACTTTATTTTTATGTAAGAGTTTTATTTTTAAGTAGGCTATTAGTTTTCGTAAGTTGGGTTTTGTAACTTTTCACCTTTGTTTTGTTTTGCAAATTTGCAAATATTATGGGCCTGGTTTCCGGTCTCATTAGCGTCCAGCTATTTTTAGCTGTACAAAACAGCTTATTTTGCTGATTGATACTGCAAATTGGTGTGTACCGTATTATTTTGATGTATTATCTTAATTATGAAAACACTGGTTTGTAGTGCAAACAGTTTTACAGTTTACTGCACGTTGTTATTCTTCATGTTATTTTCCTTTAGCGGCTACTCCATGTAAACCGGTCATAAACTCGCCCTCTCCATGTAAACAAGTGGGATGTGAGCTAAACTAAATATACTCATTCAGTAAATAAATTTTCCTAAACATTGCAGCCATTACTACTGCACACCGCACAGACTCTTCTAAAATAGACACACGTAATTAATCTTTTTAAATTTTTCTTTTTTTATATATATAGTTATTTACCTATAGCAGCTAATGATTTGGAAGTCTTGCACATTCACAAAATAGCTTGCTTTCACACTGCAAAGTTGGATAGGCCCACAGTTCATTCAAAAACACTCATTCAGAACTGATTCAGTGACAAACACTGACTCATTTAGGAAGAAACAAGTGAGTGAGTCAATCAAACTATTTAGTCACAAAGACTTGTTAATTCTGGAAGGAACAGTTGACTTTCTTTATGAGTGAAGCATCATTCCTTCAACTGATTCGTTCAAAAACATTCATTCATGCATGCTTTTTTCAAATATCAGCACATCTTATTCTACGCATGCTCGCACTTGCTGGATATTGCTTAAATATTATGTTATACAGACAGCTTGGACTGTAGGATTTATGCAGGCTACCATTTTTTGAAAGGAATAAATCCATTCTCACAGGAGAACTCCTATACTCCTTTTGATGTGAGGTTGTGCTTTCTGGGACGGTAAGTAATGTCAGGGTTCTTTTCAGTTTTGTCTCAGATGTCATTGTGCTCAGCGGCTGTTTTCCTTTGACCTAGTTTTCCTACGCATTTGTTTCATCCCATTCACATGTTGCCTCTTTAATTAAAGGGGTCATCGGATTCAAAGTTCACTTTTACATGTTGTTTGAACATTAATGTGTGTTGGCAGTGTATGTACACATCTACCCTATAATGATAAAAATCCATGCAGTGGTTTTTAATTAATCTGTAAAAATAATATCCCCTTTTTCAAATCAAGCAATTCTCAGATGCCTGTTGTTGTTGCGTCAAACCCACAGAGGCCACTCCCACGATAGTTGATTGACATGAGCATCTTACCTCAGACCCGCCCTACATCAGCTGTAATAGTCCGACTTCTACAAAAATGCGCAAATCATTCGTGATCCAGCTTCACCTACAGCATAAGTGAGTATAAGGGTTTTTTGTATGAATCTCTGCAATCACCTTTCCTAACAACATGCTAATTAGCAAGTTTCGAGGCTAAACGCCCTAAATGCAGCTAAAGTAAACAATCTCTCAGAGCACAGCTCATCACTCCACAGAGAGAAGAGAGGGGCGGGGTGAGCAGAGCTCATTTGCATTTAAAGGAGCAATCCATCAGAATGGGTTGATTTTTGCAGAGCTCATTTTGACAAAGTAAAAAGGGTGTTGTTTTACACAAGCATCGAGAATTTTTAACCCAAGTATATTATAGACTTCATTAAGACCCTAAAGAATCATATCAACTTGTGGAAAGTGGGCATCCGATAACCGCTATAAGTTGTTAGGTCCTTTGTTTGCCCTTTCAGTCAGTTCTTGATCCTGAATTGTTTAACGTCGATGTGTACACTGTAAAAAACCAAAAACCCAATTTGTTGAGTCAACTTAAAATAATTGGTTTCCCTGCTGCCTTAAAATTTTAAGTTCAGTCAACTCAAATAAGTTTAATCAACTTGAAATGTTAAGCTGTACTAAGTAATAACTTAGATATTTGTGTTTGTTAAACTTAACAGATGGGTAAGTAACCCAGCTGCCTTAAAATTTTAAGTTGATTCAACTCAAATATCTAAGTTGTCACTTAGTATAATTTAACATTTCAAGTTGAAGAAACTTTTTTTGAGTGGACTGAACTTAACATTTTTAGGCAGCCAAGTAACAAATTATTTTAAGTTGACTCAACAAATAGTTTTTTACAGTGTATGTGATTGTGTTGCTACTTGTTATTATCCTGTTAGTGTTGTTTATTTTATTTAAAAGACTGTTTAAGTATCTTCTTCATCATGTACATTATAGTTAAATAGTGGCCCCAGAGTAATGTTTTAGTAATGCAGGCTAGAAGTACCCTGAATAAAGTTTCCTTCTAAGAGTGTGTAGGTTATGCTTTCCCTGAAACATTTCTTAGAGCTTTATCATAATTACGAGAAGCAATATAAGCGCCAGGGCTGGCTGTGAATCACCAGATGTTAACCAGAGTCCAGAAATGCATGGTCACCACTGAGTGGATCTACATAATTGACCTTAAGCAAGAAGTATTAGTGTTCAGAGATTCAAACTCAGTGTATTTCGACAGAATTCCGGATATCCTCATCCCTCTCGTGCCTTACAATCCTTTACCAGAACCAAGACAGAGAACTAACAGAGAAGGTCTTGTGGTCTAAGCATTTTGAGTTACGTCAGCTGTCTTGAAGGATGTCAGTGCTGGATTAATCATTTGGTCGTTTCTCCTTCCTGTTACTAAATATTTCTCCACATGACTGCACATATTTTGAGAGTTTTCTTCATCTATGGTCTAATCATTGAGCAATTTCCTTTTCCTGCCTCAATTCACTTTAAGCAGAGATAGAGGTCACTGCTAATGAGTTTTATTTATTTTTGTACTTATATGGTAGATATGCTCTTTGGCCACATGTGTACACTGTAAAAAATTAAAAACACAATTTGTTGAGTCAGCTTAAAATAATTTATAACCTGGCTGCCTTAAAATTTTAAGTTCAGTCAACTCAAATAAGTTTAGTCAACTTGAAATGTTGAGTTGTACTAAGTAACAACTTAGATATTTGTGTTTGCTAATCTTAACAGATGGGTAAGTAACCCAGCTGCCTTAAAATTTTAAGTTGATTCAACTCAAATATCTAAGTTGTCACTTAGTATAATTTAACATTTCAAGTTGAATAAACTGAGTTGAGTGACAGGTTACAAATTATTTTAAGCTGACTCAACAAATTGTTTTTCATGGTGTAGTCAGTATCAAACTCAATTGTCCAGTTAAATGAACTATTTAAAGAAGGCATTTAAAAAGCATGCAAATAATACTACTTAAAATAATACCACTCATATATCATAATATTACAAATAATGATAATGTACATATTATAGTACACCTATAAATAAATATGATTATTACAATAAAATAAATAAAATAAAAAATACACATTAAATGAACACCGTCAGGTTCAAACTGTTAATTTAGTACATTATTTTTTTTTTTACAAAAATCCCACATGATGCATTTTAAAATTAATTAAATTTTTAATCAATCGACAACCCTAATAGTAACATTATCTTCAAATAAACAATACGTAATGTAGAATATGATCATATAAATAAAATATAATATTAATAGAATATTAATAATATTAAAAAGACAGTCATGCGCTCTCTGAAGACCTGGAGCAGTGAAATTTTATTGTGTTTCTCATATTCTAATTGCTTATGTCTTGAAACACATCAAACAATCAAATGTTCAATGCTAAAATGTTTTCTCTGAGTGACAGGTGTGAGAAATCTTATACTTAATAGTAACCTGATCTGCATTACCTGTTCTGAACGCAACAATGAAACCCTGAAGGAATGTAACTGTGACTACATAACAGCCATGTGGCTTTTAATCATCCGAACCAAGGATCTGTTGTTTGCTCCGTGGGAATATGTCTGGATGATGAAAGAGAGGTGGCACAAATTCAAGAGCGAGTTTTGCAATTATCTTCAGTGAATCATAGAAATATGGCAATATTCCATTGTACTTGTTCAGTCAAGAACCAAGTGCAGTCAACTGTAAGGCAAACTAGTAAAAAGAAAAAGACTTAAAACATATTACTCGATGCAAAACTTAAGATTAAGGATTCAACTAATATTGCACAACACTTCCTGTGGAGTGAAATACAAATCAGATGAGCAAATACAATTATATAAAATGTATATATAAAATAGATCAGAAGGTTGTATAACATGTACAGGTAACACTGACCCAAACAATACATACACACTCTCACTAAATCCATTGCATCCCTTAGTTTATTTTTAGTATCTTTCTCTCAATGCCAAAGGATTTAAAGTCACTAACTAGGTGGTAAATCCTCAACAGAGCACAAGACACACTCAGCTGCTTGTGAAGCTGGTCCTCTGAGCAGATATCTGGACTGAAACACTCAAGACATCAAGGGAACATACAGGTAGGAGTATGTAGTATGATTTACAGTAAGTCATACTACAGTAGACAACCTGCCCATGCAAACTCTTTTGTAATGTTGTAGTGTATAATAATAACATTTATAATATATACTACTTTTTTTTTTTTTAAAGACAATAGAGAATACCCAAGCACAGGCCACACACTAATTTATAAAAATATTTGCAGTAATTATTTTATCAATATAAAATGAAAAAAATATTAGCAAAACAGTAAGTATAATATATGTAATTAAAATATTTTTTTTACATACATAAACATAGTTGTAGTATCATTGAGAGACTATTATAGTTTTTATTAATATTTTCAATTAGTTTTTATTGTTATATCTATCTTCTGTGTTAATTTAAATTTTAGTTAAAGTTTTAATCACTTTGTGTTATTTGTCATTTTTATTAGTTTTTTAACACTGTACAGAAGTTTTTTTTTGCAAAGCTGTGAATAAGAATACAGAAAAATACTATTTTTACAATTTAAAATAACTACTAAATTCTATTTACATATATTTAAAATTTTAATTTATTCTTGTGATCAAAATTAAATTTCAGCATCCTTACTCTAGTCTTTAGTGTCACATGATCCTTCAGAAATCATTCTAACATGCTGATTTGCTGTTCAAGAAACATCTATTATTATTATTTTTATTATTAATAATATTTAAAACAGTTGAGTACATTTTTTACTCCAAATTTTTTTTTTTTATTTTGCTTGATGAATAGAAAGATCCAAAGATCAGCATTTATCTGAAATAAAAAGCGCTTGAACTCAGTATAAATATTTATTTTTCTTTTTTTTTTTCCTGGGTATTATAAAAATTAATACTTTTACTTACCAAGGATGCTTTAAAGTTTAAACTGATGAAAAGTGATGATAAAGACATTTAAAATATTAGAAAAGATTATTATTTTAGATAAATGCTGTTTTTCTGAACTTTCATCAAAGATACCTGAAAAAAAATTAACTCAGCTGTTTTTAACTCAATAATAAAAAAAACGCTTTGTTTTTTTTGAGCTGCAAATCAGAATATAAGAATGATTTCTGAAGGATCATATGACTGGAGTAATAATGCTAAAAATTCAGCTTTGAAATCACAGGAATAAATTATATTTTAAAATATATTGAAATAGAAATCAGTTTTAAATAGTAAAAATATTTCAAAACTTCTTTAAAAATCTTACCTTTCAAAAACTTTTGACTGGTGGTGTACAAGTAACAAAAATTGTTATTATGATTTAAGTTATAGTTCTAGTTAATTATAATAGCCCTTATTACCAGTTTTAAAGATTCTGTAACAAATATTGCAATTGCCCTGAGCCAAAAATTCATATATCATAGAGATAACATTCAAATTAAAAAATATAAATTATTTTATAAGTTTAGAGACCAGAAAAAAATCTGAACATCAAAAATGTCACCTTTATACCTAAAATTCATACAGTCATGCTTTGTGTTCTTGCAGACAGAACTTACATTTTAACCACGCGCTGATATCACTCTGCTTGTTTGTTATTGAAGAACTCCATTCCTGGTCTCTAATGTTGGCAGCTGATAAAAGAGGAATAATTTGGCTAAATCAGACTGATAAAAGAGCTAAAACACAAAGAAAAGAGGCCTTAAATTCCTAGGAGCTTGGGACGGACCGAAAACATTGACATTTCAGATAAATCTCCTGGTGATATGGATATTCACAGTTGATTTGATTAATTAGTAATGTCAGAAGAATGTTATTAACACATTCTGACGGTAAAATTTTTAATCAAACATATGAAGTAATCAAAGTTTAATAAACCAGGCGTGAATCCAGTGTTTATAAATCCTGCTCTGTCAGTTCCAGCATGAAGCCCAGGAGGCGTCTGACCTCTGTGGATCTGCTCCCTACGATTGTAGAACTCCAGGAGAGCCAGAGTCTGGATGACTACACAGACTCCATACGGGAACTGTCCCAACCCACCTACCCTCTCAGCGGACCCCTCCGGGGCTCCCGTCTGTCACCGCTGCGCATGACCAAATACCCCAGCATGTCACTGGCCACCGGCAGTTCAGTCCTGGCACACAAGCCCTGGGCACTCCCTGGACCTGACAACGTATCACTAACCTTGACAGACTCAAAAGGCCCAGCGAGTTCAAATCAGGACCCATTGGACTGGCTGTTTGCACAAGCGCAGACCGACCCAGAAGATGTGTGCATGATATGATGGAGACAAAAATGATGCAATGTCACAGCCTTGGGAATATGCTGCAAGCTGCAATGAATTATTCTTATTTTCAGTGTATTAAAGTGTGATTTCTGAGATTAGAAATAGGGGTAAGTTGTCAGAAGGGCTAAAAAATAGGTTTCACAAATGTCAGGTATATACTATAAGTATATTAATTATAGTATCTGTTAGCCAAATGCAATGATATTTCTATTTTTGTTGTTTCATGAATTAAAATTTTGAAGTTTAGGGTTAGAAAGATATATATATTTTTAAAGAAATTAATACTTTTATTTAGCAAAGATGCATTACACTGATGCAAAATGACAATAAAGACATCTATAACCTTACAAAGGTATTCCACTTTGCAAGAAACTTTCAA
Organism: Labeo rohita; assembly: GCF_022985175.1. Taxonomy (NCBI): domain Eukaryota; kingdom Metazoa; phylum Chordata; class Actinopteri; order Cypriniformes; family Cyprinidae; genus Labeo; species Labeo rohita. The sequence continues at coordinate 17,993,485 of NC_066869.1, forward strand.
AAACATAAAAATCTTAGTGATCAAATCTTTTGAATAGTATTGTGTCTATTATTTGTCTTGTATATTTGCAATTTTACTGTTAAACTTTTGCTGTTTAATATTAAGTTTAAAATATGTAAATGTGTTAAATGAACCGGCTATACTGATTTCAGCTTTGCATTAAAAGACTGCACAGAACAGCAGAAGAAAGCAATTACATGTCAGCAGCATGCCCTAATAAACAAAAAGTTGTTAGGTTTCGTTTTCCTCTAAGCCACTGCAGTTCTCAGAGACTCTGGTCATGATTTATTTAACCAAAAAAGAATGCCGTCTTCCTGCCAAGCTTTACAGATCTTGCACAACACTGTTAGACCAAATCACTGCAACACACTGCAAGTACACTGTCAAGAGCTGAGAGCTCTGAGTTTGCACAGAGTTACTGGTAATGTAAACACAACTTAGTTTTATTAGGAACGGTTTTCTGAAGTAACTGCACTATGCTATCATAGAGCTCAAAGGTTAGAGAGAGCAGTTAAACAGCCAAGATATTTTGCAATAAGGTTGTTTAGAACAAGCTGTGCTCCAAAATAAGAAAAAAAAAAAAAAAAAAAAAAAAGGGAGAGAGAAAAAACAAATACAAAACATTTAGCTTCAAACATGTCCGTTCTTATTTTTGCATAGTTGTAATCTTTTAATCAACAGTAAGTCTGTGTTTTGCTTTTCTGGATTTCTGATTCAAAGGTAAGGGGATTTCTGGGCCACACAACAAAAACCATCCTGCATACTGGACAAATGAGTTGATGACGACTTCTCCAGTATTTCTGAATGATGGCGTCCTTCCCAGATCCTGATTTTGATGTGGCAATAGCATATCATCCTTTCCTGTCTAAGTTTTGGGATTTTTGGTCTTCTTAAAGTGCTAGCAATGTTAAGTATTTGCTCATTTCAGAGTGACTCTGCAGTAAAAAGTAAAGGTTCTTTATTGGCATTGATGGTCCCATGAAGAACCTTGATCATCCATGGAAACTTTCAAATGCACAAAAGATACTTTTTATTTGAAAAATGTTCTTTAAATTTTTAAAATGTTCTTCAAAATGGTTCTTGTTAGAACTGTTCACTGAAAGGTTCTTTGGGGAACCGAAAATGGTTCTTCTATGGTACCAATGCAAAAACACTTATTTGGAACCTTTATTTTCAAGACTGTAGGACTACTTAAATTGAGTGATGTGTCTGCACCAAGGCTCTTAATGAAATAAACCAAGCTATGCAGTTTCCTCCCCATTTAACAGGCACTTATCTAAAGCTTAATAAACCATTTAACCTAAAGAACACTTAATAGGTTTGAAGCTTACAGCCTTTCTTGTACAAACTCAGATCTTTAACCACTATGCCAAACCACCACATGCCAAGGGAAACAGTTTTATAACATGCAATATTTTATAAATGCTGCATTGCGAAATTCCTACAATTTCAATGATCTGTTTTCTGTTTTAATGTATTTTAAAATGTAATTTATTCCTCTCATGCAAAGCTGAATTTTCAGCATCGTTGCTCAAGTCTTCAGCAGCACATGACCTTTCAGAAATCATTCTAATGTGCTGATTTGGTGCTCAAGAAACATTTCTAATTAATATTTATGTTAAAAACAGTTAGTTTTGCTTTTAGTGGAAACTGTGATACTTTTCCCCCAGAAACTTTGATGAACTTTAGCAACATTATGTATGTCTTTACTGTCAGATTAAATCAATTTAAAGAAATAGTTCACCCCAAAATTAAAATCCGTCATTAATTACTCACCCTCTTGTCATTCCAAACCCGTAAGAGCTTCGTTCATCTTCGGAACACAAATTAAGATAATTTTGATGAAATGCAAGAGCTTTCTGACCTTCGATAGACAGCAAGGGTCCTACCATGTTCAAGGCCCAGAAAGGTACCAAGAACATCGACAAAATAGTCCATGTGACATTAATTTGAGAATACTTAACTGAACTAAATTAACAACTTTATTCAACAAGGTCCCTTTATAGGACCTTTGCTGTCATCAGATTTGTGGAAAAACTCTTAGATTTCATCAAAAATGACAGAATTTTCATTTTTGAGTAAACTATCCCTTTAATGCAATTTGCTAAATAAAAGTAAATCTTTCAAAAAACAAACAAACAAACAAACAAACAAACAAACAAAAAAAAACATACTGAAATGTAGTGTATAATAAATAATAAATACTAAACAATAAATGAAAAGGATATACAAATCATAACATCTGACAAGTGAAAACTTGTATATGGTCTAAGCGACAATTAGACCATCATTTAGAACAAATGCCTCCACCCTATATTGCTGTCTCTTACTTCATCCACAAAAATGCAAAAACAGGTCAAAACAACTGACTCATCACGCTTTCTCATAGCATGGTTTAAACTTTGCGCTAGTTATCACTGGTGGGCATCGCCATCAACATTCTTTACTGTTTCCCTTAAATGCAGAAACTAAACTAAACACTATCATTCAATGAGGTTTGATTAAATTTACTGTGCAGTTTAAGACAGTTCTTCCGCCAAAGAAATACATTCTGTCATCATTTACTCACCCTCATGTTATTGCAAATCTGAGTTTCTTCTGTGGAACATAAAAGAGGATGTTCTCGGAAATGTCAGTGTTCTTTTTTTTAACAGAAAGACAACTTTTCATACTGTTTCTTAATGACACAATGATGATTACATTCATTTTTGTGGTAACTGACCCTTCACTGGGAACTGATCCTTCGCAATCATAATGCAGAATCTTTCCATCTGACAAAAAAAAAAACAGACAGGAGAGTAGATTAAGGTCAGTGGATTTGAATTTGAAAATGGTGTAATCTGTCTTTCCGCGGCTGAAACAAGATACCTTCTTAAGTTCATTTTGCGCTATAACTACAAAAGAGGCAGATATGATCAGTTCACGTGCCTCTTAAACTGAGGCACTACAGCGATCTGTCATGATTAGGGATGTAACGATATTATCAATATTGTGATATCGCGATGTCTCGATATTATCGTGACAATATAAAACGATAGGTCTTCCGGGGAAAAAGTGTAAATAAATTTAAACATCTTATTTTAACATAAAAGGTCTTTAAAGTTGTATTTTAAAACCGAAGTTCTTTAAAAAAGAACTAAAGCCGAAAGCACAATATGGCTTAATCTCTTCGTCAAGTCTGGTTTCGTTGTGTGTTTCAAAGCAGTGTGCACACTTTGTTCAGGCAATCAGCTCGTGATCTGCTCCTCAGAATGGCTCCGTTCACAGTGAATGCTGTGAACTCATTTAGTGCATGTGCTGAGAATATTTGGGAAGGCAACAGCCATCAGTTATATGCTTTATTTTCATGGCACATGGCAGGTGCATTGCAAAAAATTAGAATATTATGAAAAAGTTCATTTTTTTTTTATCGTAACTTATTTTAAAAACCTGAGACTTTCATATATTCTAGATTCATTACATGTAAAGTAAAATATTTCTGAAGTAATATATTTTTTTTAATGTAAAAATATTTTTTTTTGTTTTCATTTTGATGATTAGAGCTTACAGCTCATGAAAGTCAAAAATCCATTATCTCAAAATGAATATTTCCTAAGATCAATCAAAAAATGGATTTGCAAAAAAGAAAAGTTCAAGTTTTTTAAAGTATGTTCATTTATGCACTCAAAACTTGGTCAGCAGCACATATTACTGCAAATGACTTGCTCCTAGCACAAATGACAACATCAGTGAGGTGTGGCTTGGAAGCGATCAGCCTGTGGCACTGCTGAGGCACTATTGAACCTTCAGATCATCTGTATATTGTTGGATCAACTGTTTCTCATCTTTCCCTTGAAAATATCCCATAGATTCTCAATGGGGTTCAGGTCAGGCATGTTGGCTGGCCAATAATGCACAGTAATATCATGGTCAGCAAACCACTTGGAAGTGATTTTTGCACTGTGGGCAGGTGCTAAAGTCCTGCTGGAAAAAGAAATCAGCACCTCCATAAAGCTTGTCAGCAAATCAAAGTATAAAGTGCTCAAAAATCTCCTGGTAGATGGCTACATTGACTTTGCATTTGATAAAACACAATGGACCAACACTAGCAGACGTCACGGCACCCCAAATCATTACTAAATCATTAGTAATGATTTGTAACCCTAAATCATTACTTCCCTAAATCATTACTTCAGAAACTTCACACTGAACTTCAAGGATTCCATGCATCTCCAGTCGTCCTCCAGACTCTGGGACCATGATTTCAACATGAAATGGAAAATTTACTTTTATCTGAAAAGAGGACTTTGGACAACTGAGCAACAGTCCAGTTCTTTTTCTCCTTAGCCCAGGTAAGATGCTTCTGAAGTTGTTTCTGTTTCAGAAGTGGCTTGGTAGCCCTTTTCCTGAAGACGTCTGAGCGTGGTGACTCTTGATGCGCTAACTCCGGCTTCATTCTGCTCCTTGTGAAGCTCTCCCAAGTGTTTAAATCAGCTTTACTTGACTGTATTCTCAAGCTTGCGGTCATCCCTGTTGCTTGTACACCTTTGCCTACCCAAATTCTTCCTTCCAGTCAACTTTGCATTTAACATGCTTTGATGCAGCACTCTGTAAACAGCCACCCCATTCAGTAATGACCTTCTGTGACTTATCCTCTTTGTGGACGGTGTCAATGATTGTCTCCTGGACCATTGCCATGTCAGCGGTCTTCCCAGTTATTGTGGTTTCAAAGAATAAGAGATACCCAGAATTTATAGTGTAGGAATGGACATTTAATAAAACTCAAATGTAAATATTCTAGTATTTTGAGATACTGGATTTTTGACTTTCATGAGCTGTATGCTCTAATCATCAAAATGAAAACAAAAAACCTTTGAAATGTTCTACTTTTCATGTAATAAATCTAGAATATATGAAGGTTTCATTTTTCAAAATAAGTTACAATAATTTTTTTTTTTCATGATATTCTAATTTTTTGAGATGCACCTGTACATAACTTCACTAGATTTGTAGTGAGACACATTTTTGTAAGCCTGTTTTCACTGGAGTTTTCCTTTAAAATAAAAGCTCTACTGCCATTTCCATTAAAATAAAAGCTTAAAAGTGCCATATGAACTGCAGCCAGTTAGCGGTTTAAATGGGTAACGTTACTGCAGTCCAAATTCAAAACATCTCTTTCAAGTGTAGAAATTAGGAAAGAAGTATTGTTATTTTTGTTATTTCCCTACTGTAGTGTAAAGCAAAAATAATACATTTATGAAATATTCATTTTAATTTATTTTGCATTGCAATTGTTTTACAATATATGGCTATTACTGTCATTGTGGTTTTTATTATTATTATATTCTAATTTCTACCTAAAACACCAGTGTGAATGTAATTTAGACTGAGTCAGTCAATTAACTTTTTTATGAGGTAAGTTTCTTCGTTAAGAACATTTCCTCTCGATTATTCAGAGCATTATCATCCAAAGAGGGCTTAAGATGTTGTAAACCAATGATATTAAAAGATAATGCTGATAATAAAGAAATAAGAAATTACAATACTGATTCTGGGCTAAATATATCCCTATGTGCGTTTGATGTAACTGAGGGAAAGTAGACAAAATCCCATGACAATAAGGCATTAGTCAGACTTCTGACATCTGTCTGACATAATTATGAGGTAGATCTGCCTCAACATGTCAAACAGCAGCAGTGGTTCCATGTTCTGATATGCATCATGACGCTGCCCAATGTTATCCGCTTGGATATTGAGTCATTACATTTGGTAATTGAGATTACCATAATACATGTGATCCATAGAAAATATACAACACAAATCAATTGTTTGTACTAGATTTGTGTTTGGATGATATAAACATCTTTTGATTTAAAGGTTTGTGTGAAAATGCTTGAAATAGCATAAATAGCATTAAAAAGCATTTCAAAAAGCACTTTTACAGAATTATTGTGTAAATATATAATCGATAATTGTGTCAGTTTTCACATTGCAAGTCGACATGTGCATCTGTGAATCAGCACAGAAGCACTTTCTATTACTTCTATCCTGGATTTCCTTGGAATTATTTTGTTCACTCAGTTCTCTCACTTTCCCTTCTTTCCCCCCATGTCTGTCTCACGCTCCCTCCCTCCCTCCCTGCTCCGACAGGCAGAAATTTGGAAATTCCGCTGTAGCCTGACTGCTGGGAAATGTTGTGGGGCGGGAATCCCTCTTGTGCCTCTATAAAAGAGAGAGGAGAGGCTTCAGTCCTCACTCTTTCACTACAGCTCCACTAGCACTTACTACTTTCTCTGAAAGCTCAGCAAACCAGTGAAGCTGATCCTTTTGCATTTCTTACCTATTTATTACACTTGCAAATGGCATTTTTACCCAGAGCCCTTCCTCTGCTGCTGCTTGCAGTAGTTTGTATTCAACTGAGTGGAGGTAAGACATTAATGACACTTTAATATCTTTTGTTATAGTCAGGTATTGCATGAATTTTGTGCATTTTTGTTGCTTTTTTAGCATGATGCATCAAGCTTTTATGCAGAATCACTATCTTCTGTTAGAATCATGCATTTTAAATGAATCTTTTTATGCTTTTCTGTGTTCACAGTTCTAGCTGACGGACCTGACAGGTGCTGGTGTTTGAACACTTTGAAGAAGCGTGTCCCGAAAGAAGATATTGAAGAGTTTTCTATTTTCCCCAAAAGATCAAAGTGTGAGAACACTGAAATCATGTAAGTGTCAGTCTGTTAACCTGCTTGTAATATAAATGCTGCATATTTATTAGGATATCCTTAGATGCTCCATAAGTTTTTTTGTTATATACATTTATATTAGCTCCCAAACAGTTTGTGGGATGTTTAATATATCATATGGAATGTATAGGTGTATTTTGTGACTAGTTTTCCAGTCAAAATATCCTTAAAGGATATAAGAGGCAACACTTTTAAAAGTGTTATAACATGTTAATTGTTAATACAAAATAATAAATGCTCCGAAAAGTCTTAACATGTGTTGCTTCTCAAAAAAATTATTCTTGTTTTAAGGATTTTCAAATATTATAAGTGCAAAAGCCCATTTAGACTACACTGTAAAAAACAATTTGTTGAGTCAACTTAAAATAATTTGTAACCTGGCTGCCTTAAAATGTTAAGTTCAGTCAACTCAAAAAAAGTTTATTCAACTTGAAATGTTAAATTATACTAAGTGACAACTTAGATATTTGAGTTGAATCAACTTAAAATTTTAAGGCAGCTGGGTTACTTACCCATCTGTTAAGTTTAGCAAACACAAATATCTAAGTTGTTACTTAGTACAACTTATCATTTCAAGTTGAATAAACTTATTTTAGTTGACTGAACTTAAAATTTTAAGGCAGCAGGGTAACAAATTATTTTAAGCTGACTCAACAAATTGTGCTTTTTATTTTTTACAGTGTACTTAAATTTTTATTCTTAAGGTGTAAATTTGCATATAAATCATGCAAGTTAAACTGAATCTTATTAATTTGATGCATTTTTTAATGTTTGCAGACTGACACTGAAACCAGTGAATCACAAAACTGATGGCGTCCAGCGCTGCTTGAGTCCAGACACAAAACAAGGCATTAACCTGCAGCTTTGCTGGAACAGGTACAGACATGTCATTTGCATTTCTCAATCAGTAATAATGAACTAATACTAAACAATATTAGCCACAAATCTAATAGACACAGCTATAGTCATGCTCCTTCAAATATGATGGTATAATAAAATGAACTAGAGATCAATATATTAATATACTTAATGCTCTTTGTTATGATAAACATTATTTTGTGGATAATGTTTATGCATATTATATCAGGTGTTATATTAATGTGTGTACGTTTTGTTTGATTTGCAACAGGAAGAACGTCAACAACACCTCCACATTAAAGATATCCAACTGCTTCTAAAGCCATAAAGAAAGTGCAGAAGAGCATGGGAGGACAGAAGGGGGGATCTGGAAACTCTAGAAATCCAGAGAGTGGAATTCTATCCTGTCACATGACCCGCACTGGCCAATTAGAATCCTGGGATTTGAGTGTTGGCCTCATGCAGCTGATGGGAAATCACAGAAGCCCTGAAAACACCCGGAGCACTGCCAGTAACCGCCGGACGCAGATGTTGTCAGCAAAAGCCTTTGGATTGAATCCACTTGCTGAATGACTGAAGCACTGAATGTATCATTACTCCACGCAGTATTTAAATCACTGTATTTAAATAGGTTTATAAATTAACTTATTTTATAATGCTAAAAGTGTTGAAAATGTTTTACTTTTACTATTTTTGTCTGACCAGGCCCTGTTTGATGTGTTAGGACTGACGGATTCACATTACATTATTTCCTTGACATGAAATTTTATAACACATGAAGTATATTTTCAGGCGACTTAACAATATTTTTATAATGCAGGCGACTTTTGTACTGTTTTGTAATAAAAGCCAGTTTCAAGTCATTTTGCTTATTTATTTTTCACATCCATTATATTTTCCTGTTGACATGAGAATATGTGATTAATTATACAGGAAAACATGCTAGCAATAAAATTATTATTAATAAAAAGCAATAAAAGCAATACAAATTATTAGCAACAAAAAAATAGATATTAGATGTGAAGGAAGATCTACAGAGATATTGTCCTTCTGAAGTATCTTCACACTATTTGCAGACTTTTTATGAGTAGATTTTACATGAGCCCCATCTACTAATCATTTCTAAAATGTAGCCTACACTCAAAATGTTTTGAAGATTGACAAAATTCAGCAGATGCCTTTATCAAAGTGCATTGGTTCAAAACTTTTTGGCTTCTAGTCTAGATCTTTAACCATTATGTCACTCCATGAAGTGATGTTGTCCACTACAAGAAGTCATTGTAAGATTTATTTATTTATTTATTTTTACATAAGCCTTTTGTCCCTGAGGCCAAAAAGCATTAAGTTGTTAATTATTATAATTAATTTAGTCATCTGTGCATTTTTAGTGTTTGCAGACTGAATACTGCAACCAAAAAACTGATATCCACCTTATTTTTCCCATAAGGTTGGGGCGTGGCCATTCATACATTTTATAGGTTTGGCTTCCAGTCTCATCCAAGCTGTTTTAGCTGTACAAAACAGCTCATTTTGCTGCTCGATATTGCACTTTACATCGTTATGCCAGTAGGTGGCGGCAAGTGACTATCTATCTAAGTGTGGTGCACACGTCCTGAAATGTACAGTCAAAACATTTGGCCTCCTGGTTGCTGGCTGCAGTATATCATAAACCCCACCCTGTCCAGGTAAACAAGTGGAACATGACCCACACTAAAACATCAAATTCATTTTTAAATCAGTGGTCTCAAACTTGATTCCTGGAGGGCCACAGCTCTGCACATTTTCACTCCAACCCTAATTAAACACATCTGATCCAGCTAATCAAGGTCTTCAGGATTAGAAACTCCAAGCAGGTGTGAGTTGGAGCTGGTTGGAACTAAACCCTGCAGAACTGCGGCCCTCCAGAAATTGAGTTTGAGACTTCTGCTTTAAATAAATTTCCCTAAACATTGTAGCCATCACTGCTGCACACACTGCACAGACTCTGGGTCTTGGGCCCTAAGGTTAACAGTGCCTATTTCTGGTCTTAATTTTTTGGAAGTTTCTAAAATAGAGACACGTACAGTCAATAGTATATCCAATAGTATACATATAACATTAAGTGCATGGGCACGGATATTTAAAACTCGAATGTGCCATGCTCCTGGTGTCATTTGCTTCATGTTATTTTTATATGTACAAAAAAACTTCCTTGCTTTAAACTATAAACAAATAGCACAAATAGGTTTACCATTTACTTTGTTATTCTAATAGTTATTTACCTATAGCGGCAAATGATTTGGAAGCCTCGCACTTTCACAGAATAGCTTGCTTTCACGTTGCAAATGAAGTTGAATAGGCCCACAATTCATTAAAAAACACTCATTCAGGAACTGATTCAGTGACAAACACTGATTAATTCAGGAAGAAACCAGCGAGTGAGTCATTCAATCATTCACTCAAACTATTTATTCACAAAGACTTGTTCATTCAGGAAGAAACAGTTCTGTTCTTATAAGTGAAGCATCATTATATCAGTCCACTTAATTTTTCGGCAATATCGTACACTTGGGGCCAGACGTATCAAACAGTCCAAATTCGCGTTAGAGCACAATTCCATAAAAGCGCAGATCGGAGGGGATTCTGCGTGTGACAATGCGCACATTAAAGAAGACAGACACAGCCAGATCATTTACTTAATAACCAGCACAATCCACCAAGAGCAGCACAAATTACTGCCTGCTTTAACATGCTTTTTTGGGTGTTAAATAATGGCGCAAATACTAGTAATTTGATGAGCACAAGCGTTCATTTTAATACTCTCCTACCATAAATGTTGCATCTGAAAGGGTAACTCCTACAAATGCATATTCAATAAGATCAGGTGCAAAACTTATTTTAACGTCCTGCATGATTTGAAAATTGATACTTTTGAACATTGTTATCACACATACAGCTTCATATAGGGGTGCGCGGGGCACAAACTAACGCGGGATTAGTTGTAACATGCCTGGTTTAAATATTTCCACACACGCTAGGGTAACCAAATTTACGGTGTTGCCATAGCAACACTATACAGAGAAAAAAGTGTGCCAAAATTCAAAAGCCCTTTGAAGATATCACTGAATATTTATTTTAGCATAGTAAAAGTTAATTTCTGGCTGAAGTAAATTTTAGTATTCATTTAAAAAATGAGAAAAATCTGCTATTATTTTAATCTCCAATCTGTTATTCATCAGTTCAGATAGTTTATTAATGCTGGGCAAACCATCAGAAGACACTAACCACTTTTATATTCCAGTCGCACCGATGGGGAAAGTTGTAACACTGCCTTACAATTTGCCCCGCTATTATTAAACTATGCTAGTCTATGAATTAGCGATGACATTTTCACTATTTACTTTTATGGATTTTAAAAAGAAACCACAAGAAACAGGTGAATAAGAACTGACAAGACTGTTTAATGTTGAGAAATTATTATTTCAAGAAATGTAAAGCATTTTGGCCCATTTGTGTGTCTCGTGTTCTATGAGAGCTGTGTTTGGAGGGAGGGGAGTGTTTTTCTGAATGTCTAAATGTGTTTAAATGTGTCTAAATCTATTTGCGCACATTGTTTTCAGCTATACTGTATAGCTATGTTTTGCGATCACAGCCGTCCCACGCATGGTTGCGATGTGTTCATTGTGAACCTCAAAAATTAGACGCAATTTTAATTCTTAAAAAATGCCACTATTTTATTTTAAAAAGTTAATCATTTTATTTTATTGACAAAATATTTTAGTTTGTCGTGTATATTTTTTTCATTCAATCAGATAACATTTTAAGCTGTCATATGCTCATGTTACAAAATGCCCCTCACATGTTACAATGTACCCCACATATGGGGCATGTTGCCACTTTTCACTTCCTTTCTTTTGAGGTAAATAACGAAAAACGTACACACTGTAATTATGAAGCAAAGCTACATATTTGTACTAGACACGTCTGAAATTAACGTAGATAAAAAATTATACTCTGAACCCCACGTGGATTTACACAAACTGAGAAATTCAAGAAGTGTTAGGTTGTGCCCCACACTCCCCTACATGAGTTTTCCAACGAAGTCAGTTTGCTTGATAGCTCATGCGATACGGCGTTGTACTTGGGTGATAAAGAGCTTCGGTTCAAACCCCAAATCGTATTGAATCGAAAGTCAAAATAGTACGACTGCATAACAAAATGCATTTTTTAATCAGTTTTTCATTTGTTAACACTATCGGTTAGGTATAGTGTTGGGTTTGGTGTAGGGTATATTCCCAATAAGACAGAGCATTAACCTTTAGCGACACGCCCCGAATATTTGAATTCTGAACAGCTGCAATACATACCTCAAGCAGCATAATAAAAATGCAGCAATACATGCCTGTACCCATGTACTAAAAACGTGCCTAGGTCACGTATTGTGTGTGTTTTAGCGCCACTCTCTGGACATTTCGCTTTGAAACTACAGTGTTGCAGAAATGTATGTAGAGGCCTGGGTTGGTTTTTTTCATCATGTGCTTCATTACATTATAGTTGAATAACAGCCCCAGATGCAGGGTAGAAGTATCCTGAGTGAGAATGTGTGTTGAACTAGGATATGCTTTCCCTGAAACACTTCTTAGAGCTTTATTATAATCATGAGAAGCAATATGAGCACCCGGGCCGGCTGTAAATCACCAGGGCTCATATTCATGAAAATTCTTAGTGCAAAGAGTTGCTTCTAGTAACAATATTCTAAGAAAATTCTTAGAAATGTGGGTGTTTCCGCTTAATGTTAAAGAAAAAAAAATCCTAAAAAGGAAAAAAAACCCCAGTAATTTAGAAAGCATCTTAACCTTTAAAAGAGGTCTTAATGTCCAAAATTGTATGGACAAGGACTTCAGAAGGACTTCAACAGGGTCTGCCCGCCTCCTCACTAAGATAAAAATTGTTGTCTTTTCCTCACACAGAGTTGCTCTTAGATTGGTCCTGAATCACTCTTAAAGGGGTCATCGGATGCAAACTTCACTTTTTCATGTTGTTTGAACATTAATGTGTGTTGTCAGTGTATGTACACATCTACCCTATAATGATAAAAATCCATGCAGTGGTTTTCAATTAATCTGTAAAAATAATATGCCCTTTTTCAAATCGAGCCATTCTTAGATGCCTGTCGGTGATAGAGGTCACTGCTAAAGAGTTCCCCTTCGGGAACTCGAGCTGCGTCCGAAAACGCTAGGGGAACGCCTCCAGCGTGACCACGCTCTGAAACACGTGTGCAAACAGTCCAATGGAGAAGCGAGACGTCACAGGCGGGGTGACGTAGAGACCAGAGAGCTTAAAGCACGTGCGGTGCATGCAGCCAGCAGCTTCTGTCTTTCAGCAAGCGCTCTGTGTGTGTGTGTCACTCTGTTTTTTTGTGCTAGTTCGCACAGCTTTTATTTGAGAGTGTCACTATGTCCTACAAAGCATTCTTACGAATATAAGCAGCGGCATTTAGACTGTGTGTTCCTCTCTGCCTGCGCTATTTCGGGTGGCGATACACACAATCTATTTGTTGTCTGTCTGGGAGCGAAGCATGGGAGTCAGTTCTTGAGGGAGCTGACTGCCCGCGTTTGCGTTCCCCGCGCTCAGCTCCCGCTTCTGCCGAGGCAGGGCGGCGGCTGTGATCGTGGGGATCGCATTTAGATCTACGGACGGGTTAGAGACGGGTCCGCTCTATCTCTGCCTTTCTCCCTCTTCAAGGAGGGAGCCCTCGTGAACTTCCCCGCGGCTCGGGTCCCGCTTTGCCGAGGCAGAGCGGCGACTGCGGCCATGGGGATCGCACATAGATCTATGGACGGGTTAGAGACGGGTCCGCCATCTCTCTGCCTTTCTACTTAGATCTAGTGCTCTCTCTCGGGGCTCGGAAGCCCACGCTGCGGTTCTTCCCCCTCTGAGTGAGAGCTCGCGCTGCTGTGGCTAAAAAAGTGGCTCCCAGGGCATCTGCATACTGATCCTTATTGACATTTTTGTCGGTATGGGCGGTTCGGCATCGAGGTGTCATCCTCACCCATATGAAAGAACTGGGGTTGTGACTGAACGCAGAGAAAAGTGTGCTTTCTCCATTACAAAGAACCACTTATCTAGGCGTGGTGTGGGATCGACCACGATGCAGGCATGTATATTTCCTGCTCGGATCAAGTCATCCTCGCGGCAGTCAAGAGAGTGAAAATAGGCACTCACTGTGAAGCAGTTTCATAACTGCTGGGTCTGATGGCAGCTGTGTCCAATGTGATACCTTTTGGCCTGCTGTTCATGAGACCCCTGCAGTGGTGTCTCAAGACCAAGGGGGTTCTCCCTGAGGGGAAACCTGCTTTGCATGATCAAGGTCACGCGGCGATGCCTACATGCCTTGGACATGTGGAGGAGACCTTGGTTCTTGTCTCAGGGCCCGGTGCAGTGTGGAAACTACTGCCAAATGTGTCTGCATGGGTCCTGCGCACTGTAGAGCGAGGTTATCGCATCCAATTCGGCGCACCGCCGCCTTTCAACGGGGTCTTTCCCACTGTGGTGAGCCCCGAGCAGGGTCTGGTAATGGAACAGGAAGTAGAAACTCTGTTGAGGAAGGAGGCCGTCGAGGTGGTCCCTCTTCAAGACGGGGAGTCCGGGTTCTACAGCCGGTACTTCATTGTTCCGAAGAAGGATGGGGGCCTGTGTCCCATTTTAGATCTGAGACTACTGAATCGTTCAGTTATGAGGTTGAAGTTCAAAATGCTAAAAAAGAGAAAGAGGACTGTCAATCAAGTGGTGTCACAAATCAGGTCCGAGTACTGGTTTGTGACGATAGATCTAAAAGACGCTTACTTCCATGTCTCCATCCTTCCTCAACACAGGAAGTTCCTGAGGTTTGCTTTCAGTGGCGAAGCATACCAATATCAGGTTCTTCCGTTCGGCCTAGTACTCTCCCTCGGAGCACATGGCGGTTCAACATCGAGATGTTGTTCTCGCTCATATGAAAGAGCTGGGGTTGAGACTGAACGCCAAGAAGAGTGTGCTGTCTCCATTACAGAGAACCACTTATCTAGACGTGGTGTGGGATTTGACCACGATGCAGGCACGTTTGTCACCTGCTCGGATCGAGTCAATCCTCACTGCAGTAACAAGAGTGAAAGAAGGCCGGTCACTCACTGTAAAGCAGTTCCAGCGACTGCTGGGTCTGATGGCAGCTGCGTCCAACGTGATACCTTTTGGCCTGCTGTACATGAGACCCCTACAGTGGTGGCTCAGGACCAAGGGGTTCTCCCCGAGGGGAAACCCATTCCGCGTGATCAAGGTCACGCGGCAATGCCTACATGCCTTAGACATGTGGAAGAAGCCTTGGTTCCTGTCTCAGGGCCCGGTGTTAGGAGCTCCTTGTCGCCTCGTACGCTAGCGACGGATGCGTCTCTCATCGGTTTGGGTGCAGTCATGAGTGGCCACCCCGCCCGCGGTCTGTGGAGCAGTCGCCATCTCACTTGGCACATCAACTGCCTGGAGATGCTCCCGGACCTAATAGGCCACCATGTGTTGGTTCGCACCGACAACACAGCGGTGGTCTATTACTTCAACCACCAGGGAGGTCTGCGTTCGCGCCCCTTATACAGCTGACGCACCAGATCCTTGTGTGGTCCCAGGACAAACTCCTCTCGCTGAGAGCAGTTCATGTTCCTGGGCATCTCAGTATGGGAGCAGACATCCTGTCGAGGCAGGGGCTGAGGCCCGGGGAATGGATGCTTCACCCCAAGGTGGTGAAGCAGATTTGGAGAGTTTTTGGCCAGGCTCAGGTGGACCTCTTCGCGACTCAGGAGAATGCGCAATGTCCCCACTGGTTCTCTCTGACTCATCCAGCTCCACTGGGGCTGGATGCCATGGTACAGACGTGGCCGAGGCTGGGTCTGTATGCCTTTCCCCTGATCGCTCTGCTCCCGGGAGTTCTGGAGAGGGTGTGCCGGGATGGGGACCGTCTTCTTTTAGTAGCCCAGTACTGGCCGGCCCGAGCATGGTTCTCGGACCTGATTTCCTCCTCGACGGCTCTCCCTGGGAGATTCCCGTCAGGAGGGATCTCCTCTCGCAAGCGGGAGGCACCATCTTTCACCCTCGCCCGGAGTTGTGGAAGTTGGGGTGGAAGAATGGGTGTGGCCTCTGAGGGGGCACACCTTGTAGCCTCCGGTCTCTCAACCGAGGTTGTTGAGACCATCCTCCAATCCAGAGCTCCCTCCACGAGGAAACTGTAGACCCTGGAATACACAGAGTACAAGCAGAGATAGACAAGACGAGCATTTAAGGTTAAAAAGTATATAAACTGTCAATTTGTAATTACAGATGGAATTATATAGGTATTTTTAAAAATATAAGTACAATGTAAAAACATGTACACAATAAGTGCATTGTACCAAATGATTAATTTAAATGTAAGTACATAGTAGTTAAGGCCACTTAATATAAAGTGGGACCAAAAAATACATCTTAGTTTCCACAAAAATATTAAGCAGCACAGCTGTTTTAAACATAATGAGTTTCTGACGGATCATGTGACACTTAAAACTGAAGTAACAATGCTGAAAATTCAGCTTTGCATCACAGAAATAAATTACATTAAATATATAATAAAATAGAAAACAGTAATTTGAAATTGTATTTTTTTCCTCACAATATTACTGTTTCCACTGTATTTTAATGAAATAAATGCAGCTTTGCAAGAGACTTTCAAAAACATTTAAAAAAATCTTACTTATTTTTTTATGATTTGAAGAGTTCAGATGCAAACCCCCTAAAAGCCATCTCGGTCAAAAATGAGATAATGATACTGAGTGAATGCTCTCGACACATATTAAACTTCCATCAAGTACTTTTACTTCAAACTCGCTAAAATACCAGCCTCAGCCCAATCAGAAGTACTGGTACTTACATAGAAACCTATACATCTGAGCCTGATAAAAATGCATTTTTTATAGAAAGACATAAGATGGATTTAGAGGCTTTTGCATCTGAACTCTTCATTTATTCAACCAAAAAAGAATGTTGTCTTTCTGCCAAGCAGCTTTACACAACTTGCACAGCACTGTTGGACCAAATCACTGTTAGCGGTAATGTAAACACAACTTACTTTTCTTAGGAAATGTTTTCTAACTATCATAGAGCTCGATGGTTAGAGAGAGCAGTTAGACAGCCAAGATATTTCGCAATAAGGCACATTTGGACAAGCTGTGCTCCGAGAGAGAGAGAGAGAGGGAGAGAGAACTTAATCAAGTAGAAAACATTTAGCCTCAAACATGTCTGTTCTTATTTTTGCATAGTTTTAATGATTTAATCTATAGTAAGTCTGTTTTTTGCTTTTCTGGATCTCCAGTATGTCTGAAAGATGGCGTCCTTTCCATTTCCTGATTTTGATGTGACAATAGCATATCTTCTTTTCCTGTCTTAATTTTGGGAATCTCTGTCTTGTTAAAGTGCCAGCAATTTAAAATTTTTGTTCGTTTCAGAGTGACTCTGCAACTGACGTGGTGTCTGCACCAAGTCTCTTCATGCAATAAAGCAAGCTATGTCGTGGCGATAGAAACAGTCTGCATTTATTTGCACACATATGTTTCTCCACACATCTTTTTTAGTTTTAGAGGTTATGCCAACTCCAAATGTTCCTTTGATTATATTCTTGTTTTCATTAACAAGTTGGGCAAGAAGTAACAGCTGTTCTTGTGTCCAGTTTGGTTTTCTTTTAGGTTTGCATGTCTTACTATCAGCCATGATTATTCTACTCTGTTGAAAGTCTGCCTTACTCTTAGCTTAAGACTTATCTCTGTTGCAAAAGTAAAATAGTAAAAGTTTGTCTCAGCAGCTTTGTAAACAGGTTTTAAGAGAAAACTCTTAGGTAAAAACTTTTACTGCTATTTATGCTGCTAAATGTTTTGTGAATACGGGCCAGGTTCTTTTTTTTTATTTGTTACAGACCCACTGTGTAAATATGTAATCAATATATTTTCTGTCTCACTAAGACTCCCTCCCTCCCTCACTCCCTGCTCCGACAGGCAGAAATTTGGAAATGACTGCTGGGAAATGTTGTGGGATGGGAATCCCTCTCGTGCCTCTATAAAAGAGAGAGTAGAGGCTTCACTCCTCACACTTTCACTTCAGCTTCACTAGCACTTACTACTTCTCTGAAAGCTCAGCAAACCAGTGGAGCTGATCTTTTTGCACTTCCAACCTATTTATTACCCTTGCAAATGGCATTTTTACCAAGAGTCCTTCTTCTGCTGCTCCTGGCAGTTGTTTGTATTCAGCTGAGTGGAGGTAAGACATTAATGACACTTTAATATCTCTTGTTATTGTCAGGTATTGCTAGAATTTTGTGCATTTTTGTTGCTTTTAGCATGATGCCAAGAACTTTTTATGCAGAATCACAATCTTCTGTTAGAATCGTGCACTTTAAATGAATCTTTCTATGCTTTACTATGTTTACAGTTCTAGCTGACGGACCTGACAGGTGCTTTTGTCTGAACACTTTGAAGAAGCGTGTCCCGAAAGAAGATATTGAAGAGTTTTCTATTTTCCCCAAAAGATCAAAGTGTGAGAACACTGAAATCATGTAAGTGTCAGTCTGTTAACCTGCTTGTAATATAAATGCTGCATATTTATTAGGATATCCTTAGATGCTCTATAAGTTTTTTTTGCTATGCATTTATATTAGCTGCTAAACAGTTTGTGAGATATTTAATTTATCATATGTATAGGTGTAGTTTTGACTAGTTCTCTAGTTAAAATATCCTTAAAATAAGAGAAATGTGGTTAAGAGGCAACACTATTAAAAGTGTTTTAACATGTTAATACTTAATACAAAATAATAAATGCTCTGAAAAGTCTTAAAATGTGTTGCTTTTCAAATAAACTGTTCTTGTTTAAAGGATTTTCAGATAACTACAAAAAGCCCATTTAGACTACTTAAAGTTTTATTCTTAAGGTATAAATCTGCATATAAATTATATAAGTTTGTCTGAATCTTATTAATGTGATGCATTTTCAATGTTTGCAGGCTGACACTGAAACCAGTGAATCACAAAACTGATGGCGTCCAGCGCTGCTTGAGTCCAGACACAAAACAAGGCATTAACCTGCAGCTTTGCTGGAACAGGTACAGACATTTTATTATGTCACTTGCATTTTTCAATCATTAATAATGAACTAATACTAAACAATATTAGCCACAAATCTAATAGACACAGCTATAGTCATGCTCCTTCAAATATGATGGTATAATAAAAATAACTAGAGATCAATATATTAATATGCTTAATGCTCTTTTTTATAAACATTATTATGTGGATAATCTTTATGCATATTATATATTAGGCATAAGATTAACACGTGTACTTTTTGTTTGATTTGCAACAGGAAGAACGTCAACAACACCTCCACATTAAAGATATCCAACTGCTTCTAAAGCCATAAATGAAGGTGCAGAAGAGCAGGAGAGGACAGAAGGGCGGATCTAGAAATCCTGTGAGTGGAATTCCATCCTGTCACATGAACCAGCGCTGGCCAATCAGAATCCTGGGATTTTTGTCTGACCAGGCCCTGAGTGATGTGTTAGGACTGACTGAATCACATTACATTATTTCCTTGACATTAAATTTTATAACACATAAAGTATATTTTCAGGCTACCTAACAAAATATTTTTGTAATGCAGGCGACTTTTGTAATAAAAGCCAATTTCAACTCATTTTGCTTATTTATTTTCCACATCTATTATATTTTCCTCTTAATTTGAGAATATGTGCATGGTTAATCATACAGGAAAACATGTTAGTTAGCAGCAATGAATAGATATTAGATGTGATGGAAAAACTACTTAAATATTCTTCTTCTTTAGTATCTTCACACTATTTGCAGAATGTTTATGAGTGGATTTTACATGAGCCCCATCTACTGGTCATGTCTAAAAATGTATACTCAAAAGGCCTCAAAGTTTGACAAAGTAATTATTTTTAGGTGCCTTGGTTCAAACCTTTTTGCCTTGTAGAGATGGAGTCCACTACAAGCAGAGCTGGATTAACGCAAAGGCAAACTAGGCACGTGCCTAGGGCCTGATTGGCGGGATGGGGCCCAGACAGAGGGACAAAAATAAAAAAATAAAAATAAATAAATAAAAAATAAAAATAAAATAAAAATGTATAAATGTCCTATCTACAATTTATTTCAATATTTATTAATTAACTAAAAATAGTGACGATGTTTATCTTAACCATAGACTGTTACATTACGTCACATTAACGCCAGCTCATGACTGTATAGAGGCGCCAGCCAGTTAAGTCCGAGGGGACATCAGCGGCGTTCAGAGGCGGTCAGGTCAGAGCGGGACAACAAAGCTAGCAGGCAGGTGTTTTTTGAGTAGGCTAACAAGATGCTTTCGGGTGCGGCAAAACGTAAAAAGAAAAAAAAAATGAAGAGGAACAAAAGAAGAGACAGCGGGGGGCTTTACAGAAGTTTCTGTCGGGCAGCCGTCCGACAGCTGTGAACCTGCTCGAGTCAGCAGAGCCAGAGGCCGAGCCAGGCCCGGAGACACGGCCCGAAGACGCGGTGGAAGATGCGGCGGGAAATGCGGCGGAAGACGCTGTGGCGCCGTCAACATCAGCGCCGTCACATTTTTTGTTCACCCAAAAGGCTCGTTTCCCTTGGCTGTCTGAGCAGGTTAGTAAAGAAAAGTGAAGAAATGTGTTCCTGGTTCAAACATAAGGGTCAAGTTATTTAATGATTGCTTATTTTTCTACTATGTTTCTGTGATTAAATCTGCTTTTAGAATGCAGTCCAGTAAAGCACACCATCCAAAGAAACATCCAGACCAGTGGAGAGAACTGCTGAACAGTCCAGACCAGGAGCTGAGCTGCTGAGTGTTGAATACCAGAAAATGGAAATAATGATGCTTGTCCATGAAAATAAACATCTTTACTACTACAGCACACTTTCTCTTACTGCAAATTTTATTGGTCTTTGTATATTTGAATACTTATTTAACTATTCAATTTAATCAACACATTTAATTAAGATTTTCTGCAAAATGCAATAGCTTACAACATTTATAAATTGTTATAAATAAATTTTGCAGAAAATCTTAATTAAATGTGTTGATTAAATGTAAACAGAGCAAATAAGATAAACGTATTTGCTCTGTTTACATAGTTTACTGACACCTATTGGTTATTTACTGGTACTACTGCCTTAACAATGACACTCCCAATGGATAAGATGAGGATAATTTAATAGCACTTAATAGAGCCGTGTAATGACGTATAAATAATGAATATCAAAAAATAGTCTGATAGACTGTTTAATATACAACACATGACTTATTTTGGCATACAAACAACCAATTTGTAACCAAAGACTAGGCTATGTAAAACGTGAATTAACTTTGGTAAGTTTCAGATTTCAATTCATAAATAACATTGATGGAGGGGGGCCCAAAAAATGCAGCCTGCCTAGTGTAGTCCATTTATTTAATCCGGCTCTGACTACAAGAAGTCATTGTAAGATTCATTTTTTGCATTCAGCCTTTTGTCCCTGAGGGGGAAAAAGAATGAATTCATTAATCATTATTTCCATTATCTGTGATTTTTTAGAGTTTGTAGATTGAATACTGAAACCAAAAAACTCGTATCCACCTTATTTTTCTGTAAGAGTGGGCGTGGCCATTTGTAAATTTTATGGGTGTGGCCTCCGGTCTCATCCCTGTTCTATTTAAGCTGTACAAAACAGCTCGTTTTGCGGCTTGATATTGCAAATGGGAGTTTCTTACCATAATATTTTAATGTATTATCTTAATTATGAACACACTGGTTTGTAGTGCAAACAGTTTTGCCATTTACTGCACGTTGTTATTCTTCTTGTGATAATGAACTGGAAATCTCGTCCATAGGCTTACATTCGCATTTAGGATCAACGTGGATACATATAAAAAATCATATAAAAGTCACTGCCTACATGGAACATTTAACAAAAAATTTACATGAATAAAAATTCAAAGTAAGAGAATGACCACACAATTTCACATCATCACACATTAATTTACACCCTGTTGTGTTCCAGCATGTTATGCTGAGTGAAATATGCCCTTGGAAACACAATGTTTATTTTATTTTAAAATAAAAGTCATTCACGTGGAAGCAGACCATATATTTATGTAATAAAATATTTTTAAAGACGTTTTTGTGTTACTTCCATCCTGTTATGCCATCATTCACTTCTTCATATATATTGTCAATGTCAATACTGTTGTAAAGGGCAGTGGAGCACGTCTTTGCATTGAGGACGTAAACTTGACCGAAGGGTGTGTGTGTGTGTGTGTGTGTTCTCCTTTCCCTCCTCTCAAGGGAAATCAAAGCTTTTCTCGGGGTTTAACTAAGAGGGAGTGGAGAGAAGAAAAGATCCTCAATAAATTTCCACACTGTCAGCGCAGCTAACGCTTTGCCTCCCTCTGTCTTATTCCTTTCATTCATATCTCCTCAGAGATGATGCAAAATGAAGTTTTGGGACTGAACTCAAAACAGGGATGGCTTATAGCTTGAGTAGAGATGTAAAAATTTAATGGTCCCCAAACTACTTAAACCATTTATTTTTTAGATAACAAAAAATAAATAAAGAAAATTCTACAATTATTCTACACAAATGGGTGAACAAGGTTATAGCTCTCTACAAAATCTAATTATTATTTACCATTACAGTGATTAGAATTGCGGTGGAAATGTGCTTATCATTGGATGCCCATTTTCCACAAGTTGATATGATTCTTTAGGGCCTTAATGAAAAGTCTATAATATACTTTAAAAATTCTCAATGGTTGTGTAAAACAACACCCTTTTTACCTTGTCAAAATGAGCTCTGGAAAAATCATCCCATTTTGTGGCATTGTTCCTTTAAATGCAAATGAGCTCTGCTCGCCCCGCCGAGTGACGAGCTGCTCAGAGAGATTGTTTACTTTAGCCACATTTAGTGCGTTTAGCCGCTAAACTTGCTAACTACCATGTTATTAGAAAAGGTGATTGCAGAGGTTAATTAAAAAACCCTTATACTCACTTCTGTAGGTGAAGCTGTATCACAAATGATTTGCATGAACATAGACACATTTATGTAGATTGGGAAGCGCATTCCCTTCACAAACCAACGTAATCCACTGCATCTTCAGCGGCTCAGATGTCGTGAGTAAATGACGACCACTATGTTCATTATTACATCCAGCAACACAACACCTCAATCGCTCAGTCTGAGATATTCTTGTCTAACTTACATCCCTGCTCCGGCATCGAAACAGTGGAGGTCGGACTGTTACAGCTGATCTGAGGTAAGACGCTCATGTCAATCAACTATCATGGGAGTGGCCTCTGTGGGTGTGACAGGAATCTGAGAATGGCTCGATTTGAAAAAGGGGATCTTATTTTTACAGATTAATTAAAAACCACTGCATGGATTTTTATCATTATAGAGTAAATTCGTACATACTGCCAACACACATTAATGTTCAAACAACATGTAAAAGTGCACTTTGCATCCGATGACCTCTTTAATCGTCAAGAATATATGCAAAAAAGAAATAAAATTACATTAAAAAGTAGTTTGAAAAAGTAAATAAATAAATAAAATAATGATAAAAAAAATCGCAAAATATGTTTCTTTTTTTATGAGAGGTGTAATACACAACATGTTCTTAACTTCTCACTCAGAAATGTAGAAAAAGGGGCATAAAATATCAAAGCAATCTTTCATGAGCGGAGATCTCAGCATGATACTCAGAAACACTTTTTAATGTGTCCATTCAGTGAAGTCTCAAGGTTTTTTTCTGGAAGCTTCCACATAAGGAGTGTTAATGTTGAAACTGCCAGTTTTCAGTCCCAGAGTGTCTATTTTTTATTTTTTTGGTTTCTCAATCTGCTAGTGTAATGAAAAGTCTCTTTGCAAAGAAACTTTGCAGTGGTGGTCCTTCAGTGTAACTCCCCCCCCCCCACCACCAAAAAAAAAAATGAAACATAATTCTTCCTAACTTAATTCAATTCTTCAAAAGGGCAATCTGCAATTCCAGCAATGGACTGATACTGGCAATATGGCACAAAATCACTTTCAAAAAAAGTAATAGCACTTCTGAACACGCCACCGGGGACAGTTTCCATATTTTTAAGACTGACCAGATTACCGAAACTCAATGATGGTATGTTAAAAATTGTGGTGCCTGGGCAGATGTGTTTATCTAAAGTGACTTTTAGTACACTGTGCAGAAGCAAACAACCTGGAGCAGTCTGGGACTTTTTATGTTGTTATACAGTGGTTAAAGTGTGTATATAGCAACAGATTTATAATATAAATAAAAAACATAGTATAAAACATAAAAATAATTCTCACACTCCCTCATCCTATATAAATGCATGAAAATAATTAAAAATAATCTGTAAAATATTTATGCTTGTTTTTGTCTTTACATTATATTAATTTAAAAATAATTAAATTTTAATTTCATTTTAAATAATTAAAATAAATTTACAAATAATTTTAATACACATATTTTATTTTATTTTTTATTATTGATGCCATGGACCACAAATATGATGATTCCCCTTATATAATCCCATTTATAGAAAAAAAAGTCCTCACAACCCAATCCAACATAAATAAATCAACAAAGAATTAAATTATTTATTTATTAATTAAATATATAAATTAAATATTTACACTTTTTTTCTGCCGACCAGAGTACTATTTGATGTTTGTTTTACTCTGTTAGTGAATCGAGTGCTACAACAATAAACAAAAGCATATGCATGTAAACCATGCTATCACAAAAGCTCTTTTGAAGCAAGTTCTTCTTATATAATGCTCCTGGTGATTTGACATATAGCTTTTAAAAAATTCTCATTGAATATATCTCTCCCATGCAAACTTTGTCACATGCAACTACGCAGTCCAGCAAACGCAGACTGTTCGTTAGATCTGCAAATATTTTATTTATGAAGATGAAACGCAACCCAGTTGTTGTTGTTGATGTCACCGTTAGAACAAAGGAAACAGTAAATCATATAACGTCCACTTGTATGCAGTATTCATGTGGTGCAGTTCAAACTGTTTTCACAGACTCCACAGATTGCCGGGGGTCAGCGTGCGGTGGGGTGAGCTGTAAATAATGCTGGACTTCAATTAAAGCAGCTGATGACAAGACTGAAAAAAATGCTACATCAATCAGGTGGTTGGATCTCAGAAAACGGTCAACAGTGACACCTCTCCCCGATTTATCTCAGAGCGAAGGACTATGTTTTTTATGTTTCACACATCCTCTTGGGTTAAAGCGAGATCTAATGTCCTATCTTGCCAATCACACGCTCATGGACCAATGTCGGGAAGCTACTTTGAAAGCGAAGCTTGTCAGACTCATGATATGAAGTGGCTCTACAGTCAAGCTGCTGTTTGGAAAAAGTAGTTACAAGCTACAAAGCAACTTGAGAGAGTAGTACCTTCTTAAATATATCTATAAGATAATATAAATTAAATATTAAATTAAAATAAGCTAAGTAACCACTACTTTGAACTTGACAGCCAGTGTATAATGGTTCCTATCTGCGTTGTGTGTAATAATTGCGATGATCGACACCATCTCACGCCTCTGGTAGATAATTTAATTCTGTTAAAACACATTCAAATTAAGTGATCAGTTTTACAGCATTCTTACATGAGCTTTTCCAATGACACATTAACTAACATTTGGCAACAAGAAAGAAGAAAAATGCATCATCAAAATTTAAAAAGAGCAACCCCCCCCCCCCCCAAAAAAACCCTGCAAGCTGCATTCAGTTCAAGCACTTTAAAGGGGTCATCGGATGCCCAGTCTTAATGAAAAGTCTCTAATATACTTTGATTAAAAATTCTTAATGATTTTGTAAAACAACACCCTTTTTTTACAGATTAATTAAAAACCGCTGCATGGATTTTTATCATTATAGGGTAGATTTGTACATACACTGCCAACACACATTAATGTTCAAACAACATGAAAAAGTGAACTTAGCATCCGATGACCCCTTTAAGGAATTTTAGCATAAATGTTGCAAGCCTTTTTTTGCAAATACAGGTAATTTACCATAAAAATATTATGTTTTGTAATGTTTATCTCCTTAAAACTTTGCATGCTTGTTTAGAATCACCTGTAGCATGTGCTCACCAGGTTGTATTAAGTTTTGAGTTTTCCTTTAGGGTTTATAGGATTTTGGGCAAATTCAGGCCCCTTTTCTAAACAATGCTGTTATAGCAGGGTAATTTTTTTTGAGAATTACTGACCTAGAGAGTCCAGAAAATTGTGCTGCAGTGTTTTTTTTTTCCAGATTGAGCGAAAAACCCAAGACTAGTTAGATCTTCTCAATTATTTAACAAACGATTTGACTGACAGCAGTGGTTCAAGAGGCAAAGTTGTCTGGAATGAGGAGTTCTATCGCATGACAATATTGTGCGTATGTGCAAAAAAAACTGCGCAATGCAGAATCGTTTATGCCCCTGACTTCATCGGCCAATGGTGGCCATGTTTTTTTTTAAATACAGAAATTTGTGGCACTTGTGGAACTTTGGACCAAGACCATGCACAGAGTGCACAAACTTCCATGTTGATAGGACAATGGTTGTGTAGGTATAGGCATTTTTCTGTTTTTTTCCCCTTTTATAACGCAAGCTCCATGATTTTTGTCTAGCAACCTCAGATTAAGCTCTTACATAAGTGCCCTGAGTTTGGCAGAGATATCTCATCCCGCTCAGGAGTTATAGGCATTTTAATAAAAGTGGCCCTGCCCCTTTTAAACGATTTGGCGTCCCTTTGCGGCGGTGCATTGAAAGTTGACTTTTTTTTTTTGATAATTATTGATATTCACTCTCCAGAGAATCTTTCTGCACTGACTTGGTTTCGATCAGGTGAAAACCCTAGGTCTAGTTCACAAAAGTAGGTTTTACAAAATACCTGAAAAATTTACCAGGCTCACGATTGCGTGTCTGATCACAATCTGATTGCGTTTTGTCCGGCATGAGCCAAGGATTCCAGCCACATAAGACACTTGAGCCTGCAACTGATGGTTTGGAGTTTAGGAGCGATTTCGTACTTTTGAACAATGTAGTGCCCCCGTCAGGCCGATTGGGGCAAGCCTTGGTGACGTTATCAGTGGTTTGAGCACTACCATACCTCCAAATTTTTTACAAGTTGGTCTGATTCTTGGTCTTTATGAAATGTCTCCAACATACTTTGGGTAAAATTCCTCAGTGGTTTGTGTAAAACAACATCCTTTTTAACTTTGTCAAAAACAGCTCTGTTCACAGCCAGCCGTTTCGGTGTGTTTTTCTTTAAATGATAATGAGCTCTGCTCACCCCGTCCCTCTCTTCCATTTTTGTGTATTCGGTAGAGTTATCATCAAAAACTAAACTAATCCACTGTGTCCTTAGTGGCTCTGATGTCAGGAGATAATGAACACTATTACACCCAACTACAAAACACCTGCATTGCTTACAAGACGTTGTTGCTATAGCTACTCAAGCATGGAAAAAATGGCAAACAGCATACAACTGGCTGAGGGCGGAGATATGCTAATACGGGACAATTTATCAATGGTTGTGGGCGGGGCCTGTGCAGTATGACATCACTACTCAGAAAATACAAACAGCTTGATAATTGAGACTGTGTAGGCTTTTGTGCATTAAAAAAAGGAGTGAATGGATTTTTACCATTGTATGGTGGTTGTGTCAACACACTGCTAAGATACGTTTATATGCGAACACCATGTAAAAGTGAATTTTGCATTTGATTTCCTCTTTAAAAAATTTTTATACTAGATTTAAATGAAGATGCGGATATTAAATGTGGCATTGAGCAGTATCCCAGTCCACTGTGTGTTGAGGTGTTTGCCTGCAGGACATAAGCTGGAACAGTCTGAACATTGTTTCTGGTCACTGACTCGGGTTCTTCTGTCCAGGCGCCCACTGTGGCTTGTGGAGCATTCAAATAGAGGACTTGTAAGCATGCAACAACGCAACAGCAAAACACACATACACAAAGCACCTTTAGTCTATACTGGCTCTTTGCTGTTAGAAAAGTACAATCCTTAAAAAATTCACAACTTCTGTCTGACAACTTTACTTGCTAATCTATTGCTGTGTGGTTTCTAGGGCATTTCTAGGCAGGTGTTCCGAGCAGTTCCTTACTGTCCAGAGTAAAAAGAGCCCATCCTCAGGCCTCAGTGATGTTCCGATCCTCTAGATATGGGTGTCAGTGGGAATTGATGAGATTTTTTGCCCATTTTATTGTCTGCCCAGTGAAAACCATATGTCTTATCACTTAGCTTTGGGCAGAAAATATAATAAGTATGAGCAATATTAGTAGTGAACCTTGCCTTAGTAAGCTCCACTAATAATTTATCACCTCTCTGATTTCTCCTCACCCCTTACGCTTTAGAGAATGTACGCTGAAAAATGTCATATTTCTGTTCTTGAGCTGCAAATCCTAAAAATCATATTACATACATGATGTATTAATAAAATGGAAATCTGCTGATCACTTAATGTTTTTATACAGCAAGGATGCATTTATTTGATCAAAAGTGACAGTAAAGAATTTTAAATTGTCACAAAACAACAAAAACAAAGAAATTATTAATATAATAATTAAAATGTTTCCTGAGCATCAAATCAGCATATTAGAATGATTTCTGAAGGATCATGTGACACTGAAGACTGGAGTAATGATGCTGAAAATTCAGCTTTACATCACAAAAATAAATTTCATTTCAACATATATTCAAATAGAAAACTTAGTTATTTTAAATTGTAAAAATATTTCCCAATATTACTGCTGTACACAAAACAAAACAATTTGTTGAGTCAACTTAAAATAATTTGCTATCTGGTTGCCTTAAAAATTTAAGTTCAGTCAACTCAAAATTTTAGGCAACTTGAAATTTTAAGTTGTACTAAGTGACAACTTAGATATTTGAGTTGATTCAACTTAAAATTTTAAGGCAGCTGGGTAAGAAGCCCAGCTTTTAAGTTTAACAAACCAAATTGCTTGTTTAGTCAACTCAAATATCTACATTTTCACGTAGTACAGCTTAACATTTCAAGTTGGCTAAACTTATTTGAGTTGACTGAACTTAAAATTTTAAGGCTGTAGGGTAACAAATTATTTTAAGTTGACTCAACAAATTGTGTTTTTTTTTTGTTTGTTTTTTACAGTGCAACTATTTTAGATATTGTAAACAGCCTTGATGAGCATGAGAGATTTCTTTAACATTAAACCACAAAGTCAACCACAAACGACTAAACTATGCATATACTAACACAGCATTCGTTTATTAAAAAACATTACAAATCTTAGTGTACCTTTTACTTTTATTGTTACTATGTCAAATTTTAAAGAAGTCTCTTCTGCTCACCAAGCATGGATTTATCTGATCCAAAGTCTAGCAAAAACAGTAAGATGTTGAAATATTTTTACTGTTTAAAATGACTGTTTTCTATTTGAATATATTTTAAAATGTAATTTATTCCTGTTATCAAAGCTAAATTTTTAGCATCATTACTGCATTCTTCAGTGTCATTCTTTGATGAATGGAAAGATCCAAAGATCAGCATTTATCTGAAATAAAAAGCTTTTGTAACATTATACACCAGTCAAAAGCTTGGAGTCAGTATAATTATTATTATAATTATTATATTTATTTTTTGGGGAAAGAAATTATAGAAATGAACACTTTTGTTTAGCAAGGATGCTTTAAATTGATTAAAAACAGATTATAAAGACATTTAAAAGGTTACAAAATAATTCTGTTTCATATAAATGTTGTTCTTCTGAACTTTATATACATCAAAGAAACCTGAAAAAAAAATCTACTCAGCTGTTTTCAACATAATAATAATAATAAATGGTTTCTGAGCAGCAAATCAGAATATTAGAATGATTTCTGAAGAATCATGTGACTGGAGTAATGATGATAAAAATTCAGCTTTGAAATCACAGGAATAAATTACATTTTAAAATATATTCTAATAGAAAACAGTTATTTTAAATAGTAAAAATATTTCTAAATGTTTTTGCTGTACTTTGGATCAAATAAATGCAGGCTTGGTGAGTTTTTTCTTTAAAAAAACCAAAATCTTTTGACTGGTAGTGTATTTTATTTTTGCAACAGCTGCAGGTGAAATGGTACACCTTTTAAAAGATGTAGGCTACTAAAAAGTGTTAAGGAAGGCTTATGACACTTGTTTATTGAATGATAGCATTTTTCCGATGTAACTCCAGTCTGATGTATTGAGCTTGTAATGACACTTAATGCCCCAAAGGGGGCAGCAGAGGCACCTTCAAAACCATCCTCTTCCTACATCAACATGCCGAGCAAATCCACTCTCACCCTGGTGTGCCCACTGTAAAGGATTGGCAGTTCTACTGAACTGAATCCATTAACCTTTTAATCTGGTTCCCTCTGAAAAAACACAGGTGACCCACCCCTTGCAGCAGCACAAAGGGAGTTGTGTCAGGGGTCAGGGGAAGCAAGTGGAGGGCCCAGCCCCCCATTTGTCCCCATCTAAGAGGTGTCATCCTGAATCAGACTCTTAGTTATTCACAAGCCCACTCAGAGCCTATAAGCGCCTCACCCTGCACGCTGTTGTGGCGTGACCCTGAAACTGATATCCCAGCTCCGGACAGGCGACAAATTGTATGAAAGTTTTTGAGCATGGCGACAATAATGTGCCACAGAAGCCTCCGATAGCTTTCCAGCACTTGTGAGTAAGTTTTCAGAGGCGATTTGCGTCAAAGCTGGCTGCTGTAGTTCACTGTCATACACAGTGTTCGGGATGTTGGATTCTAAAATGCAGCCACTGGTGCTGGTAAAAAGAAGAGCATTATTCATAATTATATATAACTCATCAAGTCACAATAGTTCCATTTTAATAAAATAAATTATTATTAAAATATTATTACATATTATATTATTAATGTTAATATTATTTTTTAAATATAAAATTGCTATTTATTTAGTTATGTTTTATAATTGTCACACTTGTTATTATTATTATCCTTCTAAAATATTATTAATATGTTGACACTACTACAAGCACTAATTCACTAATTTAATGATTAAGGATTTTTTTTTTATTAAATTTATTTTTATTAATTTATTCATTAATGTTATGTTATTGTTATATACATTATTATTATTATTATTATTATTATTAATTATTATGATTTTTAAAAATATCACTGTCATTACTACTACTACTACTACAAATAATAATAATAATAATAATAATAATAAAAACAATTGATTAATGAAGCAAATATTGTTTTTAAATGTTATTTATTTAATTATGTTCTGTTATTGGTATATACATTATTATTATTGATGACAATGATTAATATAACAATAATAATAATTAATAAATATTACTGGCATTGCTACTACTAAAAATAATGATATTAACAACAACAACGACAACAACAACAACAATAATAATCAAAAAAAAAAGTAATTTAAAATGGTTATTTATTTAATAATGATGATAATTGTAATAATAATAATTTATAAATATTATTGGCATTACAACAACTAATAATAATAATAATTCAATAGTAAAGCGAATGCAATGTAAAAAGGTTATTTATTCAGTTATGTTTTGTTATTGTTATTTGTAACAGTTATATACATTATTATTATTATTATTGATGATAATAACAATAATCATTTATAAATATTATTGCTATTACAACAACAACAACAAAAATAATAATAATAATAATAATAATAATAATAATAATAATAATAATTTAAATGGTAATTTATTTAATTATGGTTTAATATTGTTACATACATTTGTATAATTAATAATATGAAAATAATATTTGCTTTATCGTAGAACTCAGCCATTCATTCTAAAATAAGAAAGTCGTAGTCTTATAACCTTGATAATTAATTAATATAACCTAAATAATTAAACATTACACATTCACAATAAAAAAAATACTTTTATATAATTAAATATAGAAACATTAAAATGAATTCAAATGTCAGGATTTATTATTGCTATGACAAAAAACAGCAGAACAATACAATAATTATACAAATTATATAATTATGTAATGAAAAAATAATATAAACATTCAAAACATAACAAAACTATGTTTTGCATATTGGTTGGACTCTAAATCCTAAAATTATGTATATCTGGTATCAGGCTTAAAAAACAAAATTGGTTGATCTCTAACAACAGAACATCTGTTAACTGATATTTGAATCACTTGCACTAAAAAAAAAACAAACAGAAAAGGCATTTGTTGCGTGACATGAAACTGTAAATAAACTTCTGTCCAATTCAACCTGGAGCGTTACTTTGATTCCCAAATGAGTTTCGGATTTCAAAAGCAACATCTTTGTTGCTGGTGATGTTTGACATTTTCTGTCGGGCACAGACTTTTGACATCTTTTGTCAGGCACAAAAATACACCAAAGAAGTCTAAGAATGTTTTTTTGTGTGAATGTTTGCAACATGCATCCTTCAGAACACATCCCCCCCACCGCCTTTCTCCCCAGCAAACATAAAGAATTCTGGAGTTTGAGCGCTCTAAAGATGCAAGAGAGAGAGAAAACAAGACGCAAGCCACCACAACAAAAGGAACAGAAACGAAACCACTACATGACAAGCTGAACACTGCCAAAGCGTGACATACTCCCACCAGTGTTGAGTAACTCTTAAATGACTCCAAGGTTTTGCCGCCACAAGAAAGAGAATGATCACGCTTATTAAAAGCAGAGAGATGGCAGATCAGGGAGAATTAAAAGGGCAAAAAGGGAGATAGTACAGATGGAGGAAGGCTCTCACTAGACTACCACAGAGATTGAACATCACGACAGGGAATAGAGAAGAGAGAGAGAGAGGTTTAGAAGGCAGGAAATCTCAAAGCCCTGTTTCAGCAGATGGAAAGCTTCTAATGAGGAAGGAAGCAATGGACATGAGATGAAGGTAAGAAAGGGCCAGGGAAAATGAGAATGTACCTACATGACCCAAGGCATTGGATCAGAGATTTATGGTCACTGAGAGACAGAATGAAATCGACTTTTATAAGGAGAACTGAGATAGGAGGTGTACCTGGAGAGGGCTAAATAGCTTTGGAGGAGAAATGTCAAAGAACAACCCGAGAGGAACTCCCTGTAAAGTTACACAGTGGATCTCGACCTTCTCGGGTTTAGTAACATAAAGGGGTCATATTGTGAGGAATCAAATTTGCCTTGATCTTTTCAAATAAAAGAGTACAATGAGCACGTTCTGTAACTTTCAGAACTTAAAACTTCACCACTTTCAGAATTTAAAACTGGACCACAGTCCAAAGAGAACATTTACTGAAACTAAGCTGGATGGGACACTCAACATATTTGAACAAATTACCACATATAGATAGATAGATAGATAGAATAGATAGAAAGAATGACGGATGTATAGAACGATAGAACGATAGAACGATAGAAAGACAGACAGACAGACAAACAGACCAATAGATAGATAGATAGATAGATAGATAGATAGATAGATAGAATGACGGATGGATAGAACAATAGATAGAACGATAGATAGGAATATAGAATGATAGAATGACAGAATGATACAACAATAGAAAGACAGACAGACAGATAGAATGACGGATGATGAATGACAGAAAGATAGAATGATAGAATGATACAATGAAACAACGACAGACAGACAGACAGATAAATAGATAGATAGATAGGATGGATAGATAGACAGGCATATAGATAGATAGGATGGACAGATAGATAGATACTACGGATGTATAGAGAGACAGACAGACAGATAAATAGATAGATAGACAGATAGATAGATAGATAGATAGATAGATAAATAGATAGATAGGATGGATAGATAGACAGGTATATAGATAGATAGGATGGACAGATAGATAGATACTACGGATGTATAGAGAGACAGACAGAAAGACAGACAGATAGATAGTCAGAGAATAAGTGGAAGATGATCATGAAAAACCATGAACGGAATAAGTAATGATTTTTTCCTGGTCCCTTTAAATGTTTTTAAGCATGTGTTTCTGTTCATGGTGGGTAGAGAAGCACCAACTTCATTGTTCAGACAAGAACCTCTGAAGGGTATTTTCAGTCTCAGGATGACAAAAATCACCACTGACGTCAAAGGGCAGCTGGACGTGGTGTTCAACACCAGCAGGACGTCAGAACTCACCTGAAGCTATTGTAGCTCTCCTACTGACCCTGAAAGTTTCTGCTAGCATAGTTTTACCTCAGGGGCCCTCAAAAGAAAAAAAGATCAAAGCAGAACTGACGTAAAGCTGGTTAGTCCAGCATTAAATGCATGGACTGACATCTCCAGCGATGTTCTGTAATCCCTGAATGATGCACATTTAGCTTTGGCCTCATCGCAGAGCATGCAGACCTCCGTCGACCGGGGTTCAAACTGCTACAGAGTCAGATGTGAGCGTTGACAGCCTGTGCGGTGAGGTGACTTTCTCTACATCAGCTGTGCTGATCAGCCCCAGGGTGGCTGAGGTAAAGACTAGGTCAAAGCCAGGAGAATGTTGAATGAGGCGTGACATGACCACCAAAAAAATACACTGGATGTTGAACGTAGAAATGTCAGAAGAGCTGGTTTGCTTGCTTGCATTTTAATTACTATATTTCAGTCATAACAACTCTTGGGATAGACAGCAAAATCTTTATTAATGGTATCGGAGCAAGTGGACTTGCTTAATGCTTGAATCATAAAAATGAAAAGGAAACATGTTGCTGCTAGAAAGAGGAAAATCCCCTGTAGCAGATCTAGACAGGTGGTGCTGGGGAGGAGGAGGGCTGTTTATTCAAATTAAAATGTTTATCGCACCAAATTTTAACATCTAAACATTTCATGTTTGCTATAAACAGGTCTTTAATGATCAGACAGTGTTTTTGGTCAGTGTAATACTGACCTGATGCATTTGATGCTGGTTGTGAATGAAAACAGAATTTTACATACAGCATGTGAAGAAGTCCTTTGAAAGACTCCTATAAAAGTAAGGACAGCGGCTTGTGTCCAGACTGTCCTTACTTACAGGCTGATCACCACTGAATGACTACAATTTCAATATCGATCTGTTGTCCAATGAGGCAAGACTGAAGGCTTGAATGTTAGGAGCTATGAAGTGGAAAACTGTCAGCATCTGGTGAATGACCGGGTCAAAGTGAGTGTGAAGTACTTGATTACAGTATATGGCAATGTCTTTTTACAAGACCACAGTGGTGGGCTAAAAAATAAAGCTAAAATGGTGAAAACTGTGAATATGATGATGAATATGACTCTCAGACTTTTTGTCTGTTTTTTTATATAAAAAAATAATACAATTAACATATAATATAAAAAATGGTTAAAATTAGTTAACTACATTACTAATACAGTATTAAAATCAGAGTTGCATTTGTATAAACTAATGTTAACCATAATCAGTAAATATAAATAATATAATACAATTAGTGCTATCAATTGATTAAAAAATGTATTAATCACACATTTTTTCTGAAATTAATCACGATTAATTATGATTAATTCCACCTAATATTAGTTTTTAAATATACTTTATTGCAGTAATTTTACATTCAACCTTCAAATTAATATAAAAAAACAACAAAGACATATTTTTAATATTTGTTAATTTATGAATTTTTTTATGACTGAAGGCGAGTATCACTGATACCAATCACGGCTGTTAAACGATTAATCGCGATTAATCGCATTCAAAATAAAAGTTCAAATTAAAATAAAACCAATTAATGTATATATTTAAAAGAAATACGTTATGTACATAGATATTTATATTTTTATAAATATATATTTTATATATATATAGATAGATACAAATATTTATATATATATATAATATAAAAATTATAATAATTGCATATACTTGTAAATATTTCTTAAATATATACATGAATGTGTTTGTATTTATATATACATAATAATTACACACAGTACACACACATATGTTAGGCAGACTCAAACTTTTATTTTGTAATCGTGATTAATTGCGATTAATCGTTTGACATATATTACATATATACAATATTACTCATGTCTCTAGGAAATTGGTCAACATTACAGTGTTGAGCTATCAATTTTAACATGAATTAGACTTAAAAAAAACTTCTAATCTGAGTGAGTTTAAAATAATCTTCACATAAACCCATTATTTATCTGTGCCCTTCAGCAAGTAGGAAATATACAGAAATTGAAAAGTTATCAAACACTATATACTAAATTAAATATAGATGAATCCTTAAAGTTACAAAAGTTAATGATTTCCTTGTTTTTTCTTTTGTTTTTCACAGCAGCTGGGTAATTAGCTTATTTGGCTGCTATTATTTTAAGATATGCTAATTATTTTATAATTAACAATCACCTGCATTAACATGCTAATTTTGACAGTACTAAATAATAATATAATATAATATAATATAATTATTATTTAAATATTTCACATAAAATGGATAAATAGGTGACCTTGTCGCACTTGTCAAACTTTGTATTTTACTGTAAAAGCCGTATCACAACGTCTCTGTTCCCTCCAACAGGACACACTCCACACTGCTATAAAAACCAAAAATTGTGTACAGCTGGTAAGCACAGCTTGATTTTTATTCCAGTTTTGCAACACAACATTACTGACAGAATGTCAT
Organism: Labeo rohita; assembly: GCF_022985175.1. Classification (NCBI taxonomy): domain Eukaryota; kingdom Metazoa; phylum Chordata; class Actinopteri; order Cypriniformes; family Cyprinidae; genus Labeo; species Labeo rohita. The sequence goes on from NC_066869.1 coordinate 18,029,810, forward strand.
CTTCATAAAATAAAGGGATATAGCTTATTACCAGGCCTTTTTGGGTTTATTTTGGTGCATTGTGGGACTGGCTCTGGTTATTTTCTCTTCTGAGTTGTGGAGATCGTCGCATAATGGCCTTGAACCGCTTCGGCTGAACGCCGCTGTCGACTTGTAACGCTCCACTGACGACAGCATGAAAGACTCTGCTAAAGATGCTGCGCAGACAACAGAGAAAACTATGGCTATAGCGGACAAAGGGAATCGGGCCAGAGAAAACAGCACACATCACTCAGACCCCCCTTTAAAAACATTTAAAAAATAACTCAAAGGATGTATGCTGTATGTAAAATGTTATACATCTGAAGTCGTTGCCAGTGCATGGGCTGCCCAGTTTGTCAAGGCTGAAAGCTTTCAAAGTGATAGCTTGTATAAAACAGCCCACTCGTCCTCATTCTGTCCTCAAAAAATGATGCCAAACTCAGACAATTGTGTAAAACAATGCATTTTACCACAAAACCACATATCTGCTGCCATTGATTTTATTCAGTCAAGTACCAATTCATCAGAGGTTAAAGTGTCTTAGTGTTAACGTATGTGTGTAGGAACGCTAACAGGCATTAAGTTCTAATTGTGCACCTAGGAAAGAACATGAAGGATCTTTTCAGACTAGCGCCTAATGGTACAATTGATTTGGGTAAATAAACCCAAGGTCTCTTCTATCTGCTTGCAAAGCTGTGAGGTTATCAAGCCTGGTCAAGGAGATACTTAAACTTCATGTTGCTTAAGTGAATGAAAAATGCTGTCATTGTTTACTCACCCTCAGATTGTTCCAAACCCATATGTTGTTACTTTTTTCCATGAAACACAAAAGCTGATGAATGAGCCTTGTACTATTATTCAAAAGTTTGGGGTTGGTAATATTTTAAATGTTTTTAAAAGAAAGACTTCTTTTTAAAACATTTAAAATATTACCAACCCCAAACTTCTGAATGATAGTGCAAGGCTCATTCATCCATTCATCAGCTTTTGTGTTATGCTCACCAAGGCTGCAAGATATATCAGAACAGTAATATTGTGAAACAATATTAATAAGTTAAAGTTTTATTTGAACATATTTTTAAATGTAATTTATTCCTTTGATGGCTGAATTTTTCAGCATCATTATTCCAGTCTTCAGTGTCACATGATCCTTCAAAAATCATTCTAATATGATGAGTTACATTTTTTTACAGTTAAAATATCACTTAATATTTTTGGTTAAAAATGTAATGCATTTATTTTCAAGTTTAGCTGATCAATAGAATTTTCAAAATTAAAATATTTTGTAACAGTTTACAACAACTTGTAACAAGTTGTTCAATTTAATCCATGCTTGCTGATAATATAAATATATAGTAAAAATAATAAAAAATACTGACCTCAAACGTCTGTTTACTTTTTCACAAATACTTTTGAAGAGATGTCAATGAAAAAAAGACCTTTTTTGCATCAATTTACAGCAATCAGTGTTTCTTGATGTCCTCCACAAATTTTAGAAATAAATTCAGCAATTTTCATCTCAAGATGAAAATATAAAAAAGCAAAATATTGTGATTTTTTTCCAATAACATCAAATAACACTTTCCAAACCCTGTGATTTTCTTTTACATGGACTAGTGACACCAAAGACACATTCTCACACTAACAAGGAGACATCAATGACATTTAAGAGATACAGTAAAATATTACCTCTGAATAATGACTTAAATGTCCGTTTTATTCCTCATACAAAGCTAGAATATTTAGATTATAAAATTTTAGTAATACATTTGTATGCATTCACCTGTTTCTCCCCATCGAGTGACTTCTCAAAGCTATGGCTCAGTACTGCCGTCTGCTCTCTAGTTGGGCGGCTCTCAGCAGCCTTTGCTGCAGAGCCGTCGGTGTCTTCAGATGCCACTTTGCATCCATCAGCATCCCTGTGGGCAAGGGGAAATGTAAATTTCAAGCCAGAGAGGTGGGAATTAGGAGACAAAATACATGTAGGGGCAAATAAAAGAGGAAAGAGGCAGGGATGGAGCACCCACATTTTGATTGCATGTGAGCAGGTTCTTCTGCTCCAGCTCTTACATGCATTTTCTGCAGCTGTACAATCTCTCTTCCCTCCTCAGTCTGAGCAGCAATGTACTGTATGCCTGAAAATGCATTTAGAAAAACAGTTCAATGACTATTGTGTTCAGTGTTTATAAATCAATATGAAACAAATAAAATTAAACAAGGTGTTAATTAACATGTTAACTATTAAATAGCACTTTGTGTATCGAGTCAATCAAAAAATATTTTCTCCAAATGATCTTTTTAGGAAACAAATCTGCTGTTTGAGGATAACAGAGAACTACAAAGCTTGAATTGATCATCAGGCTTTTGTTGAAATGCACACCGTCTAGCTTTCTTCATCACAGCTGTATTGTTGATGACGAGCCTTTGTAAGATCTTTAGTTGAATAGAGATTTCCAGCAGGGCACACCAGAAGAGTAGCGACCCACTGTTGCATGAAACAGGATATTAAAGTGTTAGTAGAGTAAATTTGTGAGATGACTGACTCAAACCGCTTATTTTTAAATTGTGATATTGGTCTGTGTAGCTTCAAATTGTGCTGTGAAGTGACAACGAGAACTCGCACTAATACACTCACTCATTCGGACTTCAGCTTTTTTTTAAATTTGCCATGAGAGACAAGATCACTCTTATTGTTTGATTAATGTAGAACGAACAAACAAATAAATAAATAAATAGTCATAAAGGTCAGTTTTTTTAAATTGAGATTTATACATGATCTGAAAGCTAGATACGTTAGAATAGATAAGCTTTCAACTGATGTATAGTTTGTTAGGATAGGACAGTATTTGGCTGAGATACAACTATTTGAAAATCTAAATTATGAGGGTGCAAAAAAAAAAAAAGTAAATATTGAGAAAATCGCCTTTAAATGAAGTTCTTAGCAATGCATATTACAAATAAAAAATTAAGTTTTGATTTATTTACGGTAGGAAATTTACAAAATATCTTCATGGAACATGATCTTTACCTAATATCCTAATGATTTTTGGCATAAAAGAAAAATCAATAATTTTGACCCATTCAATGTATTTTTGGCTATTACTACAAATATACCAAAGCTACTTAAGACTGGTTTTGTGGTCTAGGGTAACAACTAACGAACAAAACAAAACAAAACAAACACACAAAAAAACAATCTAAAATTATTTAATTTAGTACAAAAATACTATTAACATTTTCCCTCACACAGAATAAAATTCATATAAATAAATAAATAAATAAATCACATACAAATGTATATAAATATATTAAATGTAATAAATTACATTTTTGAAACATTTACAGATAGAAAACATTTTATTTAAAATTGTAATAATATTTCATAATATTACTGTTTTTTACTGTATTTTTTGATCAAATAAACCTTGCTGAGCATAAGAGATTTTGGTGACACTTTACAATAAGGTTCATTAGATAACAGTAGTTAACTACATTAGTTAACATGAATTAAGAATGAACAGTACTTCTACAGCATTTATTAATCTTAGTTAATGTTAATTTCAGCATTTACTAATGCATTATTAAAATCACAAGTGTTTGTTAACATTAATTAATGCACTGTGAACTAACAAACAATGAACGACTGTATTTTTATTAACTAACAATAAAAAATATTAATAAATACTGTAATAAATGTATTGTTCATTGTTTGTTCATGTTAGTTAATACATTAAAAGAGAACTTCCAAAACAAAGATTCACATATAATGTACTCACCCCCTTGTCATCCAAGATGTTCATCTCTTTCTTTCTTCAGCTGTAAAGAAATTATGTTTCGCTTGTCTTGTCTTGCTCTCCTTGAACTCTGTGTATTCTGACTCGTGAGAGTTAGGGTATATCAAAAAACTCCAATCATATTTTCTCCCTCGACTTCAAAAATCATTTCAAAATCATCCTACATCGCTGCTGAAGTACTGACCCAGTCTTTGCAAAGTGAACATGCAAAGAAAATCAAACACCCTCAACAAAAAAAGTTAAAACAGTGATATAGGATGATTTTGAAGTTGAGGGAGAACATGAGATGGGAGTTTTTCAACATACCCTAACTGTCATGAACCAGAACAAAAACTGTTCAGGCAGAGTAAGACAAGATGAGCGATTGACATTAACAAGTATATAAATTGTATTATTTTTATTCAAATAACCGATTGTAACGCTAGATAAGACCCTTCTTTCTCTGCTGGGATCTTTTACAACCACATTTGGGATCGTTTGAAGCCGCATTTAAACTACATTTTGGAAGTTCAAAATCAGGGCACCATACCAGTTTATTATATGGAGAAAAATGCTGAAATGTTTTCCTCAAAAACATAATTTCTTTACATCTGAAGAAAGAAAGACATCAACATCTTGGATGACAAGGTGGTGAGTAAATTATTTGTAAATTGTTGTTTTGGAAGTGGACTTCTACTTTAACAAATATTGTACAGTGTTACCAAGATGTCTTTCAAAAACATTAAAAAAAATCTGCTGTTGCTGTCATTTTAGTTTAGGAAGAGGTCATTATATATGAGGGTTGTGGGCATCAAAAGTTTGAAACCTCTGTTCTAGAACACCCGAGTACAGTACACATTGTTTTCAGCTGTGCTGAAGCTGGTTTGAAATCTCTTGTGGTAGATGAGTGTGAAGACTCAGAACACAGCGGTGCTTGGCTAACCACAGAGAGCAATAGTCCTCCAAGAAACCCTTTTGCTTTCTATCTGTCCTCCCTGCGGTATATGGTAATATAATTTTTCTTCTTTTGATCCCTCACGTCTTCTGTGTTTTAGTAGTTTCTTTATTAATTTAGGCCTTTATTTTAGTTGCTTAGTGGGTTTTGTGTGTCTACAATACCTTGTGACAGTCATTTTATTTTTGGTTATAGCTTCAGAGATTTTCTTCATCTTTACAGGTAGGAACAATATTTCAAACCTCCAGTGAAATCCATGTGCTCCTAATAAGCAGACAAAATTAAAGAAAACCAGCGAGTTTAAATGTTTACAACAATTAATGCAAATGTGTTATTTAGCCTAGGGCATCAAGTAAAAACACATTTCCCTCAAATCTCAAAAATAATAACAACATTGCATTCCTTCTAAGACCTGAGTAAAATCAAGTTCTTTTTCATGGTGCTACTCTTAAATACAGTGGATCAGGGACTCGAAATTGATTTACCTGTTCAAATTAAATTCCCCTGTATCCATGCAACTGTGAAATTAGCTGTAAGTGCACTATACAAAAATGGTGAAATCAGAAAAGGTTACCACAGCACCTCATAGAATTATGCGACTCCAGTTGATGTGGGTGTCGCGCACAGCAAATGAGCTTCTGCAGGTGGCACAAATGAGATGAATAAAGCTTTCCTCAAGTAATCTGTCATGGCTTTGATAGCATGTGCGGCATACAGACAACAGTTCACCCAAATAGGAAACGTGTGTGATTGTTTACTCGCTTCATATTAGAAAAAATGCTTTTTTTTTTGGCTGAAAGCAGCAGAAAAACATACTGGGGGCCACTCCTGTCATCTAACAACAGGAAACTGAAGCTACAATTCGCACATGCTCACCAAAATTGGACAACAGAAGATTGGGAAATAGTCCCTGGTCTAATGAGTCTAGATTTCTGCTGCGAAATTCAGATGGTAGGGTCAGAATTTGGAGTAAACAACATGAAAGCATGGATCCATCTTGCCTTGTATCAATGCATTAGGCTGCTGGTGGTGTAATGGTGTGAGGGATATTTTCTTGGCACATTTTGGGCCTCTCAGCACCAACTGAGCATCGTTTAAACTCCACAGCCTACTGAGTATTGTTTCTGACCATGTCCATGTCTTTATGACCACAGTGTGTAATTTTCCAGCAAAAAAAACACACCATGTCAAAAAGCTCAAATCATCTCAAACTGGTTTCTTGAACATGTCAATAAGTCACCAGATCTCCATCCAACAGAGCAGCTTTGGGATGTGATGAAATTGGAGATTCATATAATGGATTTGACATGAGGGTGAATAACCAATGACAGAATTTTCATTTTTGGGTGAACTATCCTTATCTGAACTAGATGGAAGCAAAAGCAGGTCCAACCTGTTACTAGTAAGGCGTAGATAATAAAGTGGCTGGTGAGTGTATGTAACACTGAATATAAAAGATCAAAATAACTCCTTTCCCTAAAACGGTCTTTTATTTTCACTCAGAGTTCAGCAGAAACTGAGGCTTGATAAGCAATCACCAGCTCCCAACTTTCTCCAAATTACAGAGTTTCATTTATAATTCACATCGTTAGTGGGAGAAATCCAAACAGCTTCGCATTTTGTTTTCTGAGCGTGGCAGCACGGGCTGCGTCTTATTTATAAGTGTCAAGTGTGCGCAGATGTGTGTGTTTGTGTGCGAGCGTGTTCCACTCTGCTCTTTTAAGAAGGGAAGTGTGCCTCATTCATGAAAGATTCATCCCCTCTTTGAGAGGATTTAGCACTTTTCTGCTTCACCCCAGCATACTTTGCATTGTTTATAAAGGAATATGCTTTGTGCTGGGCTTTTCAAAACTGAGGCTGCTTTGGCACTTTTACAAAAGGCACAGTATAAAACTTCACCCATTTTATTCCTTCTTTCTCTGCTTCTTTTTTCCTCCAGTTTACAACCAAAGGGGACGCAAAAGGAACCTCAAAGGTTGCTCTGTGCCACCTGGTTGAACAAAAAGGCCAAAAAGCAGAACCAAGCCAATCAATGACTGACAAAAGGTGGATTTTGTTTATTCAGCACAAAGCTGAAGGGAATCACTGAAGCCAGTGTTTTTGCATAGCCACAAATATGAGGACACAAAGAATACATTTTATCATCAATATTTAACTACATTTAAATGCCAAATTCTGTCATGAAACTCTAGATGGCACAGGCTGATGGGCTGTTAATGCAAACTGATGATATTCACAGCCTTAAACTACTTGGCACAAGCTGATTGGTTCATGTTGCATACACCGCCAATAAGCTCGCTCCTTTACATTTATATGGCTGGTTAGCATCTACTAGAGCATTTCGCAGCACGCTTTTTTCAGAGTTCCTCTGAAACCCTCCACCTCCCCAGCTCCACTTGTATAGATCTGCTACGTGTTATTAAATATGTTACTTGTGCAGCGGCAGTAAATACTCCTAAATACTCACAGCACCGTATCAGCATATGTACTGGCAGTAGCAAGCTCCTGTACTTGCTTTGCAGCAGCAGCAGCAGCAGCAGCAGCAATAATTCACAACAACAGCAAAAACCAACAGCAGCAGCGTAGCAGATCTATTCTGCCAAGACCCAATACATTAACATTGTCATATTCATTACCATATTAAATCTTCCAAGAGTTGTCATGATAGAACTGTAATCAAATGTAATTTACTTTTACAAAAAAACAAACAAACAAAAAAAAAACTTAATAATATAAGACAAAAAGTAACTGAAATTGCTCATTAATGGAATAGTTCAACCAAAAAAATTAATATATGTGCTGAAAATGTACTCACCCTTAGGCCATCCAAGATGTAGATGAATTTGTTATTTCATCAGAACAGATTTGAGAAAAAAAAAGTATCTTTATATCACTTTCCCACTAATGGATCTTCAGCAGTGAATGGGTACCAACAGCTGATAAAAACATCACAATAACCCATAGGTAATTCACACGACTCCAGTCCACCAATTAATGTCTTGTGAAATGAAAAACTGTGTGTTAAACAAATCCATCATTAAGATTGTTTCCGGCCAAGATTGTTTCAAGCCATTGTTTCTAGCTAAAATCTTCTATCCATTATATCATTTTCTTCAATGAAAAAGTCATCTCGTCTAAATAAGAAGAGAAATATGCACAGATCAAGCACTATTTACAAAATAAAACAGTCCAAATCAGTTATAAACAAATATATTGGTGGATTTTGATGAGAGGGGACAATAGGAGATAGACTTTTTCCATCTCCAGAAAAGACATATTTGTATTTAAGCCAAAAGCAATGAGTTAAAGTTAAAATGCTTCAATGATGAATTTGTTTCTTACAAACACGCAGCTTTTCACTTCAAAAGACGTTAACTCATTGACTGGAGTGATGTGGATTATTTGCGAATTTTTGTGTTTTTATCAGCCGTTTGACCACTCAATCTGACGGCACCCATTCACTGCAGAGAATCCCTTGGTGAGTGATGTAATGCTATTTTTTTTCTAAATCTGTTCCAAGAAACAAATTCATCTCCATCTTGAATGGCCTGTGGGTGAGTACAATTTCATTAAACTTAATTTTTCGGTGAAATCTTCTTTTAAAAGGTTAATAGCATGAGTGTCGCTAGGGGTGGTCACTTTGTCTTTGATGTGTTTATGCCTGGTGATTTTATCACTAATAGACACGTTCAGATCATTTGCTCTTATCTATAAAAAATGAACTCTTGAATTCAGAGCAAACATGCTCTGCTTTTATTCAAGGCTGGCCAAAACATACCAACAGCACTTGTTGCATCCTACTTTGTAAAAGTGAATGTTTGAAAGGTTCGAATGAAACCTATGCCACCACAAATTAACATCCACTTCATTTAAAAGAAAATGTCTAACTCTAAACCAATTTATTCAAACTAAACTTGCAAAATGACTTCAAGTGAAAAACAAGTCTAGGGTGTATGAAAAGCAAAATGACTTCAAACAGACACCTGGCGTATGTATGAGTCATTGTTTTGATCCTGGCTGTGTCAGACACACTCTACCTGATAATATCCGCTTGATTGGTCATTTTAAGCTAATGGCCACAGGCTCATTCATTGGTGAATGCTTTAATCCCTGTCGGTGGCAAATTAGTGCGACGCACAGGAGACCAGACACACAGCTCTGTAACTACAGATTGTAACTCCTCGACGGAGATACATTATTAAAATGATAATCCTTTGAAAATGCCTTCAAGCATATGAATAAGGCTTCTCTATTTGCTTTTCAATGAATCCGTTGACTTTCTTGACACTGGCTAATTTACAAACTCATTTCCTAGGATCAGAGCGGTCAACATGATCTCACTAGTCATGTTATATCCATGTAGACAATTCTATTCATGCATACAAATTCTAACTTTAAAATAAATATGAATATGTCACATTAATAGCTTCAGGTCCACTTTTACAGATCCAGAAAAACAAACAGCAAAACAAACGGATATAAAACATATATATCTGACAATTTCACATCTAACTAGAAGTGAAAATATGTACATATAAGTAAAAATATTGCCAAAGATGTGTCTTAATTTGACACATGCATGGCTTTACGCAATCTAACTTGTGAATCAAAAGTTCTAAGGTCAGAATAATAAAAATTGATGCAATTCACTTTGCTGATGTGTTTAATGTGTGCAAGATCATGTTCAATTAAGATGTAATTGGTTAGCGACTCTCTGTTCCCTTGGGGGTCAACTCCATTTAACACTTCATGCTTTAAATAATGTAATAATTGCATTAGAGTTTCAGCTCCAGCCACATTTACGTTCCGACAATTACTTGGTACAATGCATACTCACTGTCTCCACTTTGTTGCCATTGAGAACTCCCAGTGAACTTACGACTTCAGTCAATGAGTTTATCAAAAACCGACGATGGCTAAAAAACCCCCTTGATATTAATAGAGTTAGGATGATAGAAATGAGATTTGCTCATGAAGCCACATTCACAGTTTTAACAATAATGTTGCCAATAAACTTTTATTGCATGGATTCTTAAAAGAAAGAAAAGAGCTATGAAAAAGAACTAATAAAAAGATATGTGGACAGAGCATTACCTGAAATCAATAAAACAGGTGCACTGGAACAGATGTGTTTTGTTTTGTTTGTAGAAATCAATAATGCCTATGTTCAAAGTAAACAGCATACACACAGACACACACAATAACTACACATTTCAATACATCACATTTAGGATGTATAAATTATCAAGCCATTTTAGGCCAAAAGTCATTTGAGGATTTTCAAATTTGCCTTCACACCTTCCAACATCATCTGAGAAAAGCCTTTCTCAGAAATCATCCTTTCATGTCATTTAAGGAGGGAGAACTGCAGTGGTGGGAGAATCACAGATGATTCAATGACACATCCATCTTCAATATAGTTCATATTTTCTGAACATGGGAACATAGAAGAAGAAAAAATACCCTGTAGATGCTACAGTAACAATGGAAAAACAGTTAAATGTACTGTAAAAATGTTACGTTTCAGTATCAGAAATACACTATGCATTAAAAATATGAAAATATTATTCATCAAATATCAGTCCAAACCTGGAAAGCGCCACTACTGGCAATGATGAGCAAAAGGGAAATCATTCTCCCACAAGTTTTATCCTGAGGACTGAGAATCAGTGATCAAACTGAGCACGCTCAGCCGCCTGTCACTTCTACCTTCACCCCCAAACATGATATGGCACGTTTAAACCACAGCACACACCAAAGGCATAAAAGTTGACTTTTGCAGAACTTTTTCTTCATTAGTTTAACCAACCTTTAAAATAGAGTTTGTCTGACAGAATGGAAGGATTCTTGGAAAAAGGATGTCTTCTGAGAAACGGCATATGCATACACGCTAAAAAGTGCCTAGATACACCTTTGATCTTTGCTATCATGTAATCTGAACTAAAAGATGCAAGTCATAAGTTGCTAATCTTTAATATGTGCAGATGAATGTCTGCACTACTTGGAAGCCTCTCACAGATATAAAGCTTTTTTTCCATATTAAACACTAAGTGTACATATGAAACCTGTGTCTGAATGTTTCCATAAACAAATCATGATTTATTAATGTTGTAATATTATAAAAAGTTAATATTATTAAAAGTAATATTATGATATAGTTTTCTATTTTAATATACTTTATTTCTGTGACGCAAAGCTGAATTTCATCAGCCATTACTCCAGTCTTCAGTGTCACATGATCCTTTAGAAATCATTCTAATATGCTGATTTATTATTAACATTGGAAAACGTTGTGCTGCTTAATTTTTTTTTGCAAACTGTGGTACTTTTTTCAGGATTCTTTAATGAATAAAAAGTGAAAAAGAATGGCATTTATTCAAAATAGGAATCTTTATTTATCTTTATTCATCAAAGAATCCTGAAATAGTATTACAGGTTACAAAAAATATTAAGTAGCGCAGCTGTTTTTAACGTTGATAATAAATTAACATATTAGAACGTTTTCTGAAGGATCATGTGACAGTGACTGGAGTAATGATGCTGAAATTGTAGCTTTGCATCACTGGAATAAATTATATTTTAAAATATATTAAAATAGAAAACCACTATTTTGATTTGCAATAATATTTCACAATATTACTGTTTTTTCTGTATTTTTAGTCAAAGAAACACAGCCTTGATGAGCAGAAAAGACTTACAAAAACATTAAAAATCTTACTGATCCCAAACTTTTGAATGGCAGCGTATATATATATACACTAAGTGACCTTGCAAAAATTCTAATTTCAGAGTAACAAAATATATAGAATATTGAATATAGAATTTATTTTTGTGTGTGTGTTGTGGATTACTTATGCTGAGCTAGAACCTTATCTGCACACATAAATGCACAACTTGTACATAACAAGTAGTGAATGAGACCCAGTGCACTTCCACAAAATCCCGGAAAGTGTGCGATTGTGGCTAATAATTGCAAGGGAATCAAATAACATTACTGTAAAGTTTCAATCAATGGGGCAGATTGCAGTGCTGAGTGATCGGAATAAGAAGCAGACTTGGCAGAGATGAGACGGCGCATGAATAGAATTATTATGGCCGAGACATTGATTTTGCATTCAAGATGCCTAGAAAATCTTGAGATTTTTCAGACACCTTCTTTAAAATAAAACTATGATTTCTGCTCAAACACATTTTCTATAGAATATAAAAAAGATGAATGTATCTCTCCCTAAGGCAACTGCAAAATAACATTTGCTATATGAACAGGCAAAAGCCAAAATTGTCATAATGCATGACTGGAACACAAAAGAAGACGTTTTTGCAAAATGTCCAGCCTGCTCTTTTCCATTTCCATCTGCATAAACGAGAACTTTACAGTAGTACTAAGGTAGGTTTTCAGACTCTCATCATAATTAATGCCGACCTGGAGAAAAACAAATCTGATCTATGACATTCATAATAGTATGCCGATTCTCTTGGCAGGTAAGTGTTTCACAAGAAGTCCGCATTACAGCCCACTCCTGAAAAGCTTACAGCAAGGGTTCTGATGATTAAACAGATGGGAAATAATAGCTTGTGATATAAAACAGCAGTTGCATAATAAAAGATATAAGAGCACTTCATCAGAGCAGAGGAGATCAGTTTCTGCGTCCACAGAGAGCTTCTCCAAAGTTTAAAACACTCTATAACTTCAAACAGATAAATACAATAGCTCTCGCCTCTGAAAGCACATACTAAAGAATGTATGAAGCCCTATGGATGTTAACCTGCTTTGTGAGGGTTTTAAGAAATTCGCTGTGGCTGCAAAATTGCATCATTAGTGCGTCAGGACTGTGCCGGTCCTGGTGCATATGAATGTGCGTCTGTGATGGTGTTTGTCAGGGGGTCGAATGAGGTGAGCAGATCTGACTTTGTCTGACTAATAATAAAAAATGTGAGGATGCATAAGGGAGCGCACAGATGTGCCGCCCCACTGACTCAGTGTGTGTCTGTACTAGTCTGAAGACTCACAGGACTGCCAGCTGCAACCCTCCCACAGAGTCAGAGAGTAAAGCATGCTGGGAATCAGACGCCACTCTCGTTTTTAGTGAATGTATAGAAAATAAGTGTCAGGTGTGGATGACTTCAGTGTGTTCTTGACAAATTGCATGAGGGTGGAAGGCGTTTGATGTCCATCCTCACATTATATTGCAGACTGGTTCATTTATAATGCTTCAGAGTATGCAATTTTTTTTTTTTTTTTAAATAGTCATCTGTGAATAACATGGCTTAATCTCATGCAGCTGTATTATTAAACATGATTACACAGCAGTGATAAACAATGGCTGTAATTGAAATATCATTCACTGGAATGTTTTGGAAGGGCTTATATTATACATGGTGGAGTGCTTCAGCAATATAATATTGTCATGTTTGTCTGCTACATAATAAAGCAGTTTATGTACTGTGTATATTAATATCAAGTAGACACATAAAAAGTGTTGTTACAACTCCCACTACTGGGGTGAGCTGTAACATTAACGGGAAATATGGATGTTTTAGTTATTTATATATTTACTTATTGTAGTAATCAAATTAACTTGTTACGTTATCTCATATCATGCAGACGTAGTGGATGATTCATGTACTTTTCATGTACTGAACGTATTCATGTACTGAGTTAAAGAAATAGTTCAGCCAAAATTAAAATTCTGTCATTAAATACTCGCCCTCATGTCATTCCAGTCCCTTAAGGTCTCCGTTAATCTTCGTAACACAAATTAGATATTTTATTTTTTAAATCAGATATATTTTTGATGCATGCATGCGTCGTGGTGCTGTCGTGAATGCATCAAAGACTGGCACAGAAGAGATCAAAATTGTTAGATAAAGTCATAATGTTTGTTCTCTTTTGCGTACAGAAAGTATTCTTGTAGCTTCATAACATTAAGGTTGAACCACTGATGTCACTTGGACTATTTTATCATTGTTTTTACTAACTTTCCTTAAACATGTCAGTTGCATTGCTGTCTATTCAGGGTCAGAAAACGCTCGGATTTCATCAGAAATATCTTAATTTGTGTTCCAAAGATGAACGAAGGTCTTACAAGTTTGGAACAACGTGAGGGGGAGTAATTAATGACAGAAATTTCATTTTGGGTGAACTATCTCTTTAAATTTAGCCTGCACTCTAATGAAATAGGCTATTATTCAGTAAACGCAAAAAGTACTTGAATAAAGGTACACATATGGCCAAATTTAAGCATTTCAGAAACATCTTCCCGGCTTTCAATAAACAATGATAAAAATCGACATTAGTAACTTACGTTTCGCACCATCAGTGAAATCCTCCGCACCCTCGAACTCTGAGGACCATTATTTTATTTGACTTTTGGCTCCTTTTAAGTCAGAAAATACAGCAATTTGTTATGTGAAAGCCACATTGACCGGATCAATGAATCAGTTGTTGAATCAAGCACACGTGCAAGAGGAATAGTCCATTTCAAAAACGAATCGTTCAGTGCGATTTGTGAAGCGATTCAACAGGTTAACCGAAAAAGAATCGGCTCAAAGGAATTATTTGATCACGAGTCGGACATCTCGTATCTCTCGTTCTAAATGACGAATTACAAATTTTTATTAAACGTACTTAAGTTAAATGTCAGATTACTCTTATTCAAGTAACTATTAAAATTGTTACTTTTAATCTTAAATAAGTAATTATTTAGATAAGTACTTGTACTTTTACTTGAGTACAGTTTTTGGCTACTCTACCCACCTCTGGTGTCCACCACTAACTTACATATATGAAATAGAATCTTCTGATTCGTACATGTTTTTTTATATTCATTTTAATTTAATTCAGTTCAATTCAAATTTATTTGTATAGCGCTTTTCACGATACATATCGTTGCAAAGCAGCTTTACACTGAATTGACATTTTTACAATATATGTAGTAGTAACTTGATATACGTATGGCAGAGATGTGTGGTAAAGATCAATTAATGATGCAATCAAACAGACAAAGAACACTATAAATTAGTAGCAGAATTCGGTAGTGCTGTATGTTTTCAAATTTTAAAATTATACATTTATGTGGTCCTTTACATTTTCCCCCCACAGGATTGTGGTAATGCGATTTCACTTATCTGCTTAAGATGGTGCTTCTGTGTATCTTCACTGACAAGAAAAGCTGTCAGTGTTCACATACGAACATTTGCTTTTGATCAGTTTTCCTGCTGCACAAAAACTGCTCTGAATCTCCGAACCGAGCGGAAAATGTACACAGACACAGCAAAAGGGCAGATATGAGGAAAAAGACATAAGTCTGATAAACACAAAGTTTATTTGTCCTGTTTTCATTTTCTTCTTTTGTGCTGCTGTGAGTTCTGTGTGCTAATGGACTGGGGAAATAGAAAGGGTCAAAGTTTATCGTGTACATATAATGTGCTGCATGTTGCATAATCAAAATTCAGAGGGTAATGGAGTACCACCGTATCTCACATTTGGCAGGATAAAACAGAAAGTTTTTTCCGCCTCTCTACTAAGTAAAAGCCTCAGCTTTTGTTTACAAAGGCAAAAAATGGGAACATTTGGTATGATTATAGAGCATGTTTGGCTGCTCCTTCCTGTCTTGTTTAATCTACCAAAAATTATGCTCTTCAATACATTCCTCGAACTCGAGACAAGCAGTTTCAGTGAAGGTCACAAGGTCCTAATTTGCAAAGAAATTACTGCTTTCAACCTCATGTTCTTAAGGCCATTAATACTTTTTCTACTTTTAATAATCTTATGACATTGACAATTTATATTAAAAACATGCATGGACAAAAGCCTTAAAATACTCTTCTGAGACCCCAGGTATAAAACTAAAATTGCATGCCTGCTTTGTGATAAAACAAATGAATAAATATCAATCAAGAAGTTAAATATTTGGATGAATGACCCCTTGAAATGTCCACTTCCTGTAAAAACCATTCCAGTACACTGTACACTTCTGTACACTCAAAAAGGGCAAAATATTAGAGTTCAGCAGCTTGTCTCTTGAAGTCAGTTCATTTTTTTGTATACCTCTGTAATACAGTTTTTTTTCAAAGCAGCTTTAGAGTAATAAACAGGAAATAACATTGTAAATTACAAAATTTATCACTTTTAAAATCAATTTCAGCTGTAAAGCTGTTTTACAGAAGACTATTGAGCTACACTCTCAAAAACAAGGCACAGAGGCTGTCACTGGAACGGTGCCTTTTCAGATGTACCATTTTGTACCTTTAGGTACTAACATGTATCTTAAAGGGACAAATATGAACCCTTTAAGTACAAAGATGTACCTTTTAAAAAAGGTGCCGCTTCAGTGACAGCTTCTTTACCTTTTTTCTCTGAGAGTGTATTATTCAGCTCAGTTCAGATTCAGTGTTGTTTTAGTTCAGTTCAATGACAGTATAAATGTTTCAAAGTTTAAAGAGACAACTTTGTACCTTATCTGTCCGTAAAAACTACATACTCCCATTTGAAGCTGCTTTGAAACAACATTTATTGTTAAAAGGACAAATACATTTGACATGACATGATATTAGATTAGTAGTATGTACCTTTAAGGTACTACTGTGAACCTTTTAGGTGTAAATAAGGTACCGATTTGTTCCTTTATGTGTACTAACATGGTGACCAGCTGTAGTACCCCTAAAGATATACTTTTTTTTTTTTTTCCTGAAATTGCATGGAAAGAAACTTTGCGTTTTGAAACTTTGATTTCCAAATATTAAGCCCACAGCACAGGCAGATCTTGGTTCATCAAAGCTGATTTGACCAGAGAGAGGAAGGTTCTAGAATGGCAACACACTTTCTCACTGAGTTGGTGTGACACCTCGATTTAGAAACCTGCTAAGAAATTCAAAAGGATAGTTCAGCCAAGTGTATCAAGGTGGGCTATTAGTGTGTGTGGGCTTGTGTGTGTGTATTTGTGTGTATGTGTGTATGTGTGCTTGCTACTTTGTAGACAGTGAAGCCTGAAATTTTCCATCAATCATCTGGCTGTGACCTGGTTGGGGCGGCGTGGTGGATGTCAATAGCTCCGTCCGATAGCTCCTCTGGTAGCTGAAACAGATAAGTAATGGCAAAATCTTTTAATGGACACTGGCCACTGAGGCAGCGCTCACACCCATCTGACAACAGCAGCTGCCTCCTTCATCAGATCAAGAGGTGGGTTTCTTATGATTGTAATTAAGGGTTTGCTTGCAGTTCAAGGAGTTTTGGTGATCTGAACCATGGAAAGTTACTTTGAAATAGGAGAAACATTTTGCAATGACAGAGATTATGATTACGTATGTATATATATATATATATATCTATATATATATATATCTATATATATATATGTGTGTATATATATATATATATATAATAATATATAATAATATTATTATTATTATTATTATTATTATTATTATTATATTAATTAAGGCAGTCTCCAGACCTGAACATCATCTTACATTTCAAACATTAATTACTGCATCATATAGTTCATAAATGTAGTTATGTGCAAAAAATGTATGAGTTTTTGTCTCATATTTATACACTATCAGTCAAAAGTTTTTGAACAGATTTTTAATGTTTTTAAAGAAGTCTCTTCTCCTCACCAAGCCTGCATTTATTTGATCCAAAGTAAAGCATAAATATTTCAAATATTTTTGCTATTTAAAATAACTAATAAATAAAAAAAATAGTAAAAATAAAATGTACTATTTAAATATATTTTTAAATATATTTTATTCCTGTGATGTCAAAGCTGAATATTTAGTATCATTACTCCATTATCCTTCAGAAATCATTGTAATATTCTGATTTGCTGCTCCAAAAAAAAAAAAAAAAACAGGTTTCTGTGATGAATAGAAAGTTCAGAAGAACATTTATCATTTATCTGAAATCTTTTGTAACATTATTAATGTCTTTATCATCACTTTTGATCAATTTAAAGCACCCTTGCTAAATAAAAGTAATATATAAAAAATTGAATGGTATAGTGTATAATGTTACAAAAGCTTTTTATTTATTAACAGTTCAGTAAATAGGAAGTTACCATTTTTCTAATATTTTTAAACACAATATTGTCAGGTTTTGCTTAATTCTAACAACAAAAATATTACCTATAAAGTCACAGCAGAAATGTTGTGTGTCTGAGAGCAACACAGCTGTGATTTATTTCTGAATGAATTCATGTTTTGAACGAATCATGTGAACCAATGATTCAACTGCCCACTCAAAACATTAAAGCCATACGCTTGTGGAACATAAAAGAAGGTATTTTGAAGACTGTTGGTAACCAAGCTGTTTTGGTTACCAATGACTTTCATTGTATGAACCAAAAATACTGTCATGTTTCTCAAATGATCTTCTTTTATGTGCCATAGTTTATGTTAGGCCATTGTAACCCAAAGGTAATACGCTTAATCAAATAAAGCTACTTCTTGCAATGTCTACTTTTGGAGGTATTTTCACATGCAAATCTAATTTGCCCTAATACACTAATATTTATGCATTTTCTGCTCCAAATCATACATGTAAAATTACAAAACCACTAAACGAAGGGGTATTTTTTTTTCTGCCCAAGGCAGCGCTTCTGAATACACCTCGGATCCATAGCTGTAAATGAGCAGCAATGACCTTACTTCAAAATCCTAATTGTTTTTCCTGCCAGCGGCCTCACAGTCGGTCTCTCTGCCCCCAGTTAGTGAGCTTCCGTCTGCGTCCCACAGGGCTATAACCCCCTTCCCACTTAAATTCACATCAAACCAGTCAAACATAACATCCTCCTTTCCACCATCCACAGATAAAGAAAATAAACCTCAGTTTAATCTCTATTATTGAACGGCTCTGTGCGTTAATAAGTGTCGTAATAGTCACTATCCTATGATTAGGCCTAATTTGTTTTAGAACAAGCCACCAATAATATATACTGTATATTAATAATAATACATTTTTCTCGAATGTTGCAGGTATCAAAACGACAACAACAAAAGGAAACTACAATATAGACTGGTGTCTGTTTTCATAGGTAGGTGAGGTGACATGCGTTTTGTTTTTCATCTTTTAATAGACACTATAAAGAGTTTGTGGAGATCACTAAACAAGATGATAACAGGTGAAGTGTGTGAATCACCACTATTTCTATCTCCTACTTTCCTCAGAATTATATTCTGTCATACGCTCACACACGTAACAATTTACGTTGCAAAAGAAGAACTAAATTGGATCCCAGGACATTTGTGTCTTTGAAGATGAGGATGCAACAAGTCTTCTGAACTTTTTGAGTTTTTGGGTCAGCCATAATCTCCAACAATAGACGCTCTTCTGGGATGCCACAGAACCCAACCACCCTCATTTGCGTCTTCCTCTGTTCCTGCTCATACGCCACTCCTCTAATAGTTTTGTTGTTTGTATGTGAGCACAAAAACACGACTACATCTGTCTTTCATTAGTTGCAGGAAGAAAAGGTTAACTCTATATCCTTATAAAGAACAACATGTGCTTTGATGTTCAAACACTTTATTTTCCAGGTGTTTGGTTGTTTTAAAATCAGTCATCTAGTTAGACTGACAAAGCTAAATCTTAACTTGAGGAGAAATGGCACAGATCGTCATTAAGTGGAAGCTCATCACGGCTATGAAACAAGTCTTGTCGATTCTGTTGGATATTTGTCATATGGAGGTCATCAATATGATTTCCACTTCCTGAGTCATGCGTCATGCTGCAAACAGTCAGCAGTGACACTAATGGCTCAAACTGTTCTCAATCATCATAAATTACCACTCATTAGCAATCATATTTGAATAATACTGTAATCAAGGAGAACTCCACAAGACTTATAAAATGGTTAGGAACTATTAACGATGAAATATGTTTAATGGCCTCGTAATAATCCTAAAATCAGTTTTAGCTCCCTGAAGACATTTGGTATACTAGACAGTGATACAGCCAGTACAGATCAGACAGACTTTAAAATTTAAATATGAACAATATGAGGGAATGAAACAGTATCTGTGTTGATTGCTTGAAGGAAATGTTTGGCCCCAAAATTTAAAATGTCATAATTTACTCACCCTGATGTTTTCTGATAAACATTTTGTTCCATGAAACAAACACACACTCATAAAATCACTATAAATATAGTAGTAGAATCTAAACTGCTGTGCAACATTCACTTAGAGATGTGCCCGAATCTGAGTACTGTGTTAGGAGAGGAAATGGCGTGTACTACGGAACCGCTTAAGGGAATAAATACAAGATGGGAGGAAAAAGTATTTTTCAGTGCTTTCTCATGTAATTATATTGTTGGGTAATTATACTGTATATGAATTGTGGGCAATGCCTCGCATGATTAATATGCGGGGCATTGAAAACACCTTTGAATGAGTGCTTTTTACTTTCACTTTCGAGATTCGCAAACACATCGTCCTCTGTGTATACAATTGAGTGGCCAATTCAAATTCTCATGTTTGTCATATCCACCTTATTTTTGCCATAAGAGCAGACGCCGCCATTTGTAAATTTTATGGATCTGGCTTCCGGTATTATCTGCGTAGGCTAGAGCTATTTTTAGCTGTACAAAACAGCTAGTTTTTCTGCTTGATATTACAAATTGGTGTGTCTTACCATATTATTTTAATGTATTATCTTAATTATGAACACATTGGTTTGTAGCGCAAACAGTTTAACCGTTTACTGCACATTGTTATTCTTCTCGTTATTTCTAGTGCTGCCCCCTAATAGTCAACTAACCATTAGTCGACGAGAAGAGGCTTGGGTAACCAAAATTTTATTAGTTGCTGTTATGAAGCGGACGGGACACAGATGGTAAGTAAACGCAATAACAGTTTATTGTAATGAGTTCAACAGACAGGGTGAGAAGAAGAGGTAAGTAGACAATCTTGATAGAGTTTGAGAGCGCAGAATGAGATTGTAACCAGTCTTATTTCCGTTGTACACACAGATGATCGGATGGAGACGAAGCCAATGACGAACACCACAACCACACACCACAACTCACAGGACGCCACGAGGAAGACGATCGATGGGAATCTGGAGGAGAACGAGGATCTGACAAGGAGAGCACAGGTAAGTTCACAACAGGTAAGTATAACAGGTAATATGCTGAGAATAGCGAGTCCACTTCGAATAGTCGAGCTTGAACAGTGAATGCAGAGTGGTGTGTGCTTTTATGTGGTGCTTGATTGATGAGATGATAGCTGTCAGGTGCTGGTGATCAGAACTCGGGTGATTGTGAGCGTTGTGTTGTAGTGAGGGTGGAGCCTGGCGCGGATGTAACAGTTGCTTAGTCGCAGAAAAAAATTCAAGCAGTCCATGATGGACAGATTGTTAACAGCTGGTATATGTGGTAATATAGTACATCGGGTAGGACATCCAAACACTCACCATCATTCATTGACCTCAAATATGAAAGATGTATGTAGTAGCAACTTTACATAGCAGCTTAGCCTAGAAAAATGTGCGCTATTGAAGTGTCTGTGTGTAGTGTGGAAGCTGAACAGTAGCGCACTCACTGCATGACAGATGGAGGAGCCTGTGTGGTCACTTGCTCTTAAAATACTCCGTCATTTTTGGTCATACAGATAAGACTAATACATTTTTTGAATTTGTGTGCATCAGAATAACAATGAAACATTGCACTTTTGTAAAATCATTAAAGCAAACAGGATGTGCTTTCTGCCGTCTTGGCTGTGAACTTGAGAACGACGCTTTAAAACACTGTATACAGGCAAAATATGTACATTTTTGCCACTAGAGGGCGCATGTTCAAAACAAACAAAGAACCAAAGGCGTAGTTTGATGATGCCGTGATTGAGTGTGGAATCATGGGAGTTGTAGTCTTCATCCCCATAGCTGATGCGATCCATCGGGACTTGGGCAGAAATCATGTTCATGGATGAGCTAATGTATTAAAGACTTATTAGGGTCACTGTAGTATGAAGCAGGATGAGGCTGAAAGTCGTGGAAGTGAAACGAGGACGCTGGAGCAATTGCTAATGAAGGACGAGCACGATATACAGTTCAAAAGCAGCTGTCGACCGTTTCCGCTCCTTCTGGTCATGCGTATCTGAGGTAAAACAGAGCTTTTTTTTTATCATACTAGATGTGTTATAATGGCACTGTATGTGTTCGTCACCTGTCTGATAAAATGCATAACTTTTTAAAGTGTCTTTGGGGTTTCCATGTTTTTTTTACAAAATAAAACCAGAAAATCAAAGGTGTATGATGTCATTGGCAGGCGACGCAAGGACACGGTCCATTACACCAGTTAAAATAGCTTATTTCTCTGGATTTAAACATTGTTGGAAACATTTGGGATAATGTAAGTACACAAGTCAGCAAAATATATAACACTGTTCTAGTGATTTTTAGATTTTAACAAAAAAAAATCTTACATCATGTGCCTTTAACTTCAGTTAACAAAAAAAGCTAGTTTTAGTTTTAGTGATGATAACCCTGTTACTTGTCTATAAAAAGAAAATCAGTGGGGTGCAATTCTTCCAAATGTCTTCTTTTGCATCCTGCAGAGGAAAGAAAGTCAAACAGGTTTGGAATAACATGTGGGTGAGGAAATGATGACAGAATCCTCATTATGAACACTTCCATTACACAGATTTATAAAAATAACTTGAAATATTTAAAAATATTACCAGAAGGATTTGACTCTAGACTCATTAGAATACATCAGAGACTTGAGGATGTCTGGAGCTTGGCAGTATAAATCACCAAGCTTGGACATTCTCCCAAACATCTCCTTTTGGGGGGAAAAAATAATCCAGGGTTGGAACGACATAGGGCAGAGTTAATGATGACAATTTTTATTTTTAGGTCAATAATTCTGCTAAATAGCTTATCCAGACGAGCTGTTATATTGCTCACTTGTAAATACTATTATAACGTTTTACTGTTTGCATGCAAATTTGCAGTATTCCTCTCAGAGCGACCTTTTTGTCCTTTACAGCTGCAAGTTATTTTGCAGCTGCAAATACCCAGCCAAAATGCCTCTGTGTCCTGCAGGGCTGTTGCGTAACTCATGAACTGTTACGAGTCTGTCATATGTGTAGCCTTGTGTGGTAGATTTTCTACATCGTTGCAACAGACCAATTCAACCTCGTCCTAATGCTAGAGAGAAGCACCTAATATTGTTTTGAACACCTGCTGTAGAGGTTAGTAATTCCCACTAGAGGGAGCATGTCTGTAGTATGGTAATTCATGTAGTACAAGTCTTGTCCTAGGTAGGTCAACTTCTTTTGTTGTTTCATTGCATCTTCAAATCTGCTTTGGATCTGTGGGTATTTTGCAATACATTTGAGGATACATCTTTTTTTCTGGCAGGAATAGTCATTCAGTAGATTGATACAAGACATCTGACATGTGCAAGACCCATGATGTAAATTACATTATGTATTTTTTGCCTTGGATTGACATTCCATTTACACAGACAGACATATAATTGACATACCTTTGCTTGCAGTTGATTGATTCATAATGTGGTCAATTTTCATTCAATATCTTTGGGTTAAAGGAAAAGTTCACCCGAAAATGAAAATTACTCCATGATTTACTCACCCTCAAGCCATCATAGATGTTTATGACTATCTTCTTTCAGAAGAATACAGTTGGAGTTATATTAAAAATGTCCTGGCTCTTCCAAGCTTTATAATGGTAGTTTTGGGTTTTGAAATTATAAAGCCCAATAAAGTGCATCCATCCCTCATAAAAAGTAAATAAAAGTTAATAAAGGCCTTTTCTGAAGTGAATCGATGCATTTACTACAGAAGGCCTTTATTAACCCCCTGGAGCCATGTGGAACACTTTTTATGATGGATAGACGCACTTTATTGGACTTCAAAATCTCAACACCCATTCACTGCCATTATAAAGCTTGGAAGAACCAGGACATTTTGTAATATAACTGATTGTATTTGTCTGAAACAAGAAAGTCATCTACACCTAGGGTGGCTTGAGGGTGAGTAAATTATGTGTGTGTGTTTTTTTTTTTAATTTTTGGGTGAACCATCCCTTTAATATCTACAAAAAATGTTAAACATTAAAAATTCAAGAAAACATGTAATATTTTCTTAAGCACATCTATGTCCAATATTAATAATAATAAAAGCTATTTTGGCCCTTGACTGTGTGTGTGTGTGTGTGTGTATACACATAAAAACTGGCTTGCTATGTCTGCAGAGCTTACAGTTAGTTAAAAATAGCTAAATCTCCATCAATACTAACAAATCCATTCAATTGACAATTTCAAATAATAGATACCCAACTCACGTATAAAGTCCTGTTTTCATCTTCAACAGGAAACGCATCATTTAGCACCTTATCCAAAGCCTCCAGCTGTATTTGCCCTTATTGTATTCAACCTCCTGTTGAAGAGCACCATACGTTACCTAACCTGAAAATATGTGTTATAAATAAAACAAAGAAAGAATTGTGGTATCTCACAGTCTCAGCTGCACATTAAGTGCTGCTGTCAACATTAATAGGGCATTATAGTGAAAGCGAAAGGGTTCGGCTGAATGGATTATTGGAGGGGGCATTGTGAGATGTTATGATATGTTACTTTCCCTTGCAGGGATCATACAGACTGTTGAGGAGAAAGGTAGAAATCACTTCAAAAATCCTTCTGTCATGGGCCCTCATGGAAAATTTAAGTTATTTTCTGAAATTCTTCCACTCCACCATGACTCTCAAATGTCATTCAGAAAGATTCAAACTGACATGTCGCAATCGGTCACAAGACCATGTAAAAGCAAGTGGCATTTGGCATCACTGATGTCAAATGGGGCTCAACGTGCCTCAAGGAGCCGATTTTCAAATTTTGAAAGTATACTTCGGTAAAAGGGAATATTTCCAGAAAAAAAAAAAAAATCTTTCTCTTACTCTTTTACTCAGAAGATTTGAAAAAGGAGCACAAGCATGACAGTAAAAGCAGTGTCTACTTTGACTGTACAGAAAATTTTGCAGCATAAATATTCTGATAAAATAAAAGAAACAGACTTTAACCCTAAAAATGTAGTCATTTTAAATCAATGAAATCTTCCTAAATTTATGGAAGTTACTGATTACATGGAAGTTACTAATAATACTTTTAGTTTCTTTTCTTTGCAGAATTAACATTTCATTTATATAAAAGCCTGAAAACAAACACAAACAAACAAACAAACAAACAAACAAAAAAAGCCCTCACGATTTTAACTTTTTTCCCTCAATTCTAAGCTTAGATAGTTTCACAATGCTGAGTTTTTAAATCACACAGTTTAGAGTTTTTAATCACACAATTTGGAGTATTCTGAGATATAAACTGAATTCTAAGAAAAAAGGCAAAATTTAGATAATTTTGCAATTCTGCAAAGTTTAAATTGCGTAATATAAACTCACTACAGCAAGAAAAGTCCAAATTGTGAGATATAAACTCACAATTGCAGATGTAAACACTGCACTGTGAAAAAAGTCTGAATTGTGAAATCTAAACTTTATTTATTTCTATATTAGAATAGTGAGGGGAAAAAAGCTCAAAATTGTGAAAAAAAAAGACTTTTGTGGCAAAAATTGTCTTCCACATAAGTTACATATGTTCATTCGGCAAAGAAACAATATATTATTAATAATAATATTACAATTATGTGACCCTGGACCACAAAGCCAGTTATAAGGGTCTTTTTTATTTTATTTGAAATTTATACATAATGAATAAATAAGCTTTTCATTGATGTATGGTTTGTTAGGATAGGCTGAAATACAAAATTTGGCTAAAATACAACTATTCGAAAATCTGGAATCTGAGGGTGCAAAAAAAAATCAAAATACTAAGAAAATCACCTTTAAAGTTGTCCAAATGAAGTTCTTAGCAATGCATATTACTAATCAAAAAATTAAGTTTTGATATATTTACGGTTGAAAATTTACAAAATATCTTAATTGAAAAAGATCTTTACTTAATATCCTAATGATTTTTGGCATTAAAAAAAATTGATAATTTTGACCCATACAGTGCATGTTTGGCTATACCCGTGCTACTTATGACTGGTTTTGTGGTCCAGGGTCACATAACATTAACAGTTAAATTCAGTTAACATAATGAAATCCTCCTAAATCAGTTAAACACATTACTGTATTATTGTTTTGGTGGTGCAGGATAAAAACCATCCAGGCAATGTTTTCTTACGAGAGTGTGTTGGGAAATTTCCATCTGAAAAGCTCACACCTTCCTGTCCTTGCTCCTTTCTTGTCTATTGAGTGATCTGTCGACCTCTTGCGCACTGTAGTACACGATGATGCAGCAAAGCATCTATCAAATGCTCAAAGGTCGCCAAGCTTAGATCCCTCAGGTCAGAGCTGTATTCCTCACGGTGGTCTCCTCCTGCTTGGCAGTCTGCCCTCCTGGCTCAAAGCTTGAATATGAGGTGACATATTTTCAATAGGGACCATTGGCTTTTCCTGCACTGTTGAATATACATTAGGCTGGCACAGCCCCTGCAGAACGGCTGAAATTCCTTGTCCCGCATCGCTTGTGTCTTAAGCCATAAGAGCCAGTGTCCACTGTAGTGACAGCTAGGAAACGCGTCCTTTTGGATCCTGTGGATGTACTCAGTCTAATGGTTAGAGTAACTCTGAGGAGCCTACACTGTTTAAAATTCTCTACCAAATCTAATTATTGAAGTCTTCAATGTCACCAGTGAAGTTTAAATGCTGTGTCTGTATTGCTTGGTATGGATGGATACCTTAATATGTGTTTGGGTATGTGTGAATGCTAATGCTACTATTCTTATCTTTAGGGATTTATCTCAGCCAAAAATTTAAATTGTCATCATTTAGTCATTCACATGGTGTTTTTAACTGTTTTTCTTATGTTATTTTAATGTAC
Organism: Labeo rohita; assembly: GCF_022985175.1. NCBI lineage: Eukaryota > Metazoa > Chordata > Actinopteri > Cypriniformes > Cyprinidae > Labeo > Labeo rohita. The sequence goes on from NC_066869.1 coordinate 18,056,461, forward strand.
ACTTTGCTATTCTTCTAGTTATTTACCTTTATTACATGGATCACTGTAATATGCGATTCTGATTGGTCAGTCCCAACTTTTTGAGGTGTGTTACTCCCTGATAAAAACCGTCGTCATTAGCAATGCCGAATAACTGGTAGTAACTGATTACATGTAATCTGGATTACATAATTAGATTCCAAAAATGAAGTACTGGTAATTAGAGTATATTGCATTTTAAAATGCTCATAATCAGATTACAAAAACCAAGTGTAAAAACTTTTTTGCGAAGTAAGGGATATTTATATCTTTAGTGCTTAAAGGGGTCATTGGATGCCCATTTTCCACAAGTTGATATGATTCTTTAGGGTGCTAATGAAAAGTCTATAACATGCTTTGGTTAAAATTTCTCAATGGTAGTGTAAATAACACCAAAATCAGCTCTGCAAAAATCATCCTGTTCTGGTTGAGGTTGCTTTAAATGTTAATGAGCTCTGCTCGCCCCACCCCTCTCTTCTCTTTGTGGAGTGACAAGCTTGTTTATTTTAGCTGCATTAGCCGTGTTTAGCCGTTAAACTTGCTAACTAGCAGATTATTAGGAAAGGCGATCGCAAAGATTCATTAAAAAAACCCTTATACTCACTTCTGCTGTAAATGAAGCTGGATCACGAATGATTTGCGTGAACATAGACACATTTATGTAGATCGGGAGGCGCATTCCATTCACAAACAAACGTAATCCACTGCATCTTCAGCAGCTCAGATGTCGGGGGTAAATGATGACCACTATGTTCATTATTACATCCAGCAACACAACACCTCAATCGCTCAATCAGAGATATTCTTGTCTAACTTACATCCCTGCTCCAGCATTGAAACAATGGAGGTCGGACTGTTACAGCTGATCTGAGGTAAGACGCTCATGTCAATCAACTATCGTGGGCGCGGCCTCTGTCGGTGTGACGTCAATATTATTTTTACAGATTAATTAAAAACCACTGCATGGATTTGTATCATTACAGGGTAGATTTGTACATACACTGCCAACACACATTAATGTTCAAACAACATGTCAAGTAATTATTAGCTTTTTATCAACTCACAAACCAACTGCATTTCTTACATTAAGCCCAGTTTTAGGAAACCTGGTGTAATGTGATTTTTATTGCATTTTATGATGTTGATATCTAAGTATAGAATATATTTTCTTTCTTTTTGCTTTTTATATCAGCAAGTTTAGATTATGTTACTAATTATAGTTTCATCATGTAATCTGTAATCAGTAACTGACTACAGTTTATAAATCAACCCAGCATTGCGCCTATCTGGGTTATTAGACTTTTTTAATGTCTCTTTTATTGCACCGCCCACTTGCTCTCTTTTCATTCAAATGCAACTACTGCCATTTTTCTCCTAATTTATCAAGTGTATTTACTGTAAAATGAAACCAGAGGACTTCAATATTATAGTAAGCCTGCGGAAAGATTGTTGAAGTGTTCTTCTTGTTGCCAGAATGATTTTTGTGTACACTGTAAAGGATTTAACATAAACAGGTCATATATTAATACTCTTTCTCAGATAACATTTTATGTCTTCATCTTTATTTATGTGGTAAAAAGCTGTGTTTTTAGTGCTATGAATCTACATTATGCCTTAAAAGTCCATCTTGTCTGAGTTTTCCTTTCGTAGATTCAAAGCTGATTGTTAGGAATTATTTTTCTTTGCTAAAAACAAAAAACTCAATTCAGATATTTTGTGTCTATAATTATGTATGTACCAAGTAGCCATAAGCTGTAATGTATATAAAATGTGACCTATTATGCCTCATTTTAGAAGATGTAAAATAAACCTCTGATGTCCCTAGAGTGTATGTGAAGTTTTAGCTCAAAATACCTGACAGATAAGTTGTAAAGCTTGTTAAAATTGCCACTTTTAGGGCATGAGCCAAAACGTGCCTTTTTTTGTGTCTGCCCCTTTAAATGCAAATGTTTTTACACACTGCAGTCACACAATGTTGTTCAAACACCTTATAAAAATGATATTTTTGCATAATAGGTCCCCTTTAAAATTTTTGTAGAAATTTTGTAGAATTTTAGAATCCATATGACATTTCATACTGACAATAACTGTCAAAATCCAAAAAGCACCATAAAAGATGTCCAGAAACAAACTGAAACTGAAAATTTTACACTGCTCATCTCAAATTCATTCTCCGCAGGGCTCTACTTTACTTTTTAGGAGCACCTGTGCTCCTAACTTAAAAAATTTAGGAGCACAGTCAAAATTTCAGGAGCACATTCTATTCAATAATAAAAAAATTGGATCAAAAATTAGCCTTCCCATTACGAGGTGATATTTGAGTCCCTAAAATGAATTAAAAGGAATTTTGTTTTTACCTATGTAATGGCATTTTTCTAACTTTATTAAAAGTATGTCATCTTTTGTCAAATTTGTTTAAAATTATATTTTATAAGCTTTTTTTTTTTTTTTTTAATTTGTAATTAAAGCAACTGAATAAGAACAAGTAGAATAAGAATAAATTACCAATTAAATGAAATCAGTATTAACAAAATTAATTTGTACTACAGAGGTGGCACAGAAAAACACAAAAGTGGCTTGCAGGTGTATTTTCATGTTTAATGAGGCTCAGAGGTGGCATGCGTGCAATCAAATTCATAAATTCATGTTGAGATTAATGTTATAAATATAAACTTTTGAACACAGAAATATTAAATGATTTAAATAACTGAAAAGATATTTGAAATGTCTTTATGAAGTGGGAAATTGAATCATTGACTTGATTTGTTTAAAAATGCACATTCATTCATAAACAAAACAACACTGTGCTTGAATTGAGATGTGCAGAGGCTCAGTTGTGACTTGTTTTAAACTATTTTTTATTTTTTATTATAGTCAGACAATGTAAGTCACTTAATATTAACTTGTTTATTTAAGTGTTGTATTAAATCAATATCTAATTTATAAACTCACTTAAAATTCATTAAAAGCTGTCACTCATCTTAGTTCATAGGGATCTCACAAAGTTCCATTATAATCAATGAAGCTTTCTACACTGCACAATGAATCTCTTATTTATCTCTTATTTACACTTTCTCTACACTTAGTTTATAAATGGATTTTTGAGATATGTCTATGATACATTACTCAGCGTTGCAAAAACACGTAGAAACCTTTGAAGCTCCCTTCAGCGGACACACAAATATGATGATCGGGTCAGTCGCACTCACTCTAAAAACTGCTGGGTTAAAAACAACCTAGCGCTGGGTAAAATATGGACATACCCAGTGGTTAGGTTAAATGCCCAACCTTCTGGGCAGTAACTCAACCGCTGGGTTGTATTTAACCCAACAGTTTTTAGAGTGCTGGTGCTCCAAAATATTTTTTCATAGTCACACGTTGTAGTTTTCAGTCGCAAATGTGACAGAAATGGTCGCACTGTAGAGCACTGCTCCATTTCTCATACTGAAACTGACTGCAGATGAAATTTAACTGTGGGGTTTGTTAAAGAAAAAAAAAGAGAGCCAGAGAGAGAGAGAGAGAGAGAGAGAGAGAGAGAGAGAGAGAGAGAGAGAGAGAGAGAGAGAGAGAGAGAGAGAGAGAGAGAGAGAGAGAGAGAGAGAGAGAGAGAGAGAGAGAGAGAGAGAGAGAGAGAGAGAGAGAGAGAGAGAGAGAGAGAGAGAGAGAGAGAGAGAGAGAGAGAGAGAGAGAGAGAGAGAGAGAGAATTTGAATTTTCAAACAGCTTTATTTAACAAAACAAATACTCACATAAAACAGTTTTCACAAAGACCCATCATTTTATAAAAAAGATGCAAAAAGAAGTTCATTTTCAAATATAGAACATAAAGCTCCTCTATGACACCATATTTTTTCAAAAACATTTAAAGAGTCCATAGCTTTATAAAAACGAAAATCAATTGAAAGCCTCGATTTTATCATAGCGGTAAACACCTTTTCAACAGTACATTCAAAATTCTGCTCAATTTTATCCCGCCTACTGACGTAAATGGCCATTTTGGCTGTACCCAAAATGAAATTTACCAACTGGCATTCACTTTGACGTTTCTGAACATATTTAAAACCCAAAATAAAAGTATGCACAGAAAACTTCTCATTAAAACAATTAAAAAAATGTTGCAAACTCTCAAATAAAGGCTTAAGTCTTGAACAATATGCAAAGGCATGAAAAACAGTCTCTCTCTGAGAACAGAAAGGACATTCACTGCTAACATCTGGATTTAAAACAGAAATAAAAGCATTAACAGCAATAATACCATGCATAATTCGCCACTGTAAATCTCCAGCTCTTTTAGTTAACGGTGGCTTATAAAGTGCTCGCCACTCTGGTCTTACTTTGTTACTCATCATAAAAACAGTACGCCATGGCGTATCCAATCTTTCATGTAATCCCTTTTTGTTAAAAGATATTACACAGGCTTGATACATTCTTTTTCCTTTACTTTCACACAAATCTATATTTGTCACCTTTTCTGATTCTAGCAAAAAGCCTGTATAATCACCTAAATTCTGTGAAAGCAAAAGACTGGGAAAATTGTCTTTCTCATTAGGGTTAATTCCCCTTTACAATACCCCTGAAGCATTTTTAATTCTTCTGTTGTAAGAGCAGATTGTAACTTCTGTAATACTTGTGTGACAATTCGAATGGATCTGACTCCTAAAAGAGCAGCTACATCTTCAGCTTTTCCCAAAGTTGGGCCAGCCACTTTGATTAAACATTCAATCGTTACAATCTTAGATTTAAAAAATGCCTCCGTCAGAGCCCCAAAACCACCTAAAAGTCCAATCTTGATCCATAAATCAGTGGTTCCTTCAATAGCCAGAATAAAGATGATGTGGAATCAGTCCTTTTCACTTGAAAAAGGTCCCAGACTTTGAAAAGGTTCCTGTAGAACTCTGGCATCTTGGATGTGTTGATTTTTTGGGGATTTAACAAAAACAAAGACTTATCCAAGCATAGTCCTTCAGCAGTCTTTAAAATCATACTGGCCACTGGCCTCCAGCTTAAATTCTTTGGACCAGTGAGAAAACGCTGTATAAATTGTAGCCGAAAAGCTGCAGTCCTACTTTGTAGATGTACAAGTCCTTGTCCTCCTTCTTCCTTTGGTAAATATAAGACATTATGTGGCACCCAATGCATTTTGTCCCAAAAAAAATCTATTAAAATGGATTGGATTTTCGCAAGTAAACATGCAGGTGGTTCAATACAAGCCAATCTGTGCCATAAAGAAGAGGCCACCAAATTATTAATAATAAGGGTGCGTCCTCTATATGATATATTTTTTACAATCCATTTCCATTTCATTAAGCGACCTTTCAGTTTTTCAGTTATTCCCTCCCAATTTCTTTGAACAATCGTTTCATCTCCTAAAAACACTCCTAAATATTTAAAACCATCTTTCTTCCAAATTAACCCATTCGGGAGTATTGGTACCCTTCTTTCCCATTTACCAACTAGAACTGCTTCGCTTTTACTCCAGTTAATTTTTGCTGAGGAAATTATTTCAAACTCCCTCAATGTTTTTAATAATGTATCCACATCATTCTGCTTATTTAGTACAATGACAACATCATCAGCATATGCTGATAAAACTAAAGTACTTTTACAGACTTGTAAGGATACTCCTTCTAAAACTCTTCTCAAATTATTTAACAGTGGTTCAATTGCCAGTGTGTAAAGTATACCAGACAGAGAGCACCCCTGTCTTACCCCACGACATACTTTAAAAGGAGCACATAAGCCACCGTTAACTCTCAGTACACTCTCAATGTCATTATATAAAACTTTTATGTATCCAATAAAATCAGAACTAAAACCAAATGCTTGTAACGTTTTCCACAAATAATCATGTTCTACACGATCAAACGCCTTCTCTTGGTCTAAGGAAATCAAACCCATATCTATACCCAGAATTTTAGAAACATCAAATAAGTCCCTTATTAAATGAATGTTATCAAAAATTGATCGCCCAGGCACACAGTAAGACTGACCAGGGTGGATTACTTCCTCCAACACCCTTCCTAATCTAGTAGCCAACACTTTTGAGAGCAATTTATAGTCGCAGCACAACAAAGATACAGGTCGCCAGTTTCTTATGTCTCTCACGTCACCTTTTTTTGGCAAAAGGGTAAGGACCGCTCTTCTACAGCTCAGCGGCAGAAGTCCTCCGACTAGACTGTCACTGAGAACTGCTAGCAGATCCCTCCCTATCACAGGCCAAAAGGCTTTATAAAACTCAACTGGGATCCCATCTATCCCAGGAGCCTTGCCATTCTCCATACTTTGGAGAGCTTCATGCAGTTCACCTAGACTTATTACTGTCTTGAGTGCTGCGTTAGACTCTTCAGAGACCTTTGGCAGATCCTCAAAGAAAAACTGTTCGACAACCTGATCTTCTCTGTACTCACAACTATAAAGCTTTTCATAAAAACCATTTGCTATTTTCCGAATTTCAATAGGGTCTGATATAAGAGAACCAGTCTCAGCAAATAAAGAGTGTATAACACGTTTTTGACCGTTCTTTTTTTCTAGACTAAAGAAGAATTTTGAAGGCACATCCATTTGGTCTATGTCTTTAAACCGTGATCGGACCAATGCCCCCTGTGCTTTCACTCTTTGTATGTCAGACAACACAGACTTCTTTAAAAAAAGGGCTTCAATATGTGTTTGACTTCCACTTGATTGTGCCACTTCTTGAAATCTTAAAATTTCATCTTCTAAAACTTTTATAGATTTAATTATATCCTTTGTGACATTGTGAGTGTACTGTTGACATAATTGTTTGATCTGAGTTTTACCAAAACTCCACCATGTTTGTAAAGACTGAAAACTCGCTTTAGTGTTTCTAAAATTTTCCCAAAAGAATTTAAATGTCTCTTTAAAATGTGCATCACTTAATAAATGTGTGTTAAAATGCCAGTAAGCACTTTTCAGCTTAACAGAATTTAAGGTTATTGTACATATGACTAAACTATGGTCAGAAAACCCAACTGGGGTTATGGAACAGGTCTTGAAAATACTAAGATGGTGCTTAAAACAATAAAATCTATCCAATCTCGCTAGTGACAACACGTTATCACGGGCATGTGCCCATGTATACTGTTTTAAATTCCCATTTAAACTCCTCCATACATCACATAAATCATTTGCTTCAATCAACTGAATAAGTCGTTTACGAGAAAGCATGTGTGGTTCCACATGATTCCTATCTACATTACTTTCCACACAATTAAAATCTCCGCCTAAAAATAAATGCTCCTCACTATTGCATTTTTCTAAAGTTTCAGCAAGGGTTTGTAAAAACACCATTCTTTCTGTCGGCAAAGTTGGGGAATATGCGCAAATGAAAACAAAAAATTGATTCTCAATCTGAGCTCGAATCTTTAGCAATCTGCCTTTCACAATTTCTTCCACCTCAGTAGAACAGGGAGTAAAACTACTTGCAAATAAAATAGCAACTCCTCCACTAAGTGAGGATTTATGACTTAAAAAAGATAGACCTTTAAATTCTTTTTCCCATTCAACAGCATTAATTGCATCACTATGTGTTTCTTGTATAAATAAGACATCAAGTTGTTTCTGGTTCAAAGTTTCATATATCACTGTGCGTTTTATACAATCTCTAGCTCCATTCACATTTAAGGATGCAATGCGAATGTCACCCATTTGAAAAAACAAAAATAAACTTAGATCACAAAAAAAGCAAATAATAAAAATGAGCCAGTTTACTATCATTAACTTTTCAGTTGGTTTTGCAATTTAGTCACAAATTTTTTCAACCTATATACTTCTTTGTTTGTGAAACAACCCTCACTCATGAATATCCTAGTGTTTTCCACAAAGCGTTTGATGTCTGGAAAATAGTCAGCAACCTGTACACCTCTCAAATTTTTTGTCAGTTTTAAAAACTTCCTTATTTCCTCAGTATCATAATCTTGACATATCCATTCACTCTGAGAGCAACTAGATGCACCAGAATCGGAGAAATCACTCTCATTACCAATATCATCAACATCTGACTCCTTTTCACTTTCTGTTTTTCTAGCTTGTTTCGATTCCAAAACTTTGTCCTTCTTTTTTCTCTTTAAGGGTGCTTTAAATACAGCCTGATCTATATCCATCATTAAATTATCACTTAAACTGGCAGTCTCTGAAAGAGACGCTTTATCCGACAAAACGTTAACGTGTGAAAGATCCATACTCTTGTCAGCCTTGGACTCACTCTTACCCACGAAAGGAAAACCTGACTCGTCTCCATTTTTTTCAACTATGGCCTGATTCACCTCTTCTGTCTGTACAGGAGGCAGTATATCAGTCAATCCACTGGTAGATGGCCTGGGTTCAACTTGAGCTGGTTCAGGAACAATATCTGTTGTTCCTTCATCCCTGACCTGCACACCATTTTCAGTCGAGTCGTCTTGCATGTTTTTATCATTTTTATCTGGGCAGAAACGCACTAAGTGCCCTATTTTTCCACAGCCAAAGCACTTAATCACATCAGTGCTTACAAAAACACTGTAATCAAAATCATCAACTCTTAATTTCAAATTCAGGTTAAGCTCATCTCTATTATCATTCAGGATCATATAAATGAATCTTCTGAAAGATACTACATGCTTAATCAAATCTGACTTGCTCCCAAGAGCGATTTTTTTCATAGGACTGACTATCTTTCCAAACCGTGACAGTTCTTTGATTAACATTTCGTCCTTAATGAACGGTGGAACGTTAGACAGCGTGACTTTCTTAGCGGGGGTAGAAAGGGGAAGCACCGGGGTAAATAACCCACTAATTATCACTCCCTTCTCCACTACTTCGTTTGCTTTCTCAACAGAACTCAAAAACAAAACAATAGCGCTATTCATTCTAGATGCCGCTAAAACACATTCATGGCCAACAACATCTCCAACAGCCAGGATGCATTCCTCCACATTTACAACGGACACCACTTTCACTCCGTGACGCCGTGTAAGGGAGTCCAAACTGGTGATTGTGTTTTGGGCTGCCATGCTTCCCAGTGATACACTGGTTGCCGACGCCCGAAAACCCTCAGATAAACCCTCTTTCACCACTCAAGACACCGCTGATATCAAAAACCAAAACCAAAAAAAAGATAGAAAAGAAAGAAAAGAGAAAGCAATTGTTTAGCCACAGCGGGCAAACACCACTCACACTCACCACACGCTCAGCCCACACTCGCTCCACAGACGCTCACGCATGCGCAGAGAGAGAGAGAGAGAGAGAGAGAGAGAGAGAGAGAGAGAGAGAGAGAGAGAGAGAGAGAGAGAGAGAGAGAGAGAGAGAAGAAATACATAAATAAATCAAAATAAAATAGGCCTACAGGTTTGGAACCCCATGAGGTTGTGTAAATAATGACAGTATTTTATTTTTGAGTGAACTATTTCTTTAACCGCCCAATCAGTATATGACCCCCAGAGGCCTGTGGCGAGACCCAGCGAAAAACTCAGCTAAAAACCCAATTAATGAATCCCTCACCTAATTCAGTCTAAAATAAGGATCAACCAAAGAGACTGTGGGAAACTTCATTGATCAATTACTGCAGACCTGTAAAGGGGAATTCTCTGAACCTTAGGAACCGCGGTGAACGCGGGGGAAGCTGACAGGGGCAATAAGTGAGTAAATGAGCTTTGACCAGTCTGGTTTGTCTATAATGAATAATTATGGCAAGCCAGCTCACAAAATCTTATAGTTAAGCTTAAACGGTTTTAGCCCTCATCAAACAGCGTAATAAAGTTGTCCGTAGAGACGTTTCTCTCAGCAAAAAACAGCACGTCCATATTTCTTCATAATGACTCCCTCTGATTTCTTGTGTCAGCAGTGGCAACTCCAGTTCTGGGATTATAAGTCAAATACGCCTCCGCCTCCAAATTGATTTTCATGGAAACTACAGCACATTGACATAGGCAGACTAAAAGCTTGCAGAAATCCAATATTGCCGTCTTCAAAAGCGGTGGCCTTTGCTCAGCAGGTGATAACACAATTATGCCAAATCATCCTGATCAGAGCGGTCAGCGGGCTAACTGGGTGACCTCACCTCGTGCCGGTGGCGTCTGCGGACAAATGAGCCGCAGTGCAGCGGCGGCACCGCTGTGACCTGCGCAGGTGGTCTGACCGGACAGCTTCATGAAGCATGTGAGCAGAGACTTGGGGCTGTGCCTTAATAAGGCGAGCAGCTGTGTTTATGTGCATGTGTGCGCGGAAGTGAATTAGTGAATGTGTGTGCGTGTGGACATTGTGTGCAAACGCAGGGGTGTTGCATCAGGTCTCAACTCACTGGCGATTGGGAACTAGGTGATTCACTGACTCAGCAAGCCAATTTTAAAGCTCGTATGTCTCAGTTTAAGTCTCAGAATGGGTCAGAACAATTTCAAGAAAAACAACTACACCAGAGTCTCGGAAAATACTGTGATCTTCTATTTGTGGCCTCGTGTGCTATCGTTACATCATCACTGGCATCAGAGTCTGGGCCATGGTCCAAGTTATGTTATCAAAAGCACTCAACTGAAATATACTACTGTACTCTCTGTGGCAAACATTAAGCCAGATGTTTACCACAGAAAGTACACTAGTTTTAACTATATGAAACATTTATATATGTATATATATTTTAACTATAAGAAAAAAAGACAAAAAATGCATGTTCAAAATAGTCAAAATCATGACATCATGCAAGTGAACACAAGCTTCTGTTGACATACCGACAACTTACATCAGTGACAAACAACTAGATACATGCTATCGATTGTGCCTTTGTTCCTTTGAGACCTGGCAGACATTACTAAACCTGAAAGCTATAAAGCCTACACTATTGCTCCTCCATCAACTGGAGATGGGTGGTAAATTTATCAAGGACACAGAGGGAGGCATCCGTGAAAAGCCTGTTATTTGGAGACAAATAGAGAATATAGGCAAAAAGGTGAACATCACAATCTAGTTGGTAATGCAGAGCCGCTTTCTTCAAAACAAGAGGAGGGCAACCTCTTCTCAAAGGTAGATTGGTGACACCGTTGAGGTCTTTTCTATTGATTCATTCAGCAGTTCCAGGAAACCCAAAGTGAATGCACACAAGTGATCTTCCAAAGCAACAGAATGAAATTAAGAATAAAGGGTCTGTCTGAGGTTGAAGAATATTGTGGTATATAATAGCTAAATGATTCATAAAACAGATACTTAAATACAGATTCAACCCCTTTTTTTGGGTTTGAATGCATCAGTAGTAGAGTTTCCATTACATATTTGGCAAAACTTTGGCGACACTTTACAAATGTCGATAAAAAAGTATGAAGGCCACATATTAAGTGTTTCTTGGAGGTTATAGTAACATTTTATGTTATATTCCTTTTTCGAATTGCCTGAAAAACCACCTTGTGTAAAAACTTTTTTTGCGATATATGGCAGTTTTTACGAAATTGATGCATTTCCATTAGGTGTATTTTCAATTTGCAATTTTAATTTGTGCAATTTGAAGGGTAATGAAAATGTAGCTACTGTTTTTTTTTGTCTGAAAAGGAGAACATAGCGGCCTCAGAGGCTTAAACATGCTGTCTGTCAAAGATAACATGCATAATACATAATGGGTATGAGTACAAGTTGTTCGTCACTACTGAAATAGAATCGGAATGATCAGAGAACTAGGTTAAAAATTTCACACTGCACGGTGAGAGAATCTATGTCAATCTAGCTGAAAAACTTTGCTGGGTCAGTGAACGTTGTTCAGCATATATTGGTTTTGACACACTAACACAATTCTGTGAAAAACATTGTAGGCCAGGACTTAATTCACTGCGATTTAATTCACATGTGAAAAGTAAGATGATATATTATTGGTAGATATTTTCCACTTTACTGTGTGCAGTTGAGCTTTGTGTCATCTTTTAATTCAGCTCTCTTAAACATCATATTATTATGAGAGCCTCTTCCCACTCTGCATCACTTGTTATGACACATGGCTAATATCCCATTATGAGTGAGAAACATCCGTGAGTAATTTTACAGGAAAAGCACCATTAGAATAATGCATTTACAGTTCTGTTTCGAGGAAAGCTCTGCAGTAGAGTAATTAGACTGAACCTAGAGGATTAAATTAGTTTGGTGTGCATGCCAGTAAAGTATACTTTAGATACACTCATAGCAGTCGTTCCCTGTGTAGCCATTTAGAAAGTTCTGATGTAGTTTATCCTGATTTGAGTGTCTATCCATTTCAGCAAGTGTTTGATTTGGGTCAATGCCAAATAAGGATTTCAGAAGAGGAAAAATTATTATAGTTTAAAAAGGATGCCAGCTCCTTTGAAATGTACTATTGTTTTCAAACACTTTGGTGGAAGGTTTTTTTTAGTGCAATTTATATCTAAAAAGTTTCTGCCTTATTCTTTCGACTACAACTTCAGCCTTCTTATTATTTTATTAGCCGTTTTTATTATTTAATGAGACATTTTTCTAAATTACAATCTTTGGACTGTTACACCAACTAGAAAACGTTTTCACAAGAGGTATATTCAGGTCAAGTGAACTGTATTTTTAATACATTTTTTTCCTCAGTATCTTAATTGCCCTAGAAAAAAAAATGTGTCAAATCATTTATCCATTTATATTTAGTAAGGTGTGGTAATAAATTCAATTCTAAACTTCTCTGGTCTATTTGATGAGTATTTCACATTCCAGTGTCTTCATGAGCTGATGCTTATATATATATCGGTTTTAAATTTCCACCCACTGCCCCATAAAAATTCCAATTGCATTTTTACTCTCAGACAAAACAACCACGTTATTAATCGGTTGAGCTCTGCTGATGGTTTTTCATCTCTGACATGCTGGTTCATGCTGTGATTAATAATTAATGAAACTATGAACTATGGGAGACTTTTGGATGGGGGATTCTCGCCGTTCTCTCTTTTTCTCTATCTATGTCTAGGTTTAACTAAGGATTTATGTTTTTCCCAGTTGAGTGTCACTGTTCATTTGGACTGAGAATAATCTGAGAGCATTGTCTCTAACTATAAGCTTGTAGACAAAGATTCCACTGTGATTCCATGTCTTAATTAGCACATTCCGGTTTATGTTTCATGCTAATAATTATAAATGTCACTCGTGTAAAACCACGAAGCTCTGTTTTAATCAGGTAATGGATGAAAGATCATTTCAGTCATCTGAGGATGTAAGAAATGCAGCACAGATGAAACATTCATATCAGGTGTCAGTAATAAACAGCAGGGAAAGATTAGACTATTTAATTTCCGACAATCAGATTAAAAATCTAAACAAAGCAAGGACCTGGTGTTGAGATGACAGTGTTATTGCAAAGGTGTTTTATGAATTGACAATGATGGGGCAAAATGTTGTTATAAAACTCTGACGTTATGCAATTCCTTTCTGAAGATTCATTTTCTAACACTCGGGTCTAGTTCAACCAAGAGTAATTTATCTATAAATCGAAATGCTGTCATCATTTACTCACCCTCATGTCATTGCAAAACTTTATTTCTTTCACTCTCTTTCACACACCCAGATATTTTGAAGGTTGTTTTCAATTATAAATTACAGTTGAAGAAGTCATACAAGTAGAAGAAAATAACAGAAAATGAAGTTGAAGAACTTTGTTTTTACGCACGCTTGAGGTGGTTTTGGACTTGTGCGAAAAAGAGTTAATGTGAATAATGCGAAGTTGCGAATAAATTTCTCCATGCACATCACAAAAGTCATGTTGTGCTATGGGACGGCATAATCTGACTATTCAGTGGAACGATCCCGCTGCACAGCATCTCAGTATTTTTGTATATTTGCCTCCCAGGACTGTTTTACACGACTGCGTTCCCAAATAGCAGGCATCCACCTTTGAAAGCAATGAACGTATTTATTGTGTTTCATCTGCTCACAAGTAATTTATTATATATGAAAATTATTATATACAGTGGTTTCTCCCACTTTTAGTCATATTTAGTGCCAGTTTACCAGGAAGTGACAATTTTGTTCTCTTTGACTCGTTGGATGGAAACAGTGCTTATTCGCATAGGTGACCCTGGATCACAAAACCAGTCATAAGGGTAAATTTTTCAAAATTGAGATTAATACATCATCTGAAAGCTGAATAAATAAGCTTTCCATTGATGTATGGTTTGTTAGGGTTAATATTTGGTCGAGATACAACTATTTGAAAAATCAGGAATCTGAGGGTGCAAAAAAATCAAAATATTGAGAAAGAAGACATCGAAGAAGACAGAAGACGAAAACTTCGAAGAACACAGAAGATGAAACTAAAGAAATCACAGTGAAGTTGAAGAAGAAATTTAAGAAGTCGATGAAGAATAAGACAGAAGAAGTCGAAGAAGTCATAGAAGTAGTCAAATTAGAAGTCGAAGAAGTTGAAGCAGAAGTCATAAGAAGTCAAAGAAGTCATAGCAGAAGGCAAGAAAGTCTAAATAGTCAGAAGAATAAGACAGAAGACAAAAATCAAAAAAGAAGCTGATGTTGAAGACGTCATAAAAGAAGTTAAAGTAGAAGTTGAAGTTGTTGTCAAAGATTTAAGTCATAGAATAAATAGAAGTCGTCATAGAAGAAGCTAAAGAAGTCGAAGAAGAATAAGACTAAAGAAATTGTTAAGGAAGTCATAGAAGAAGACAAAGAAGTCAAAAAGGAAGACATCAAAGAAGTAACAAAAAAAGTCATAAAAGAAGTCAAAGAAGTCATAGAAGTCGTCGAAGAAGAATAGGACTGAAGACAATGTTGAAGAAGTCAGAAGAATTCAAAGTCTTCATAGAAACCAAAGAAATAGAAGTCATAGAAGTCGAAGACGTCATAGAAGACATGGTAGAAATCATAGAAGTAGTCTAAGAAGCAGAAGTAAAATTTCTCATTTTATGTTCTAATAGAAAGAAAATTCGAAAAAGTCGAAAAATCAAAGACCAAAAAGTCGATGAATAATAAGAGAGAAGTCGTTATAGAAGAAGTCAAAGAAGTCATGGAAGGTGAGGAAGTCAAAAAAGTCCAAGAAGAATAAAAAAGAAGACGAAATTAAAGATGTTGAAGAAGTCAAAGAAAAAGACATCAAAAAAGTAACAGAAGAAGTCATAGCAGGCGGAAAAGTAGAAGTAGAAGAAGTCAGAGAAGAAATCAAAGAGCTCACAGAAGAAGCCAAAAAAGTCAACGAAGAGTAACACTGAAGACAAAGATGAAGAAGTCATAGAAGAAGAATTCAAAGAAGTCATAGAAAACAAAGAAATTGATGAAGTCATAGATGAAGAACTTAAATAAGTCATCATAGAAAACAAATTAGTTGATGAAAAAGCCATAGAGGCAAAGAAGTAATAGAAGAGGTCGAAAAAGCAGAAATCATAGAAGTCGTCGAAGAAGGTGAAGAACTACAGAAAAGCATCATAAAGATATGTTATGGTATCAGATGAATTGAAAAATAAGGAGGCAAGTAATATAAACTACTTTTAATGCACTGTATGGTGTGTTTGCATCCTTTTTGGAGCTTTAAAGCTTTAACCTCCATTCATTGTAATGTTACGGAAAACAGCAACTAACACAATCTTAAAAATTTCTCCTTTTATTTTGCACAATAGAACGAAAATTATATGGGTTTGTAACACCATGACAGTCAGTAAGTGATAACAGAAATTCATTTTTGGGTGGGCTTTCTCTTTAACTGAACTGAATTTTTATTTCCTGGGAATTAAAGATTTTTTCTATTATTATTGCAGTTTGGTAATGAGCAGGATCTGCATTCCATTTGATGAAAAATACAATGAAATTTAAATGTCACATCTTCTGTTATGTCACAAAAGATCAGATCCAGAACAGAACAAAAGTCTTTAACAAGCTACATTACACCAACATGAAAAGTTAAAGGCTTCAGACTTCTCAAAATTGCTTTGTATGCTTTCTAGTTTAAAAGTGCTCTATAGGTTCTTTAGGCTGAACCTGTGGTTATCTTCCACCTCTGCTTCTGCCACATCTACGATAGGATCTGAATGACAACATGAAGGTGGGCAGTGGCTCTCTAACACGCTTTTACATTTTCATAACCAATACATGCATCCGAGCCTTTGAAGCCTGTGCCTATCTGGCTATCACCAACGCTCACTCAGGAAGATTTATGCAAGCACGTCGCTGGATCTGGGACTGAGAAGAAGCATGCAAGAACACTTTGCTGCATTGCTATTGTGAATACTTAAGCACTTTGATGGATTACTAGGAACAACGTATTAGCCATGCATCAGTTAATGACAGCTTGTGGCAATAGTGCTGGAGTCAAAATAATAAATTACATGTAGAGAGAAAAAGAGAGAAACAAGCATTATAAAAGGATGGTTTCTTGTTTTCTCACCCATCTGCCCACTGTTTTCACACATTCTAAAGTTTCGCAGATCCTCTTTACCATAAATATTCATTGCCTCCCCTGCTGCAAACACCAGCATTTGTTGTGTTTTGGATCCTGGTGTCACCACCGCATGTCTTCTATATAGCTGAAAGGTACAGTTCACTCCCAAAAAATGTCAATTCATAAATGTACTCAGGATTCATGTTGTTTCTGACTGACCTTATTCACCTAAAACGAAAGAAGATATTGAAAAATGTTTCAACTGTCTGTGTCCATACAATTAATGGGGTTCGACAACAAAACCACTGGACCCCACTGACTTTCAGTGTATGGAAAACAAACAAACAAATTAAATATTGTTTGTTTTCAACAAAGCAAAGCTAAACCTAAACAAAACTATTTGTGTTCAGTTAACAATTTTGTATTCAATAAACAAAATGAAAAACGAAAAGCAAAGATTGTTATATATCTTCATCTTCATTAAAAACATGGCAAAACACACCAACCAACAAACAAACAAAACATTTTTTTTGGGGAAAAAAAAAATCAAAGGAAAACAAAATAAAAAATAAAAACATTTTGTGTTAAACAAAGCAAAGCAAAACAAAACACAAAATACCAAAAAAAAAAAACAACAACAAAAAAAAAAAAACATTTTTGAACAAAAAATATTTTTCCAATTAACAAAAGAAAGCGAAATAAAAAACAACAACAAAACAGAAAACAAAAACACTAAATTGTATATTTGTGTTCAACAAAGCAAAGCAAAACAAGACACAAAATACAAATAAATATATAAATAAGTAAATAAATAAATAAATAAATAAATAAATAAAAAAACATTTTTTGAAGAAAAATATTTTTCTATACAGCAAAAGGAAGCAAAATAAAAACCAACAAAGAACAACAGAAAACAGACAAACAAAAAAACAAAACAAAAAGCAAAGCAAAACAAGACAAAATACCAATAAATAAATAAATAAATAAACAAAACATTTCTTTAAAGATATTTCAAAAAGCAAAAAACAACAAAACAAAAACAGAAAACAAAAAAAATGATGTATTTGTGTTTAACAAAGCAAAGCAAAACAGGACACAAATTATAAATAAATAAACAAACAAACAAATGAATGAATGAATGAATAAATATTTTTTAAGAAAATATTTTTCTATTCAACAAAGAAAAACAAACAAAAAACAAAACAAAAACAAACAAACAAAACAGAAAACAAAGCAAAAACTAAATTTTTTCCAAAAACAGCAAAACAAAGCACAAAATACCAATAAATAAATAGACAAACAAACAAACAAATAAACATTTTTGGAAGAAACATTTTTCTATTCAGCAAAGGAATGCAAAATAAAAAATGCACAGGAAAAAAAAGAAACAAAATTATGTTCAACAAAGCAAAGCAAAACAAAATATAAATACATAAATATATAATTTTTATGGAAAGCAAAAAGGTATTTTTGTATTCAACAAAGCAAAGCAAAACCAAAAACAATACAAAAAAAAGATATTTTTCAAAATATCTTTTGTGTTTAACAGAAAACAAGCAAATGAACAAAAATCAGAAAAGTCAGTCATGCATCTAAAACAACATGATTATAAACTATCCCTAGCAAGACTTTCATGGTTTAACCAGTCAAGTTGTGCTGGTCCAACAAGCAGACCAGTCCCAGACCGGCATAAACCAACTAATCTTTTCAGCTTTCAATACTGAATAAACAACACCAGATTCAAAGTTATATATACTTTATCTTTTTGCAAGGGCAAACTGACTAAAGTTCAAAAACACCTCAAACTAGGTAAAAAATATAAAAGGTGAACAGTTTGCTTTGCTGCAAGATAAACAAGAGGTCTGGGCTTTTATGGAAAGATGAGGCCAGGATACAATTTCACTTGTCGTTTACATTCTCAGCAAGAAAAGGCTACACACACTTTGGTCTCAGAACAGAGAAGAAACTCATTCATCCTCCTCCCACCATCGCCATCCCCCACAAGTCAATTACGAACTGATCCAATACCTTCCAGAATGTCTTTGTGCACCTTCCTCTGAGGATTTTGGAGTGTCTGGCATGTCTTGCATTAATCTGAACACGGCGGAAAAGGGATAAAACCGTAAGGGTGTGATCGCACATTGATCTCATGATAGATAGTGTGCAAAGTCGCACGGCCAAGGAATCGTCAACACCGTCCGCTATTGTCGAGACCTCCTCTGTCTCTGTTGAAGGACAATTGTTTTTAATCTAATCCCATGACGGTTCGCCATCCTGACAGCTCATTACGATATGATACTCATAAGCCGCTGTACACTTTGACGTCTTGTCAAGGAACCTTTAAACATCACATTTCTACGACAATATCGCTAAGCTTACAGTCTTTTTTCCCTCTCGAGGGGGTGACAGACGACCGGACGCCTGATCGGTGTTGTTTAGCGAATCTAGTCTTACACTCGCCCTGCAGTGATGGCTTCAATTAGCAGCCCTCCGTTCCCAAGACCGTCTTCTCTAGCCGAGTCCTGCTTGTATAATTGGGCTTAAGGTTGCCTCTCATTATGTGCTTGTCGAACAGCAATCTAACACTTTGCCATCTGTTTATTTTAGCGTTAATCATATTCATTCTCCAGCGTTATTATTCCAGATGGCTTCCATAATTGTGCAGTTTCTTATGCAGCTGTTTTATGGGCAGTTTAGGAGGCAATCCAAACCCAGCTGATTGAATGCCACAGCAAGCATAATAGGAAAATAACCGCTTTTTTCTCCAAGCGTGGTTTCGACATTTTGGCCAAGTCATTTCGAACTTTAATTGTGTCCTGTGTAAGGGAGTTGCTCAGGTTTGACGGCAAAATGATTCAGGAATAGAGGTTGTCAAAAACTGGAAAATGCCTCATAAAACAGGACTACAAAAACATTTCTTTACATTGGGACAAAATAGCAGTTTTATTTCTGTGCACACTGCTAGTTATAGATCCGTATGAAAGTTCAGATGTTAGCCTTAAAGGCTCAAGTACCAAACAGGAGTTTTGGAAGTTTTGATAGTATGATTTCTTTTCTTTTTTTTTTTTTTTTTAAAAAAAAAACTAGATTCAGTTAAGTTCATCTGGAGCATAATGTTGAATTCCAGCAAAATAGTTTTAACTTATTCTTACTTTAAAACTATTATTATAAAACAGACCGGTCCTTAAAGGAGAACTCCATTTCCAGAACAACAATTTACAATTAATTTACTCACCCCCTTGTCATCCAAGATGTTCATGTCTTTCTTTCTTCAGTCGTAAAGAAGTTATGTTTTTTGAGGATAACATTTCAGCATTTTTCTCCATATAATGGACTGATATGGTGCCCCAATATTGAACTTCCAAAATGCAGTTTAAATGCGGCTTCAAACGATCCCAAATGCGATTGTAAATGATCCCAGGCAAAGTTCAATATTGGGGTACCATATCAGTCCATTACATGGGGAAAAATGCTGAAATGTTTTTCTTTACGGCTGAAGAAAGAAAGACATGAACATCGTGGATGACAAGGGGGTGAGTAAATTATTTGTAAATTGTTGTTCTGGAAGTGGAGTTCTCCATACACCTTTGTTTACTTTCTGTGTGTTGCTTGGCAACCACTTTGTTGCAACCACAACTGTTTCTGAGGAACTACATTGTTTGGTGGAAGAATACTGTTTTATATTTATATCATATATTTGCTCTGTTTTATTTTGTGAAACCTTACTACTTACATGGAATAACTGTTTTATAAAAGCAATAAGCCCCATTAATCCGTGATTTACAGTGAATTTATAACAGCTACGGGCTCATAACAACGGCCCTTAGCTGTTATAAATTCACTGTAAACCACAGCTTCTTGGGGCTTTTTGCTTTATTAGTTAAAAGAGAAGTCCACTTCCAGAACAAAAATTTACAAATAATGTACTCAAAATACTCCACAGATCATTTATTATATCATTTTGAAAATGCCTATTTTGAGTGCAAGCAGAAACACATTATTTTCATGCATGTCTCTTTAAATGCAAATGAACTGCTGCTCCCCGCCCCCTTTTGTAGAGTAAAGGTGTGCCTTTACAGCTCATACCTCAGATACTCTCAAAAAACATCTGTTTTGGTTTTGATTATCATGTATATCGTGCTGAAATCATGCGTTTTAAATCAGTTTGAATGTCTGTTACACTGTCTTTCTAAACGCAAAAACATCCAAAGCACGCGCACAGAAAGCAGCTGTCACACATTATGTGAGTACTAAACTAACTTCTCTTTCATGTCTTATTGCGCTTAAACTGTCAAATACACACAGGTTTATGTTAAAAACACACAGGAGTTACAAAAACAGTCGGTGTTGTCTGTGAAGGTAAACAGCTGGGAAAGAAATGGCATGTTTATATTAGATTTGTGTGGCAGCAGTGTAATATACACTAAATAAATCAATAAATCCACTGCTCTCTTGTCTCCTCTGAGGCTGGGACTCTAAATAGTGTTCAGTGCTCATCTGTGCAGCCAAAGACAGAACAGTTGGCATGCTTTGCTCAAACTTTTGCCATTGCATTAGATCAGATACACCGTTATCGCTTGCGAAAACAAAATGACGGCGCCGTGAGTGGAAACATGCAGATTAAAGGGCCATAATATTATAATACGATCCACTTAACATGTAACGGGGAAAGCGAAATCTGATGCGCTTATTTTTTCACATGCTTGCAGAAAAAGACTTACCAAAACAAAGTTACTGGGTTATTCTTTTTCACGTTTTCTGGGTGGGTAGATGTACAGGGGACCCGATTATAGCACTTAAACATGGAAAAAGTCAGATTTTCATGATATGTCACCTTTAATTTACTATTATAAATGGTAAATTTTATACTTTTATATTTTTTATGTTTTATATTTTACTTTTCAAAATAAAATAAAATACTATTCCTTTAAACTACAGATAGAGATAAAAAAAAAAAAAAAAAAAAAAAAAAAAAAAAAAAAATCAAGGTTATATATCTGAGAATCTCATTTTCTTGCACCTTCCAGTCTGCTAACTTTGTATTGTTGAATCTCCAGCCACCGGAGGTGTCATGACAAATATTTACAAGTGCGCTGGTCTGCTTTTGACACGGCAATATGAGAACACCCTCATTATGGCCCCGTCGTACATGTGGCAATATCATCTTTGGTGTCACAGGCCACAGCTGTGGTACTCAAATTGTCGCCAGGTGAGTGACACTGAATTCTACTGCTTTTTGATTGGTCCTCTCGCACATTTGATGCGGGTCAGGGGAGTTTTCGCAGTAGAGATAAAGGTAAAACTGAAGGAGTGATGTGATAAATACTCATCTATCTACTATCATAAAGGTAGAAAACAACTTTACAATGCTATTTATCTCCTGGGGATAATACGATGTCTCTCTCCGAGGTATCGTATGTATTCATCATTTCGATTTATGGAACTTTTCATTCAGCGAACACCAGCTTTGAATCTGACCCAAAGTCCTTCAGAAGATTTGGCTCATCTTGCATTCTGACAGTCACCGTCCATACAGCAGCAGATCATTAAATGACATATTCATTATAGTGCTGACTGAGTAATTATAGTCTACAAATGCTCTGCTTAAGCAATTATTTTTCTCTGTTCCCAAAGTCTACTGCTGACGCAATTGAAATAAATGCATCAAAGATTTATAGTCACCTGGATGGTTGAGATGTTTCCAGGATAGTTTCCTGTCATCACATCTAAATTAAGTCCTCATTGCTGTATATTGAAAAAGGGTGCTCAAAATAACAAAACAGGGTCATTTAAAAACATGTCTCCTCTTACATTTTTGGAAAACTAAAAAAGTACCTACAAGTATACACAAAATTCACTGAAGTTTCCAGCTGAATAAAACACTAAATGCAGTAAAACACCAACAACTTTAAAAGTTTTGAAAGTTGAAAATTGTGATGTATTGTCAAGTATGGCAACCCATACTCGAAATTGGTGCTCTGCATTTAACCCATCCAAGTGCATACACACAGCAGTGAGAAGTGAACAAACACACACACACCCAGAGCTGTGGGCAATGGAGCAATTGGGGGTTTGGTGCCTTGCTCAAGGGCACCTCAGTCATGCTATTGAAGGCGGAAAAAAACACTGCTCATTCACAATCCCCACGTTCAGTTTTTGCTATTGCGGGAATCAAACCAGCAACCTTCACGTTACAAGCCTGGCTCTCTAACCATTAGGCCATGACTACCCCCATTACCATACCCCCTGCTGTTATAAGCTTAAAAAAACTTTTACCATAGCAAACAATTTGTGAAGTAATACATTTTCACAATCGCTTTACATAATCAGCACCATATTTAGGGGGAGAGTGGGGAAAGTTGAGCTAGTGGGTAAGTTGACCCACCCCCTGTATCTTGGCAACTGTACACTTTTACTGTCATGTGACCATGTATTTTGGAATCACACATAATTTATGCCAGACTGTGAAAAGGAGAAACACATGGGAGGAGTGGAAGGCACTTAAAAACTGTTTTTGGCTTGTCGAAGTAAAATTTTAGCATAACAGATGTAATGGCTGTTACATCAAAGCAAATTTACCTATGTCCAAAAATATTCATGATGCACATAGGTGATTTAGCAACATATGAAACCATGCAAATTATTTAGCAAAATATTAGCCTGAATTGGTAAACTAGCTATTTTTTTCCCGAAATGCCAGCTATGTGGCAAAGTGAGCCAAATTCTGTGGGGTAAGTTGAGCCAACACTTGAACTTACCCCAGAATAAGGCACTGAAGTTAAGTTACATCTCTCAAGTTTAAACTGGTATTTTAATGTGATATTACGCAGCTGGTTTAGTTGGTAATATATATACATATTATTTGTAGTTTATTTGATAGGGACAGAGCACAAGTGCACCAAATCCTTCTTTGAGAATCAGAAGATGCTTTTCACCACTTTATAATCAGATATATCTTTCCACATATAGTCTCTAATGGCCTGTTTGACAGTGCAGAAAAGCTACCATGCCAAGAATCTTTTTGACTAAAATGTTTATTAGTTCCAGTGGCATTTATTCCTTCATTCTAATTCAGTTTTTATTTATTTTCACTCAACAAACTCTCTGTTTAGTCTGTTTTTGGAAACGCTAAAACTATGGTGTTCAACATATTGCTTCAGAAATGCAAACAATTAAAGATCAAAAATTAAACTTGATTTTATTGGTTTTATTTCATTTAGGTTACTTTTAAGAAAAGAAGTATGACTGTTTGATTATTCATTTAGTTTTTCACATGGGTTTGAATCAAATTCGGTCAGATGATCAGTTTTCACCAAGATGGTTCATCTTACCCACTGACTCAGGTCAACTTACCCCTAACCTGGGGCAAAATGAGCCACAGGAACACTTTTTTTTATAAGAAGCCATCATTTTGGAACTTTTTGTCATAGATACATTCTGATAATTTAAAATGATAAGAAACAGCCTGAAATTACTTTAGATACTTTCATTGTACTTCTGCTTAATTTTCCCTTGTCTTGAGGACAACATAAGTAAACAAAAAACACAAGTCATGATGAAGGAGCTCAAAAACTTGTAGAAATGTCAGCAAGTGTGTTTTTTCCCCTGCATATATATATATATATATATATATATATATTTATTTGTTTTGTTTGTTTTTGGTTTTTTTATCAGTCAGATTTAGTGTTGGCTTTAGTGTAGGTGGTAGGTTATTTTCAAACGTGGTAGAGTGTTAAACTTTTAGTGCCAGACATTTCACTTTGAAAAGGTTGCGAAATTTATGTTATGCGATATAATTTTGCAGAAATGTCACCACAAGCATGTTTTTCCAGTGAGCTTGGGTTGCAAAATCATCTTCATAATTCACCTTTTGTAATACAGGCGAAAAAAAAAGAGGTGAGGAGACATGAGTGTGAGTAAACGATAACAAGTCTTGTCTCTTTAAGACGCATTCTGTGAACCATTTACACCTTGTAATATATTATTACATGTCAGCCTAGCTAATTAGCTAACAGTGTGACAGAACATGTAGACATGCTTGCACTAATTGGCAGACACCACACGATATGTCTAGCCCCAGAAGTGAGGAAGGTGGACGGCAGTTCCCAGAGCACATCTGGTGTGGATCTAGTGCCCTCACACTAAAATGCCCACGGGACCACCGTGCCAGTGATTACTTTTCAAGAAACCATGGAGTATTACCTGGCCTATGGCCATATAGACTTCCAAGGCTTTCAGTGACAATGCAGAGGTGTAGCACGCTCGGGAGAAGACACAGTGAATAATAACCTGCTGTGTGTCACTCATGAGATGCAATAAAGCACAAGGAAGTGTGCAGGATAGAGCTGAATTATGGAGTACTTGCTATCTGTGGTTGAGGGCACAGGAAATGGAAAGCCACCAATCATGGTCGGCCTAATAGCTCCCAAGAGGCCGTTTCTGTCTTTGTTTGGTATTTAGCATAATGGGAAAGGCGAGAATTTCATGCAATGTATGTAGCAAATGTACCATTGAAAGCAATGCAGTGTGGGAAATAATGTGAAATTGGAAAAATGGATCAAGTCTGGCCGATTCGCATTTTCATGTTTCCACGATTCTTCTAAACATCCTTCATTTACTGTATTAGGCAAAAGAAAGCGGCTATGCACTTATGCACACCAACTTCAGAGGTCCGTACACGTGCCCTTGCGGCACACCATTATGGCATGTGAGGTAATACGTCTCCCTGCCCTTTCTTTTTCTGTCGTAAAGCATGGTTATTGGTATGGTCCAACGTTCTGCAATTTTCCCTGATTCAGCTATTTTGTTAACTTTTTTCCCTGCATATTTTTCCAGTATGCTTTGTGACTTTTCCAGCCAGTGAGGACAAGGGATAAAACTTGCTTACAGGACTATTTTTTAAATCACTTTATTGTGCGCTGCACTGAGAAATGTCAATACAATTGTTGTCAAAGTAATGTGGTTACATGCCTTGAACTACAAGGGGGAAAAAAAGAGATAAAAATGGAGAAAATACAACAGAAGGAATCAAAGTGCCGGACGAACAAAACACATGAAACAACAGCTCAATCCACACTTTTTCTGAAAGCTTAAAATCTGAGAATGTACAACTTAAAGATTTATTAGAGCTATTGCTCAGTTTTTCATGACATCAGTTCAACACTTTGTTTCAATTATTCAGTCTCAGATGTTTCTTAGTTCCGAAATGTACAATTTATCCATGAACTGTCTAAAGTAATCAAGTACAAAGAATGTATTTGTTGTAACTTACTCCATTACCTTGCTGGATCCATCAGGTTAAATTGTGTACATGCGTTCACTGTGGTAATCAAATACAGAAAACATTGGCTAACTTTTTAGTTTTTTGACTTTTCAATTTTTCTAATGTTTTCCACTACAAATACTATTATAAACCATCAAATTTTAACCATTAAAACTATTAAAAAAATATTTTCTGTAGTGCTTTTTGGGACATATTCCATTAGGATTTATTGGTTTTACCAAGCCACCAGTAGAAGGTGACCAGTTACCAGTAGAGACCAACAGGGTCCATTACAGTTTTCATTAAAACCAATACAAGTCCCATTGTAACCAGTACAACCATTACAAATTTTGTAATGGTGTCTATTGTTTTTTTCAGCAGGGACACTCTCTGGACATCTTCATCTCATTTCCACATTAAGAAGATAATGCATTATTATAATAGACTGTCTTAACACTGACATTCAATTCCATATTCAGCAAGTACATTCTAATAAAATGCTTTATTTCCTCTCATATTGAGATGTTTAAGAGTTGACTTATGTATTTGGGTCTGACATCCTCAAACTGCATTGTCAGCTGTCTTTATAATCAGGTTTTAATCCGTATATGGCTAAAACAGCTCTCAGACCGAATGGAAACGCAATATGGAGCTCACGCTCGTACATAAGGTACAGTACTCCAGAGAGCCAAGATGTGTTCAGGTTAAGTGGATTTGATAGTGGATTTATGACATGTTTGCTTTCTGTTATTTGGATGGAAGAATGGCATGCTGATGGGTATTGACAAATGGTGAGAAGCCCGGTGGTTTAATGATAAAATATAGATCTTTTTAAAATGAGACTGCGTAGATCACTGGACCCGGTCAATGTACAGACTTGACTCAACTAACCAAAAAGCCTTACGTCAGCTGAAAACCCTGCTTCCCCCAACACATATATTCATATGCCACTAGTTAAAGTCCAGGAAAAAGTAGCCTGTATGCAAAACATACTTTACATTCCAGTGTTCCTGCTTAAAAATTCATAATAAAGGAAAATTAAACACTCATTATGATAATAAGGACAAATGTCAATCCGGGAGCACATCTTTAATATCCTACAGCGCCATGTAAAGTTTGTCACCATGGAAACAAGGGCACTAGCATATATAGGTGGGAAATATGCTATACATTGAGTTCAGAAGTTCAGAAGCTCATAGGAAATCTATGGAAGCCTGATTCCGCCACGGAATAATAAATAAATAAACTTCATTTGGACTTTTTCTCCTTGCATACTGAGCGACAGAAAGTCTAAAACTGAAACATAAACTCAGGATTGAGACTTTTTCTCATAA
This sequence comes from Labeo rohita, assembly GCF_022985175.1. Taxonomy (NCBI): domain Eukaryota; kingdom Metazoa; phylum Chordata; class Actinopteri; order Cypriniformes; family Cyprinidae; genus Labeo; species Labeo rohita. The sequence continues at coordinate 18,083,413 of NC_066869.1, forward strand.
TTGCAAGAAAAAAGTCAGAGTAGTGATAGACTGAGGGAAAAATTCTGAATGGATAAAAAGTTCTAATTTAAAAAATATTCTGGTGGAAAAAAAATACTGGTGGAAAAAGCTTCCATATAATTAAAACATAAATAAAAAAACAACAAAAAAGTTGCATAGCTCAAACTCCATCCAACCCCATAAAATAACTACAGTATAATAATAAAACCTGTTTCATAGCATATACAAATGCATGTACAGATATATTTTAGTGACTATATAACATAATTATATAACAGGTACAAGATTCACACTGCCCACATAAGCTAGAAAATACAGTATGTACAAGTGCCACACATACGGTACTGCTGAACACAGATGAAAATGATGGTGATGGTGAACATGCACTATAAGTCTATTTGTCAAAATTCACCCTTAATTAACAGGCACAAAACAGTTTCTATTCAGTAAATCTAACTGAATCAAGATAATTTAATAAATTCTTTCCATGTAGGCTGATTACCATTTGGATAGAAATGCAATCCCCATCCCCATGTTAATTTTATGTCATGATGATCAAATTGTTTTATTTATATATAAATAAAAATAAATGCATTTACAATTAATTAAATGCTGCTAACAACAAAGTGTGAAAAGCCTAATAATTACTTCCCCCCACATGGGCGCTTGACAGATTTGGTCAGATCACTTGAACACGGAAAAATTAATAATTATTACAACATACAATAATTGAGCCTCACAGGATCACTTGGGCTACATTCACACTGCGAGCATTAACACTCAGTCTGTGCTCAGATCTGATTGTTTTGTATAGCTGTTCATATTTTTGTTTTAATTGTGCAATTTCACAGGAAACTGTGGATTTGACAACAGAAGTAAAGACATAGGCCATAAAGTGTGCGATTATGCATTTATTTATAGTGTGACCTGCTGCAGAAACCGGTGAAATTATGCACAGGCGATATGAAAAATAAAGACGAGGATGAAACAGGAAAGACCAGAGTTTTGTAACCTTTATGATACAAGCCCTCATTTTGCTTGTATATAGAGTTGTCAAAGTAATACTTATGAGTTCTGACACATCACTGTACTTCCACCAACTACCGCAACTGTCTTAATAACTTTGAGGATGTAAAATCATTCTGATGAGCGCAGAATCGTGACAAATGTTGATCTAGATTGATGTAAAGGTCGCAGGAGTTCCGATATGACTGTTCAGACTGCGGTCGCACTGCAAAACATCTGACCTGCATCGGTTTTAGTACCACATATGGAAGCGGCACAAATCTGAATTGAAATGATTAGATTTCATGTGGTTTGTGCTGTACACACTGTCATGGGAAAACAGATCTGAGTCACATGTGAGCAAAAAAATCTGATTTGGGCCACATCTGGGCCAGTGTGAATGCAAATCTGAATTATTAACCAAAACAATAACATTTTATTCCAAACAAGTGTCTGAAAATTCTGTGTTCCATGTTATCATACTGTAGGCCCATATACACTAACAAATTAATTTAGACAGGTTTGTACACAGCATTAAGAGCACACTTTTCTAGCCTGTTTTCGGCAGTCCTGCAGAAAAACACTGTTAGAAACCAAAAATTACATTCTGGATTCAAAACAGCATTTTTTTTGCCCATGAATGTGAATGAACGACCTTACCTCAAAGTGGGATCTCATAATTTATGCAACATATGCTCAGTATTTACACAACATATGCTTAGCTCAATGAGTTTTTAATTTTTCTATTATTTTATCAATAAGGCATAAAATATTAGGGGCAGAGGTAAGGGAGAATAGAGTCGTGAAGGAAAGTCATAACAATCTAAGACCAAGACTGTAGTTTAAGACCTCAAAATCCAATGCATCAACTAACCTAAAAAAGCAATAACTATTAACATCCAGAGCAACAGTGGAATCAGACAAGGTGGTAGTGGTTTGCTAGACTGAGACAAACCTTCGAAAGCCATTTTAGTTCAGCGTGAAACTTGTTTCTGAGTCAAATGCCTTTTGAATGAGAGAAGGGAGCCAGGAACATGTATTTACAAATCAAATAGACACAATTCTGATTTTAAATTAGCACGTTTAAGATCTGCAAACCTTGACCTGATACCTAACAAGTCTAGACATAACAAAAAGAGCAGGAAAAAGAAGAATTAAAGCCCGTGGAATGAGTGCAAATGGGCTTATTAACACTGGGTCATTTTCACACACAAACACAAAGACTAATTAAGTGGCAGCTGTGCTCCTTCAAAGACTTTTCTGACCTCATTAGTACAAGCATATGGACTCAACTTGCATAGTTAACAGTCAAAGAACAGATAAGAACCAATAACATCCCTAAAAAAAGAATGGAACATCAATTAGCGTTTGTTAGTTACTACATTTAATGCCGATTAGCAGAGTATTATAATTAGCTCATACTGTAGATAGTGCAAAAGAACTTCTGTGTTGCCGTGACACGGAAGTTGTTTCTTTGACTTTCTGCGTGTTTGTCAGACCCTGAGGTTCATTTATTTCAGCAAGTCAGTAAAGGAGAAATTGGTAACCAGGAAGCACTTATACAAGCCACTGGTCACACCAGCGAATGACTTCAATTACTACCTGTAGTTTCCAGAAAAGAAGACATTTTTACAGTCATCAGAGCTCACTAGATTTCTCGGAGAGTGCCTCTGAAGAATCAGAGTAGAAGTTTCTTTTTTTTAAGCTTATGTAGGACCAGTCTCTGCCTGCCTAAATAGACCTAGACCTCTGAGGAAGTGAAAAATGATTGCAGAGCACCATAAAAGAGGTCCTTCGCTTTGCGCTAATGGAGGCATGCTCTATGAGAGGGCTCGGTGGGGAGACCAGAGGCTTTCAGCTCTTTGCAGTGGTTTAGGAGATATCTGAAAGAGCGGGTTTGTAAAGCCGTACGCAGACTTTTATTTTTTATACACACACGCACTCTAAAAAGTAGGTCCTACTTTATATTAGGTGGCCTATATACTTATTTTTATTATTAGTATTTTTGAATGCAGGACTTAAAGGGGTCATCGGATGCAAAACTCACGTTTACATGTTGTTTGAACATAAATGTGTGTTGACAGTGTGTGTACGCAACCACCCTATAATAATAAAAATCCACCCAGTGATTTTTTTTAATCTTTATAAGTAATATCCCCTTTTTCAAATCAAGCCATTCTCAGATTCTTGACAGTGTGAACCAAGGCCACTGCCATGATAGCTGATTGATAGTCTTACCTTAGACTCGCCCTGACTGAGCTGTAACAGTCTGACCGCCATTGTTTAGACTCCGGAGCAGCGGAAGACAAGAATGTCTCCTATTGAGGTGTTTTGTTGTTGTCTTCATTCACTCCAAACATCTGAGCCGCTGAAGACGCAGAGGATTAACGATACTTTTCTTTTAGAAGGAAATGTGCCTGGCGATCTACATAAATGTATTAATGTTCACACAAATCATTTGTGATCCAGCTTCACCTACAGCAGAAGTGAGTATAAGGGTTTTTTATGCATCTTTGCAAATCGCTTTTCTTAATAATGTGCTAGTTAGCAAGTTTCGCAGCTAAATGTAGCTAAAGTAAACAGAACGGCTAGTCACCCCACAGTAGAGAGGGGTGGGGTGAGTAGAGCTCATTAGCATTTAAACGAACATGCAAAAGAACGGCTCGCTCTAAAAAAGGGCTGATTTTGTCAAGGTAAAAAGGTTGTGCTGTTTTTTACACTACCACTGAGAAATTTTAACCAAAATATGTTATAGACTTCTCATTAAGACCCTAAAGAATCATATCAACTTGTTAAAAATGGGCATCCAATGATCCCTTTAATATAAGTAAACATAATTATTAACCAGACTTTTCTGTTTTTTTAAGAATTTTGGACCCCACTGTATTACATTAAATACGGTTCTCACAGTGTACATGAAGGCTCTCAGGGAGTGCTTGCTCGTGATTTTGTGGACTCTTTGAATCTGGTGATCGTACATTCAGCAAATAGAAGACAGGGTTCTATTGAGAGTGGAGGGGATAATATTTAATTTACGGGTGGCTCAAACAGTATTAACAGCCAAAACAGTGCTGACTGGCGTGGAATATGCAAAGCTAATCATTTCTCAGTAGTTTGATTTGTGAAACTGTTTTACTAATAAATACAAGTAGCACTGTCTGGCAGAGACAGAGAGATATACAGTGAGAGACAGGCAGACAGACAGAGAGAGAGAGAAAGATGGGAGCAGAGCAGGAGGAAGAGAAAGCACTAAAGGGATTATTTCCTTTTGCTACTGAGAGGGCATTTATTTCTTCTGACCAAACTCTGTGCCATTCGTCAACACAGGGAAAGAGCCTCATACACGGACATAGTGTTTTGTGCTATCCAATAACATCTAAAGAATTTGTAAACATGGTGATTATTCAACCAATACATGGGGTGACGTTATATTACATCTAAAACTGTATAATGCAAAATAATTTATTAGAGATGGCAAAATCAAACAATAACACACTATGTTCTTTTTTTCCAATTGTAATATTTTTTTAAATCTAATTTATGTGTGATGCAAAGCTGAATTTTCAGCATCATTACTCTTCAGGGTCACACCTTTATTAATAACTGAGCACCAATTGTAACTGAGCAGCAAATGAGCATATTAGAATGACTTCTGATCATGTGACACTGAGGACTGAAGTAATAATGCTAAAAAAAAATAAGCTTTGCATCACAGAAATAAATTATATTCTAAAATATAATAATAGAAAACAGTTATTTTAATTTGTAATAATATTTCACAATATTAGTGTTTTTACTGCAGCCTCGGTAAGAACGGAATTTCATTAAAAACCTTTTAAAATCATAATGTTTCCAAACTTTTGACAAGTACTGTATCTAAAAATGTTATTTGTCACACCCCAGGACTGTTTGAAATGAACTAGTGAAGGCAAAAAGTGAGAATGGCCGATTTGAAAAAGGGGATATTACTTATAAAGATTAAAAAAATACCACTGGTATTTTTTTTATCATTATGGGGTGGTAGTGTACACACATTTATGTTCAAACAACATGTAAAAGTGAGTTTTGTATCCAATGACCCCTTTAAATGAAATAATTTAGTTCTAAATGCATATCCACTTGAGTGAGGACGCAAAAGCACACACAAGTTCCTGTTGCGTTAGTCTGATCCATCTGTGTTAAAATGGGAATGTATTTTCTCATAATCACCTGCGCTGGCTCCGGTTTCCTCCTAATGGGAGACAAAGTGTTCTGGTGCAGAATCAATGTGCTTGTCATTCACAAGTATGTCTGAATCTGGCGAAAGGTCATCGAGACTAGAATGTCGATTGCACATAAAATGCTTACAGGTCTGGAGAGCAAGACTGGCAATCACAAATCCGCCCACAGACTTTCAATTCTGTGAGAGGCCTCAGAACAAAAGGATGCTTCCTTACATACTAAGTCAAGGACCATTATTTTGCCTGACAGGTACGAACCATTTACATAATTTGGTTCATCTTTTTGATGTTGTATGACCATACATAGCCATAATAATACATCAAGAGCAGCAGCTGAGCGGTGTGATTTGTTAAAGCGCTGCTGTCATTTGAAAAAAAGAGTGATGCACATAAAATGACCCCACAAGGTATTTAGGCACTGAAATCATGCTTAAAAATGCCATTTTGATCAAATAACTGATTTTTATGGCTGATTTGACTAAAGCTGTATTCACACTAGCAGCGACTTCTTTCTTGCCGCTAAATACAAACATTTTGGAGGCAAAAGACTAAATATAATATAAATATAAATTAAATCTGTACATCCAAAAAAAAAAGCTAACGAGAAGCAGAGCCTATTTTTTTCCATTGCGTATGTTTGTCTACGGCTGAGAGGAGAACGATCACATGAGCTCTACCGTCTTCTCTCCTATTGGCTGTTGCTCTAGAAAGTTACTCTTCATTTGTATAAAGTTGAGAGATCTTAACTTTGTCGTGTCACTGGACACGCCCCATCCAGTCGCCAATGGTCGCTGTAGCTCCCTGTCGCTCTTGTCGCTGGAAATCTCCAGCTTTCCATTGAAATTAATGGGATTTTGTCTCTTTGTCTCTGCCTGTCGCTTGTAGTGTGAACTAATAATATTAATGTGTAATTGCTGAAGGTAAATGCATTACAGCATTTCTATTCTTTTACTACTAATAATACTTATTAGTAATTTTCATGGAATAATTCATCATTATAACTGTTAATCAGAGACTGTAAACTAATGAAAATGGAGAATAAGAGGTCCATGCGCATAGGCAATGCCATTCTCAGCACTATCAAAATAAAAGTCTGGCATGTTGTCAAAATAAAAACTTCTGACACATTGGTCAAACAGAACAAAAGTGGTTTCTAATGCTATTAATTGAAAAAGGCACCATAGCAGCAGATATTTAAGTGATATATTAGTCAACTACTAATAGATACAGTGGCAAAACTAAAGATGAAAATGAAGGATTTTGGTTGTCACATGTTAATTGAAAGTACAGTGTCCACCTCCAACTCTGTAAATTAGGTATTGTATATGGTTTTATTTCTTTATGGGAAACAAAATAATTTTACATATATAAATGTGTAATGTAAGCTGTTTACATTACATTACAGTTTCTAAATAAACAGAAAAATACATATAATGATTATTTAAGGCTTTAAACTTGCTGGCTAGAAAGCATTTGCATATAGCACGAAACTGGAAATCTGCCCTGTCATGTTAAAAAAACAATGCAAAATCGTGGCACAAAGCTAAGCCGGAAGACATGGATTACGTCCTAATGCCAGAATTTTCATGCTCTTTCTAGCAGCATTAAATCAGTCTCAGCTGTGTTTTAGAGGCATTTTAAGACCAAATGTGCTCCTTATTCAGTTGTGGGACGAAAACGTTAATACCATTATAGTTAAAATCATGAGAAATTACATCCAGAAATCAGTGCGTCATTGGCAAAAATGGCTGAACACTGACTGATAGCTAAGAAAGGTTAAGTTAAGCTAACCTCATGCTAACCTAAACTTGATTAAAAAAAATAATAATAAATAATAATAATAATAATAATAATAATAATTATAATATATACTATATATATATATATATATATATATTGTTAGTAAACTTTGAAGGTCTCACATTTCTGTGAGCTTTAATACATGATGCTTGTGTTCTCTATTAATAAATAAAGAGAAAAAGCAGAGAAAAAGACTTATGACTAGGTCAGATACTGTAATTTGATATATTCAGTATTTATTAACTTATTCTATCTGCTGTGTTTGTATCCTCAGGTACTTTTGAATTTCTGACAGGCGATACTGAGAGAGAACTCTGCTCCACAGGAAAACTGAATATACTGAAGCTGGGCCGCAGGCTGTAAATCTGCACTAAAATGGGTGTGATGGGAGAAATATGGGCTGGCATATGTGCGTGCACATCCTAATTTAATTATGCAAATTCACTTTGTCTGGGCACCCACACCACCTCAAATAATGTTAAGTCGAGGCTCTGATGTTAGTCAAGTGGCTCATCTGGAACATGACTATAATACTTACTATAAAGGTTTATTAGATGAAGCTGGAGGTCTTTTTATGTGGTCCAGGCTCACTACAAAATAAGACAATACTATTTGTTATTTACTATACTATTAATACTATTTTGTTTTTCTTTAGCAAGGAGAAACTATGCTTTTGTGTCAATCAGTCAGTAAGTGAGTCAGTGTGTGAGTGAGTGAATTGTTCAGTGAATGTGTGAGTCAGTGAGTGTGGGAGTGAGTCAGTCAGTGAGTGAGTGATTGAATGAGTGAGTCAGTCAGTCAGTCAGTCAGTAAGTGAGTGAGTGAGTGAATCAGTCAGTCAGTGAATAAGTGAGTGAATCAGTCAGTGAATCAGTGAGTGATTTAACTGACCTGTGAATCTGACTGAGTGAGTCAGTCATTCGGTGAGTGTGTGAGTGAGTCAGTCAGTCATTGAGTCAGTCAGTCAGTGAGTGATTAAATGAGTCAGTCAACTAATGTGTGTGAGTGAGTCAGTGACTGAGTCAGTGAGTGTGAGTCAGTGAGTGAGTGAGTAAGTGAATCTGTCACTGAGTCAGTTAGTGACTGAGTCGCTTAGTAAGTGAGTCAGTCATTCAGTGAGTGTGGGAAAGAGTCAGTCAGTGAATAAGTGAGTGAATCAGTCATTCAGTGAGTGTGTGAGTCAGTCATTGAGTCAGTCAGTCAGTGAGTGATTAAATGAGTCAGTCAACTAATGTGTGTGAGTGAGTCAGTCACTGAGTCATTGAGTGTGAGTCAGTGAGTGAGTGAGTGAGTGAGTGAGTAAGTGAATCAGTCACTGAGTCAGTCAGTGAGAGTGAGTGAGTTGAGAGAGATTGAGTTAGCCAGTCAGTGGGTTAGTGAGTGAGTGAGTGTGAGTGATTGAGTGAGTGAGTCAGCCATTCAGTCAGTGAATCAGTGAGTGCAGCCATTCAGTCAGTGAATCAGTGAGTAATTTAACTGACCTGTGAGTCATTCGGTGAGTGTGTGAGTGAGTCAGTCATTGAGTGAGTCAGTCAATGAGTGATTGAGTGAGTCAGTCAGTCAGTACATCAATGAGTCAGTCAGTCTGAGTGTGTGAGTGACTGAGTGAGTCAGTCAGCCATTCAGTGAGTCAGCCAGTCAGTCAGTGAGTGTGAGTGAGTTAGTCAGTCAGTCAGTCAGTCATTGAGTAAGTGAGTGAGTGAGTCAGTCAGTGAGTCAGTGAGTGATTGAGTGAGTGAATGAGTCAGTCAGTCAGTCAATCAACCAGTGAATCACTGAATGAGTCTGTCAGTTAGTGAGTGATTGAGTGAATAAGTGAGTCAGTTGATTTTTTAAATTTATTTCAGTTTAAGTTTGAGGTAATTTAGTACACAAAGTGAAATGTGTTTTTTTTATATTTAATTTCAGATGTATTTTCAGAAGTATTTAAAATGTTTTTAATGGTTATGGATTTAGTTTACTATAATAACTCAACTATATTGAGTACATGAATTATGGAAATTAAGTGATCATATCCAAGGTGATATGACAGCAAATTAGTATTTTTAATGGAAATGACCTGCTGAAGTTGTCATTTGATTAGACTGAACGTGATTTGTGCAAAAGCATTTTAGACAAATTCACTCTAACCTATATTTATTGTGTTAATTAAATAACTGGCTGCAAACTTAAGTGTCAAAGAAAAGTTACATTTAAAGTCTACAAATTTATTAAAAAACTTTTTACTCTTTTGATGATATCGTAAAAAATACCACATGCTAATAGAATGCCTCGAAACATGTCGTGATTTAAAACCATGTGCGCCACATTAAGCGCTAATCAACCTGATTTCCATTAATTTTAGGATAATTAAGCTGGAAAGCAACAAATCAACAGTGCTGCTTAATTATCCAAGTCAGAATTAACAAGATATTTTATAAATAGCACAGATACAGGTCGCAACCAGAGCACTGAGGAAATTACAGCACAAGCTGACAAACAGAGCAATTACACTGGTGAGAGCTGCAAGCCTTTCGTAGTCAGCGCCTGTGTTTTCACATCTCTGAGCGCAGGAGACGTTTTTCCCACAGACTCGTCTCACCCGCCCACAGTCCAACATCTTATTGGACCATGAAATTAATACACAGCTATAAATTATTCACTATTGTGAGGCCTTTTATCTGACTGTATCGGTTAGAAATCGTGGAGTGCAGGCGTGTTGACAATGCAGATCTGGACAGGAGCACGGCCTCTCGTTTGTTACACTTTGAACATTAAATTTAACAAGCTGCAGTGCAGCTAACACAAACTTTATCATAAAACAAGCTCTATGACCCAAGACCATTAAATGGCTCAACTTGGCAACGTGTCCCCGGGGTTATTCTATTACAGCCTCCTGCGAAGAGAACAGACCCCAGTAATTTATAATACCTGAAAGCTCATGTATTTTATCTCTCAATTCATGAGCTGGCAGCAGAATTCGCAGGCTTCATCTCATATCTGTTTTGACGCTAAATATGTGAATGGCCTGTATACTAGCCCGGGAAGAAAGGGGATGGAAGTGTCAGCAGAATAATGGGATAGAATATTTCGTACTTGTTTTTTCTGAGCAGCTGATGCAGTTTTATGATTGTGCTGGAGTGAAACTGCTCTAGCGCTTGTGGGAAAACTCTGGGTATTTTGCTGAAGTAAGATTCTCTACATTAAAAAGAGGCTTTGAAAATATACTACATATTCAAATCTGGCTTGCATCATTTCCTGATGCTTTACATCACTTTCTGTCATGTCTCTACTGTCCTATGGAGTTAAAAGTAAAAAGTACAGAATAGCAGAGATAAAGAGACAATTTCTTTTTCTTTTTTTTCCACAGTGAATGGGTGCCATCAGAATGAGACTTCAAACAGCTGATATAAACATCATGATAATTCACAAGTAATGTACACGACTCCAGTCCATCAGTTAACATTTTGAAGTCAAAAGCTTTGCATCCATCAAGACGTTTTGAACTTTAAACCATTGCTTCTGACTAAATTGTGAGTCCTCTATCCATAATATTGCTTTCTCTAGTGAAAATTCGTCTTGTCTGAATCAGGAGAGAAATACGCACAGATCAAGCACTGCTTACAACTGAATGTCAAATATGTCAGTGGACTGTGTTATGATGAATTATGGAATTATTTTGACCAGAAGTGATGGTTTAAGAAGATGAAACATCTTAATGATAAACATGCAGCTTTTAACTTCACAAGATGTGATCTGAGGGACTGGACTTTTAATGTTTTTATCAGCTGTTTGGACTCTCATTCTGATGGCACCCATTCACTGCAGAGAATCCATTGCTGAGCAAATGCTCAATTTCTCAAAATATGTTCTAATGCACAAACAAACTCATCTACTTCCTGGCCAGAGGGCGAGGACATTTTCTGAAAATTGTTATTTTTGGGTGAACTATTCCTTTAATACTATATAATGGTGAAATATTATTAATTAATATTATTAATTGCTTTGATGTGTGCTCTTGAGATAAAGTCCGTTAATATCATTTACTTTTCATGTGCTATAATTGCCCCCAACTATGTTACAATCAACACCTCAACACTTTGACTTCTTCAACAACATGGTCTTTCTCAAAGTTAACAACAGTACAAATAAATATAAATTGCTTTGTATATTCATCATTTTTTTTAATCCATTGTTTTATTCACTAATTGGAAACAAATCACACAAACTACTTGCAACACTACACCCACTAATCCACTAATTGCTGAAACTGCTGTTCACAATTTGCACCTACAGAAGAATCCTGAAGTTAGCCTTTTTTTGCAAAACAGTCTTTTTGAAAAGGATTATTAGACTCGAACCATGTAGCTCATGTGTTATTCATCACTTGGAGACCTTTAAAATGTAAAAAATATCAAACAGAAGAGACAAGAGGCGTAAACAAAAGGGAAAAAAATGGATGGAAGAAAATGCTAATCGCTTTCTGATCTTCCATTATGCCATAAAAAGGAACGGCATCACGGCAGAAGTGAACAATTTAATCACCACTTGACTGCTGACTTGACAAACCTGATGGCTTCATAAATGAACAATTCAACATCTATTATACGGCTGAAAAAATTGGACGTTTATCACCACGACAAAGAAAGACGCTTCAGTTTCAAGCCTTACAGAAAGTCCCGATCTTATTATTTGCACATTATAGGTTATACAAAATGCACAGGGAAAAATTTTCAAAAATTAATTTCCTTTTTAAAGCAGCATGTCAGTATGGTTAATGGTAGTCTGCTGTATACTGCAAACCCTAAGAAGCAGGCTTTGCTCAAAACATGAATCAAGCTGTTTTTTTTTCTCGAAACCTTACCAGTAAGTCCACCTAATGTGGCCTTCTCAAAGAGTCCATGCAACCATTTACGGGAAGCCACTTAAAAGCAAACAAAACACACTTTATGATTTCAGTTGAATGACGCATATCAAGTAAAATATAGAGATTATATTAGAGTCAAATGTGAGTCACACAAGAGAGTGATTCACAAACAAAATAGTGCATTAAAGCTCACTGTTGTGGAGTGAAATGGCTTTTTCGAACAAGGTCCAACTTATGGGGCACTAATTAACTAATTAACAGTGACTGCACACAATACACAAGCAAAAACAACATCAGCAATACTGGAAGAGAGCTAGAAACTCTCTTCATCTGGAATACTTATTTACAAGGTCTATATTAACAATCGGCAAATGCTAAAGTGAATAAAAATCTTGCCAGTTGAAGGCAAAGAGAAAAAACATCAATAAATATTAGTACTGTAATTGTACTGCTAAAATATCAATCAAAATAATAATGAAAAACATAATAATAATAACAGTGAAATTATGAAACACTTCACAGTTGTTAGTCATATTATAGTGATATTTCTCTGATTTGTTTAATTATTATTATTTGAACAATAAATAAATAAATAAATAAATAAATAAAAAGCAATTATAAGGAAACAATGCACATACAGTTTCACAGCCAGGAAAAATATTTATAAAAATATGTTTGTTTATTAATCATTGGATTTAGGCCCTTTTTATTTACACGTGCATATAAATTCCTATGATTTTATTATGCACACAACATTAAATTATTCAAGTGCAATGCCTTACTGGTTCCACCTATGATGCTCTGAAGACACAACAACAATATGAAGTTCGTTGTTAAGTCTTAGCTTGATTAAGAATTTATCTTTCAGTTTAATTAGCTTAAGGAAAATATGTTATAAAACTTTAATCTATTCTCAGTGTGCATAAACACTTGCATATATGTGGCAAGATTACTATTTTTCACTGTGCTTTGAAAAAATAAATACAGCCTTGGTGAGCATAAGAGACTTCTTTCAAAAACGTTACAAAAAATCATACAAGTTTTGATTTTATGTGACATTTCAAATACATCTTCAGGGCTTACAGCGTATAGTCTACATGTTTTACTTTTGTTTACTGCTGGCTGGTTAGCTCTCTCCAGACGAACCGTATCTCATTTAAAATGTTCAATCTGTACTGATGTGCTCATTATGATCGTGTAACTAGGGATCTTCACTCCTAAATATCTCCCCCTTTGTGCACCAGCTTGCATTTCATTTAATCATTGATGTTTCAGCTGCGAGTTCATGGAGTAGTACACTTTCTACTGCCGTCCTCAAATCTCCTTTGCCTTTTTTAATCTGTACTCTTTGCTCTTGATTCTCCCTGGCTACCAGACGACTCAGAGGAGCGTTTGCTAAGAAAAAAAAAGACAGCTGGCGGTTTCGTTTCAGAGCCACCCTGTTCTCTTCAGAGCATGGGGTAATTGCCCAACACGTAACACCAGTGATGAGAAGATACTGCAGACGCACTAAAAATAGCTGACAGGGCCTTCAAAGCACAAAGCCACAAAACCAGCTGAGTGAAGGGGTTCTGATGATTTCCATCACGGCCGGTATGATAATTATCACCGTGTCATTACAAAAAAGGTGCGATAAGCCATTTTGTTTGCATAGAAAGTGATGATTCTCACACTGCCATCCATAACATTAGCATGGACGCTTGGGAGATGTGCTGGTGGAGGGGAAGTGGGGTCTTATTTACCTCACTTAGGATATATTCAAATGTTTGCATTATGTTAAGAAGACTAACATTACATACAAAGTGACAAGGCGCTTGCATACAATTTAAATTTGTGGGTGCTGGTGGGACGACCTCCAATGAAGAACCAACAGGAGAACAGATGAATGTACATTAGAGAGAAACGTTCAGACAAAATTGTCTTGAAACATAGCTTGTCCCTGTAGCTTAAAAGGAAGTTTAAGGATTTCAGTTCCTAAGGGAATGCATTATAAATACACTGAATGCAATGTAAGCAGTTTTAGATAACAGCGTCTACCAAATGCATAAATGTAACAAAAAATGCACGTTGTGAATTCACATTATGAAATGCTATAGGAAGTCTCCTATGCTCACCAAAGCTAAAAAACGTTATAATGTTAAATATTATTACAATTTAAAATAACTATTTTCTATTTGATTATATTTTAAACTGTAATTTATTGCTGTGACACAAAGCTGAATTTTCAGCATCATTACTCCAGTCTTCAGTGTCACATGATCCTTCAGAAATCATTCTAATATGCTGATTTGCTGCTCAAAAAACATTTAGGATTATTATCAACATTAAAAAAAAAGGTGTTTTTTGATGAATAGAGAGTATATAAATATAAAAATATTTTAACAATGTAAAAGTCTTTACTGTTACTTTTGATTAATTTAACACATCCTTGCTGAATAAATAACAAAAAAAATACTGATTTTGAATCAAACTTTTGAATGGTAGTGTATATTAAGCAAGCCAAATTTACTTAAAAATTGCTCATATTGTTCAATATTAATCCTTAATTTCAAAGAATATGTCTTAAACTAAAGGTGAAGTGCTAATTGCTGCATGACTGACCAAGTAGAAATGCAGAAATGACTGTTTTCCATAAATTTCACGGTATTTGTTTTTCCTGGAAAACAAGTTGAAGAAATGCTGTTTACAAAAATATAGAAAAGTGATTTTTTTCCATCCAAGTGCAAACTGAAAAATTTGATGAATCGCGCAAGAAAGAGAGAACGAGAGAAACATTCAGAGCGTACACCTGGGTTTAGCTGAAGGACAAGGGCTAACATGATACTTGAGCTGAGTCCTTCAGGTCCTCAATCCATCAGTAAACATGAAGATGAGGAGCCTCTACAGTGTAGTGTGTGCAAATTGCTCTTCCTCTCAGCTGGTGGTGCCGCGAGACATAATGAGAGGGTTTTTCTCAGTACTGTGGCGCAATCAAGGTCACAAGCAGACGAAACGCACGGACTATCTTCCAGCCAATCAGCAGAGATACAACACACAGGCTTGCTGACACTGAAAATTAAATATACAGTAGTGTATCGATAGATACAGTATAGATACATTCACAGAAAAAAACGTTTGGAGGGAAAAATGTCAAGATGGAAAGTTCAAACAAAAAGGCAAAATGTTCTTAGCATGTTCTTGACCAGACTAGAGGTCTGACTTTTGATATGATTTGAAATCGCTGATGTCCATGACAACTTTACTTTAAAACATGTTGATTTGATTTCTTTGTTTAATTTCATTTTTAGCATGAGTCATGACAGGTTTTGAAGAACTGAAAATGCTGGCTTTGCTTTAGGATCGGTTGGAAACCTAACAGTATACCAAAACTGGAATATATAAGTACTAGTAGGCTATTAATTAATTGTTATTAATAATTAAAAAAGAGTTTACTGGTTACATTTTTTAAGGCATTTCATGCAACCTGTCCTGGCTAGGTTCTACTTCAAAAAACTCACTATGCATAATTTTTGAAACCCTGGACCACAAACCAGAGACTGAAAGCTGAATAAGTAAGCTTTCCTTTGATGTTTGGTTTGTTAGGATATGACAATATTTGGCTGAGGTGCAACTATTTGAATATGGAATCTGAGGGTGCATAAAATTTCAAAGTTGTCCAAATGAAGTTCTTAGCAAAGCATATTACTTATCAAAAATTAAGTTTTGATATATTTATGCTAGGAAATTTACAAAATATCTTCATGATCTTTATTTAATATCCTAATGATTTTTGGCATAAAAGAAAAAACGATCATTTTGACCCATATCATATTTAGCCTTATTTAGCCAGTTGGGAAATATTGGTCTGCAGTATCTGTATGCTGAATGTTTAGGATTTTACCATAGTTAGCAATTTCTTTGTAAGGGAAATTGGGGGAAATGAATTACTTCTCTATATGTAAATGTATATTTCGTGCAGATGATAATGGAACGAGAGCATCTTCATGGTCTGGAAACCCTGAGGACATATATAGACATTTTTTTAAACCTCCAAAATGGTAATTCAGGTAAGCCTGAATATTCTTTCTTATAGGCAATCCATCATTTTTCAGTTGGGACGAACTTTTTAGTAATATGGATGACGCAGCTACATACTGTTTCATATTGATATAGGGAAGGAACATCAGAATAAGATGTGCCCATCATGAACTCTAGAGCTCCAAAACAAAAAAGCTCCCAGTCAAGGGTATATTTTCAGACATAAACATCTTTGGACTTGCACCATGAATGTGTTTCTTAACAGTAAGTAGCAAAATCACCTGCTTTGAACCTTGCTTTAGACAGAAATACATTATACACTGGCAAGTATTGTTAGACTTAAGTTAATTTAAACCACTGTGCATTTTATTTGTGTTTGTTGTATTGTGTTTATTTGTGCTATTGCTTGCAATTTGTTCATTTGTTCTTATTTCATTACAGACTGTTCATTTGTCTTGTGCATTTTTAAAATGTAGTCTTTAGTCTGTAGTTTTTTTTCCCTGTGGTATTGAAATGAGTGAAAATACTCTTAACCTTGCTGAGCCATAAAATGTGTTCATTTATTGACAAAGCAAATGCAGTTGCTTTGCCATTTAGCAAACTGTTATGTTTAATTAGCTGTAAGTAATTACTTTAAACTTATTTAGATTTCAAAAATCTTAATTCAATTTGTCATACAATTAAATGCATGTTAAAAACAGACTGAAATATTCCATCCAACAGTTCATGTCTCCATTCACTTTCATTACATGGGAGTGTCTAACACATCCGTCAACATTTTTTCAGGTTTGGAGCAACATTCATGTTTGGAACAACATTTTAGGCAAAACATTAAACAATTCAGTTTTATCTTCTTTTTTTTTTCCAAATTCTGTTGTTTTTCCCCATTTAAATTTTTCTGTATTCTGTATAAATGTTTAACAAAAACATACAAACAAACAAACAAACAAACAAACAAAAAACAAAGTTTTTAAGGCCCTATGAAACACATTTAATTTTTGTTTTCTCAAATTCAGTTTTATTTTCACCAAATTCTGTGAATTTACATTTTTTTTTCTTGTGAATAAACTCGGTTAAATAATTTTTCTGGTAAATATTCCTTAAAAATAAAGTTTTAATAATAATTTCATTAGTAGTAATAGTGCTATCTTT